>NW_027529431.1:1889-245879 GCF_008692635.1 Crocuta crocuta | reverse complement strand
TATCTGATTACCAATTACGGTACCTTTTTTTCCATAAAAGAACTTTATGTCTTTTCTAATTCACAGAATTAATGTAGTCATTATTAGCATATTCCTCTACTCTGGGTTTTATATGTATTCTGATTGGTACTGCTCTGAGATATTTTCTAGCTTGCATAACACTTAATCTATTTGAAATTTATTTCTTTTGTTGTCAAATTTGGTTATTTGTAATTTGTACTTGANATATTTTAATTCTAATAAAATAAGTTTAATAAATTTCAAATAAAACAAGATTAGGTTTATACACATAATATTTATATAACAATTTTTTAGTGACAACAGCTGTCAAAATTCAAGTACTTCAAAACTATACAGACTACTGGGGCGCCTGGGTGGCTCAGTCGGTTAAGCGTCCAACTTTGGCTCAGTTCATGATCTCATGGTTCGTGGGTTCGAGCCCCACGTCGGGCTCTGTGCTAATAGCCAGCCTGGAGCCTGCTTCAGATTCTGTATCTCCCTCTCTCTCTGACCCTCCCCTTCTCACGCTGTCTCTCTCTCTCTCTCTCCTAGAAATAAATAAAAAACATTAAAAAAAATTTTTTTTAAAAAAGAGCTACGTAGACTACCTGTGTTCTGCTTCAGAATTATGACCTCAAACCTCTATTATAAAATTCTTATCTCTTTTTCAGTGAAAATTATGCTTTGTCTTCCAAGTACACCTTAGTCGACCTTTCCTGAGTGTAGTGCCAGGGAGTTCAGGACATTGGATGCTACTAATAAAAACAGGATTTAACAGACCCTTTACCTAAGCTTTGTCATTACTTATAACTGTTTCATTCCTTTTTTTTTTTTTTGGAAGTTTATTTGTTTTTGAGAGAGAGACAGCGTGAATGGGGGAAGAGAAGAGAGAGAGGGAGACAGAAAATCCGAAGCAGGATCCAGGCTCTGAGCTGTCAGCACAGGGCCCTATTTGGGGCTTGAACTCATGAACCATGAGATCATGACCTGAGCCAAAGACGGAGGCTTAACTGACTGAGCCACCCAGGTGCCCCATAACTGTTTCATTCTTAATGAATGCTAAAAAGTATTATATCTTAACATATAATTAAGCTTCCAGCTACATATGTATTTAGACAAATAGGTGAGCAAAGAAAGGAAATAAAAATCTCTACTGTTTTAATGTCTCCTATGTGTGTATAGATTTTTAGTGAAATCATATCATCTTTCTTCTTTTAATCATATGTCTTTAATATGTTTGGTATATAATTAAATCTCTACAAATAAATAAAATTGTAATGCTCATATAATATTCAATCATATTTTTGACAAAACAATTTATCCAGTAACTTTTCTTATATATTTATGAGATTTCAAATTATTCTCTGTAATAAAGATGTAAATTCCTGTCCGTATACTTAATGCTTTAGGAGTAATCCTTAAATTCTGATTCCACAGTCATTTTTGAGATTGTTGATAGCATTGCTAGATTCTTTCTAAAAATAGTTGTACTATAGTTACAACCTATGGTGGAAATAATTATATGTTGTTGTCTACTCTATTTGGAACAACAGATTGGATATGTTAATAGTAGTTCTTAAAAAGCACATGCTATTAAAAGACTGCGATAAGTAAATTCACATACATTCCTAGTTACATATAATCCTTTTTTATTTCCTTTCCCCAACACACAGAAAATTTCTTGACATTTCTGTATCTAAACTAACATCTACTGCATTGCCTGCCACAGACTATATGCTCAATATACTTTGAGTGAACAATTGCTTAACATCTATGATTTTTGGTCTTCGCAAATTTGTAGTAAACAGTTATAGCTTTCATTTAATACTGAAACTGTATGTTTCATTGAAAATACAATCTTTTTCTATATTTCTCCTTGAAAAATATTCTCTAGAACCCTCAAAATTTCTTACACAGGTTCACAGTTGTAGATGAGAAATAGAAAATAAGATAGGCTTCTGGTGTCATACAGAAATGGCTCTTGATAGCCTTAAAAAACTGAATTATAATTAACTTTAATATTATATTAGTTTTAAGTGTGCCACATAATGATTTGACATTTTTTACATGGCAAAGTAATTACTACAGTAGG
Source organism: Crocuta crocuta (assembly GCF_008692635.1). Lineage (NCBI taxonomy): Eukaryota > Metazoa > Chordata > Mammalia > Carnivora > Hyaenidae > Crocuta > Crocuta crocuta. The sequence continues at coordinate 243,787 of NW_027529431.1, read as the reverse complement.
TCTCATTACTACCTGTTACCATATTAAGTTATTACAATACTGTTGACTCTCTTGCCTATGCTGTGCATTGCATCCTCATGACTTATTCATGTTATAACTGGAGGTTTATACTTCTTAATCACCTTTACCCTACTTCACTCCTCCCCACTCTCCTCTCCCCTCTGGCAATCATCAGTTTGCTCTTTGTGTTTGTGCCTGTTTCTCTTTCACTTTGTGGTTTGACCTGTCTGATGATTACTGCAGCCTTCAGGACCAGTACAGTGACTTCTTCAAAGCAGCAGTCAGGCGTACGCCTCTGGTATTCGGCATTTGAAGAAATGCCTCCATTAACACTGCTGGTGAAGCCGGCTCTCATCAGTCTCTTGCTTGTGGGGCTTAAATTTAATACAATTGTCTGCTCATTTAGTGAAGCCACTGTGGTCCTCAAACATAAAGGAGGTCACTCTTTCCCACGTCACACATGGTGAAGGTTGTCTCATAGAAAAAACTATTTGGTTCCCAATCTTACTTATCTGCACTTCCACTTCACAGATCAGCATGTCAGGCTATTCTGTGACTAAATCATGTTCAGCTACCATTGGCGGATGCTCAGATGACTCAGTCCATTCTCACTTTGATGGCAAATTATTTCCCAAATTATTTCTCAGAGACAATTTTGGCCTTTTTCTTATAATCACCTTGGTCACTGTGAACTAATTCATCTAAATAATTTAATTTTTGATGCAATTTAATTACCAAGAGATGGGGTTGTGAAATCCTTGTCCTTCTAGGAAAAGCTGCACTATTACAGTCCTAAAACAGCTAAGTTCTTTGTTGAGGCGCCCTGTGGTAGATACACTTATAAAGGTTGTGTTGTATCATCAGAATGGGCTGATATACAGCCCCAAGTGGAAACGCAAAAAGTTTCTTGTTTTGCAACAAGGGATATTCACATAATTATTTCCAGGGCAAAGGGACACTTCTCTACCATGAAGATGTTTCCATTTATAGACAGGGAAAAAACTACTGATTTTTACATAATTTGTAAAAAGGTAGTCCTCCCCCCAAAGTTTTTTTATCAGAAGTGTTTTTTTTTCTTTTAATCGATAAACAGATGAATAAATGAATAAATAAACCCAAACCAAACTATATCTTACAGCAAGTTTAAAACTTACCTTTTTTTTAATGTTTATTAATTTTGAGAGAGTACCTATTTGCATGTGAGAGGGGAGGGACAGAGAGAGAGAGAGGGGAAGAGTGAATTCCAACCAGGTTCTGCCCTGTCAGTGAAGAGTCCGACACAGTTCTCAATTTCATGAACCATAAGACCATGACCTCAGATGAAATCAATAGTCAGTCACTCTGAGCAACTCAGGTGCCCCTAAAACTTATCTTCAAAAGTTTAAAAACAAAAACAAACCATATGTATGTAGTATGTCATATCACAAAAGACTTGTTGTATATTTGACAGAGGAGCTTATTTATTCATTCAGTTGGAAGGGAAAATTAAAAATTAAGGATCAAAATGACAGAGTAGCTCAGAGAATTAATGAATGGCTTTAAAGATCATTTCTAGCTATAGGGGTGCCTGGGTGGCTCAGTCAGTTAAGCGTCGACTTCGACTCAGGTCATGGTCTCTCGTGGTTCCTAGGTTCAAGCCCCACATAGGGCTCTGTGCTGACAGCTCAGAGCCTGGTGCCTCCTGCAGATTCTGTTATCTCCCTCTCTCTCTGACTCTCCCCTGCTCATATTCTCTCTCTCTCTCTCAGAAATGAATAAAACACTATATATATATATAAAGATCATTTCTAGTTATAGATGACCAACTTTATTACTTGAACATTTTGTGGGTCTGTGCCCACATTTCATTTATGCCTTTTTTGTCCTTCACAGGAGATGAAAATATTTCATAGTCACTCTATAAACAAGGAGTTCATCTGTTAATGTCAATGGAAAGTTTATTAATGTATAAGTTATATAGCCTACATCCACACATATGTCATATCATGTGACAAGGCACCATTTGTTATACAACCTTCCATGCTCAGACATATGTCGATTCCCACAGCAGAATACAAATATATCAAAAATGAATTTTGTGAAAGGTTATTTTCTGAGACAAGTGAATTGTTCAATTACTTAAGTAAATTTGTAAAGTAGGTGTGCTTACAGATCTATTTGCCTCTCATAGTGAACACAGATAGCTTAGTTTCCATAAATAATGGTTTTATACTATGTTAAATTGAATATATTCCATTATTATATTTAAGTTTAAAAAGTAGATAAACTAGATTTATAACTTCTCAAGCTAAATGACATAGTAAACCAGGTCAGAAAAATAATATGTTTTCATATGTCTGAGAGAAAGCCTGTGTTCTATAGATGTCATATTAGGATGAGAAATTGAAAGTAGTACACTACTTGCATAAAAGTTTAAGGACACATTTCTGATATATTCATTTCATTCAGGTTGATATCTGAATGTGGCAAAATTATATTACTATGGAACTTGAAGAAAATTGGTTTTCCCCCTTAAAAAACAACAGCATTTCATTACTATCTTTCAAATATGTATGCATATTTTGGAGTTGGAAAAATCAATAAAATAAGTAAAATTAATGCTGATTTTGGTAAAACAGAAAATTGTCAAAATATTTAATTTTAAATTTCCTACAGAAAAATGCTACTTAAGAGTTCTAAATTAGTATATGTATGTAATAAATGCTTTTAGGTCTTATTTAACTGTTTTTCTTCTTCTGTCATTTTTGTCCATTTCTTTCAACATCCATAAAAACTGTGAAACACTCTATAAAGTAAATTTATGTAATTGAAATAATGTAATTGATTTGTATTTCTCTGTTCGTATTTTCCTGATGATAAGTGGTGTTGAGTGTCATCTTTCATGTGTCTGTTAATCATCTGGATGTCTTCTTTGGAAAAATGTCTACTCATGTCTTCTGCCCTTTTTTTAACTGGATTATTTGTTTTTTGGGTTTTTAGTTTTATACTTTCTTTACATAGTTTGGATACAAACCCTTTATCAGATATCCTATTTGCAAATATTTTCTCCCATCTTGTAAGTTGCCTTTTGGAATTGTTGATTGTTTCCTTTGCTGTGCAGAAGCTTTTTATTTGATGAAGTCCTGGGGTGCCTGGGTGGCTCAGTCGGTTAAGCCTCCAACTTCAGCTCAAGTCATGATCTCACAGTTCATGTGTTCAAGTCCCGCATCCAGCTCTATGCTGACAACTAGCTCAGAGCCTGGAGCCTGTCTTCTGATTCTGTGTCTCCCTCTTTCTCTAACCCTCCTCTGCTTATTCTGTCTCCATCTCTTTCTCAAAAATAAATAAAATCATTATTTTTTTTTATTTTGATGAGGTCCNTGTCATTTTTGTCCATTTCTTTCAACATCCATAAAAACTGTGAAACACTCTATAAAGTAAATTTATGTAATTGAAATAATGTAATTGATTTGTATTTCTCTGTTCGTATTTTCCTGATGATAAGTGGTGTTGAGTGTCATCTTTCATGTGTCTGTTAATCATCTGGATGTCTTCTTTGGAAAAATGTCTACTCATGTCTTCTGCCCTTTTTTTAACTGGATTATTTGTTTTTTGGGTTTTTAGTTTTATACTTTCTTTACATAGTTTGGATACAAACCCTTTATCAGATATCCTATTTGCAAATATTTTCTCCCATCTTGTAAGTTGCCTTTTGGAATTGTTGATTGTTTCCTTTGCTGTGCAGAAGCTTTTTATTTGATGAAGTCCTGGGGTGCCTGGGTGGCTCAGTCGGTTAAGCCTCCAACTTCAGCTCAAGTCATGATCTCACAGTTCGTGTGTTCAAGTCCCGCATCCGGCTCTATGCTGACAACTAGCTCAGAGCCTGGAGCCTGTCTTCTGATTCTGTGTCTCCCTCTTTCTCTAACCCTCCTCTGCTTATTCTGTCTCCATCTCTTTCTCAAAAATAAATAAAATCATTATTTTTTTTTATTTTGATGAGGTCCCAGAGTTTATTTTTGATTTTGTTTCCCTTGGCTAAGGAGGCATATCTAGTAAGAAGTTACTATAGCTGATATGAAAGAAGTTACTGTCTGTATTCTCTAGGATTTTTATAGTTTCTTGTCTCACATTAAGGTGTTTAGTCCATTTTTAGCTTATTTCTGCATTTGGTGTAAGAAAGTGGTACAGTTTTATTGTTTGGCAAGTTGCTGTCCAGTTCCCCCAATGCCATTGGTTGAAGAGACTGTCTTTTTTCCATTGGATAGTCTTTCCTCCTTTGTCAATGATTAATTTCCCATGTTGTTGTGGGTTTATTTTGGGGTTCCATTCTGTTCCATTGATCTATGTGTCAGTTTTTGTGTCACTATCGTACTGTCTTGATCATTACAGCTTTGTAATATAACTTGAATTCTGGAATTGTGATGCCTCCAGGTTTGCTATTTATCAAAGTTGATTTGGCTATTCAGGGTCTTTTGTGGTTCCATACAAATTTTAGGACTGTTCTAGCTCTGTGGAAAATATTGGTGGTGTTTTGATAGGGATTGTATTCAATGTTGATAAACCTAGAGAGTACTATGCTAAACGAAATAAGTTAGTCGGAGAAAGACAAATACCACACTTACCTCATTTGTGGAATTTAAGAAACAAAACAAATGAACATGGGGAGGGGGATATAAAAAAAAAAGAGAAGCAAACCAAGAAACAGATTCTTAATAAGCTGATGGCTATTAGAGGGCAAGTGGGTGGGAGATGGGTTAAATAGGTGATAGGGATATTATTACACTGTGTCTTAACTATCTGGAACTTAAATAAAAACTTGAAAAAAAAAGAGTCTTTGTGACTGTTTTAGCTAATATCATATATATCCCTCAGAGCCAGATCTCCAATATTCTGAACTAGTATAGTATGTGATGCCATNGAAATAGTATAGTATGTGGTGTCATTTTCTCAACATGCTTTGCTACTTTTTCTTTTTCTAACTCTCGAAAAATCATATTATAGATATTACCTCTACTACAATAAGTGATTTTCAGTTCTTCCCACTCCCATCCTCAATCCATTAATTGTCTCATGGTCCAACTAAAGTAACTTGTATTCTTTAAAGAGGAGTAATTGGTCTTGATATATAAAAATCTGACAAGAGTGTAATATTTAATTGCTTTTTGGGAAGTAATATTTTATAAATGAATGGATTGATATAAAATACTACAAGGAGATTAAACTAAAAGGACTCCTATATACAATATTTGCAAAGTCGTGATGATTTAAATTTTATACAAATACACACATACAGACACACACACATTCAACTAAAATGATAGAGTAAGATGGCAGCTTACATAGATAAGGAAAATGAAAACTGAACATAAAGTGTACCCAAATATTTGTGATGTATGCTACTATATTATCCAAATTATTTGTTGTAAATATTGAATATTAATCAGTCTAAATATGTATCTCCTTTACTCAAGAGTTGGTTGACTTCTAGGTTTCTAGTACTTTGTTGTACATTTTAAATGATAAAATGGCATTTAAATAGAAATAATAATTATATTTAGAAATGCAGTATTATTTTGTATAAGATAATGTAAACATGTGAAATGGTGAAATGATTTACCTTAAGGTCATTTTGTAAAACTTTGTAAATAGAAAAATATGTGTAATATCAATTTTTAAATTAATACAATGATTTGGGCATTATAGATCTATACACACATGCCTATCTATAAAGTATAAGATAACTTTCTATTTGTATGGATGGATACAGTATGGATACAGTAAATTGTATATAGTCTAGATAGTTCAAGAAACATTAAGATTTATTCTAAAATAGGAAGAGTTATAACAGTAGTGACACATTAAAATGCAGATTATGTGAAGGTTCAAGCCTATTCCAAGGAAATATCCTTAGAAGACTTCTGTTTGGATTTTATCCCCATTTTCCAGGAGACAAATCTTATAGATACCCAAAATAATTTTAATGTAGTAATGGGTTAATCTTTATCTGAGATTCCGTACCCTTAGACAAAATCCTAATTGCCATGGAGATTGAGGAGTGGTTCAAGTAGAGGATAAGCAGAGTCAGAAAATGGAGATACCTGATCCTGTACCTCAAGTCTTAGCTAAGGGTGCATTTCGTCAGTGTTTTTGGATCTTGATAGACATGGGTTCTCAAATGACAATAAAAAGAATGTAGTTGTCCACAGCTTATTCAAATACATCTGGAATAACTAGAAAACAATACAGAAGATTGAATTTGCTTTTGTGGTATATATTTGAGACCTCATTTATAGTCATAGAGCTAGGCTTCCAACTAACAACCAGGGGAAATCTGGAGGGAACTTATTTTTACTTTGCCTCCCATTGCTTCATAATATACTTTGGTCAGGATTTCATCTGCATGACCACTCACTGTCTAGAATTCCTCAATGAGTTCCTAATCATGGACACATTGAACTCATTAGATTCCTTGACCTTATTCATTTCTCAGTAAAATTTCTATTAGAAACTTTCATCCTCTTTGTATTCTCTCTACTTGGCTTAAAAAAGAAAAACAAAATCTCACTAGGTCCCCCCCCCCCTCTTAAAACACTGACATCTTAGTCCTCTTGCTCTACAGGAGAGCTTCATCACACAATCTGTATCATTATCCTACAGTATTCTTTTCTAAATCTAGTAAGATGGATGCAACATGAATGGCCTGTGAGTGTCAGAAAAATCACTATGTCATAACCTATGCTTACTAGCAGTCACAACAGAGCCCCTTTCACTCTATATTTTCCATCAGAAGTCATGTCAACATCATCACAAGTCAAAAAAGCCTAAAACTGGGAGTCATCCTAGATACTTCTCATTCTTAGTCCACCTATTTCAGTGTAGTCCCATGTTTCTGCACATAACATTTTTCAACATTCATCTATGACTTATATTCCACTCTCACATGGATTATTATAGTAGACTCCTAATTGTCCCCTGGCTTAAAATAATCAATTTCTTACCCCATTATACCCCAAACACTACTTCTAATATATCATTACATATCCTTAAATACAGTGAATATGTATATTCACTCATCACCGTAAATATTGTATTTATCTTTATAAACAATGTAGTGCATAATATATCAAAATTGCTCAATATTTGATAATTAAACCTAAATATATTGAATACTTCAAAGCTACATTTAGATGTCTGGACCGAGATATATTTATTTCTATATGTGGCAGCCATGAAAAAGTGCCTCTTAATCTCTGTCTGCAGAGTGTAGTTGACTGATGGCTCCAGCTGCTGTACTCTCTTAATTTATCACTGTGTTCATGCCAAGACCACCCTTCCCACAAAATTCAGCCAAAGACTGAGCATGACAAGGATATTAAATTAGTTCTGTTCCTGGGAGTCATGGGACTCAAGTGAGATGTGACTTTGGGTCAGGAGTGAACTTACTAACTCTCTTAGACCTGTTTTGCTTTCTAAGACGCTTTCACTCCATCTTCCTTCCTTACCTATAGCCTCCAGCTGGGATCAACATCATAGTCTAATACATCTCCCCACCTTTTTTGTCTCCTTCACCCTTTTCTTGATAAACATTGCCATTAATAAAGCCCATGCCTGGGGCGCCTGGGTGGCTTAGTCAGTTAAGCGTCCAACTTTCGCTTAGGTCATGATCTCGCGGTTCATGGGTTCGAGCCCCGCGTCGGGCTCTGTGCTGACTACCGGCTCAGAGCCTGGAGCCTGTTTCAGTCTGTGAGTCCCTCTCTCTCTGACCCTCCCTTGCTCACGCTGTCTCTCTCTCTCTCTCTCTCCTAGAAATAAATAAAAATATTTAAAAAATTAAAAAATAAAATAAAGCCCATGCCTGGCTAATTAATTCCAAGTGTCTACTTCTTAGAGGATCAAGACTAATGAAAATGGTACCAGAACTGTTCTATGAATAATACAGCGGGTAAGATGAAGAACTTAGAACTGGCTCATAGCATGCATCCAAAGTATGGTACATTTAGTAGGTGTGGTGCAAGTTGTCCTAGCAAAAGGTGGTGGCTTAGCTGCTAAATATTTCACTGACAGTTACCTTGGAAAGTGTTCCAGGGGTAAGGAATGCTGCAGAATAAGGGATGATTCAAGCATCCAAAGAATATGGAAGAGCAAAGAGCGGATGGGAGGACAGTGTCCATAAAGACAACAGAACTGGCTGGTTACTAAGTTGTATTAATGCTCTCAGAGGGGTATTAAAAGACTGATGACTATTAAGAAGCAGTTAATAACTAAGTTTGAGAGGAAGAGGGTCATAAAGGAGGCCCTTATATCTTGAATAGCAGACTAAAGGTGAGCAACTATTTGTCACAGTTGGAGACCTCCAGAGACATTTATATGTTCCACCCTGACAGTCTATTATGTGAAGGTCAGGTCTCCTGGGAAAAACCTGCGATCCTGAAACATGGGGCAGGCATATGTGTATGGATATACTTAACTATGTTGATGCTAAAGCCCCTCCTGGACTCCCTGGGTTTACAAAGGTTGCTTATCCTTCCCTAATAAAACCTAGAACTTCTGTTATGCTAGAAGATGCTGCTACACAAGGCCAAATTTTTTTTTAATTTTATTTTATTCCCCCTCCCCTCAGGAGTTACCTTTATATCCTTTCCTGACTGCCAGAATAATGATGTCTATAAATCCAAGAAAAAAACCTGCCTGGGAACACACTGAATGTAACACAAGGAAGAGACTATAAACCAAAAGAATTACAAGAAATAGGCATCATGTACGGATTAGAGCCAGGGAAGTGTTCCTACAATTGAATATTTAGGGTTCTTGATCAAGGGGATCAATATGTAAATATATGTAGGCAACTACTTATTGAATTGGGGACTGTTTGTCAGGACATAGGATCTATTCCAGAAGACACCTCAAGGGATTGGAAGAGAAGTGGCTACTGCAGTTGGAAACCTGGGAGAAGCAATGGACAACAATAAGGGGGCCTAGAGGTAGTCAAGTTGCCCGATGGAATGGTACAGAAGAAGGAAGAAGGAGGGTAAGGGAAGTGGGCATCCTGGGATGGATGTATTATTAAGGTCAGAATACCCAGCAGAGATTTATATTCCATAAAAGAGTCTAGAAGACTCACCATCTACCAATACCATGAAGTGAAAGGGACACCATCAATAATACAAAGTTCTCCTCTGTAGACAGGGCTGGTATAGAAGATGCAGCTGCAGACCTTAATGGTGGGTCTCCAGAGTCACAGAAGTCAGGAGTCAGGAGGTGCAATTACTGTTATGGATGGCAAGGTCAAAGGGGATAATAAAGTACTTCACTGACAAAGACTTATGAAGATGGTTAAGTGTATAACCTTTCTAGGGGAAAATAGAGAAACAGGAGCCCAAAGGCACTGCTTAATTTGTCACCAAGTGGCCTCTTGGTCTCCTTGGGCAATGGTGCTGCAGGAGCTGCAACATCTGCAGCTCAATACTGATCTCTGTTCTGACAGGTTGAGTATTCACAGAGTAGCTACATCTGTCTTGGTACATGAAAGGTCTTATTGCTGAGCCCATATTAGCTTAAGCCTTGACCATCATGGTTAGGTCATGTGTCAATAGTGTTGTTTTAGTGTAACTGAGATAGGACAGTTGGACTTTTTTAAATTTATGAATTTATATTGATATTTCAAATTCATATTTTGTATTACAGAATGCTTACAAAATTTCATTGATTTTAAATTTGTATTCTTTATTCTGTTGTACTGAAAATCTAACCCTAGCACATATGTATATTATTTCAATGTAATAATAACAATGTTACCTTGAAAAATAAGAAAGAATAAAGACTAAGATTTATTTGCAGTTTTATTTTATTATCAAATATATCCAGCTAGAATAAACTAACAAAAACAGTGTTCTGAAGACACTAAAAATAATTCTTTCTCCACTATGGTTATTTAAACAACTTGAAATGTGCTTAGATTTATTTCTTTCAATTGTCTCTAACTTTTTAGAAATTGCCTTTTTTCTTGTTGATTTAATTCTGAATAGGTTCATAAACTACATTGTCACTATGATTCCTTATCTGAAAATATTCACATCTATTAACTTTTAATAAAATATTGATTGAATTATGAGCATATTTTGCAAAAAATATGCATCAAAACCATGGGAGTATATAACCATATAACTACCATGCAGACTAAAACTAGGAAAATCCAATATTAGAAATATTTCCAGAAATCTCTTAGTACTTCTCCCAAATATCCCTGCCTCTTCTAAAAGTTTTTCACTATTATAACTTCTACCACCACAGAACTATAATTATTTTTTGCCTACCTTTGACATTTTATAATGAGTANTACGGAGCTCCTTACTTCTCCACCATCTTGCCCCCTCTCTCACTTCTAATGATGAGTATCTTTCTTGTGATGTTATAATGAACATCTTTGAACACATAGCATGATTCATGTCACTGTTTTTTTCTTTACTTTGCTGCATGGTATTGTATTTTATAAATATCTCATTAATCCTATATCCATTCTATTGTTGATGGGTTTTATTCATTTTTTTGGATGTTGATGTCTTTCAAATAATTTTTGCTGCAAATATGCATGCATATCTCCAAAATTATTAGATAAATATTAATGTATTACCAAAAATAGATATCAATTTATTATGTTCCCAGCACGTTCTGAAGATTGTTGTTTCTTCATTTTCTTGACAATACTTAATATTACCAGTCTATTTTCATCTGTAGTATTTCTGCTTTCCTTTTAGAATTATCTCGTTGGGGTTTTACTTTATATTTTCCTGGTGATCTAACATAATGGAAAAACATTTTGGTATGTTCACTAACAGCTTGTACATCCTCTTTTTTGAAGTGCTATCTAAGTCTTTTCTCTGCTGAGGTTTCTGCCATTTCTAATTAATTTATAACTATTCTTTATACCTTTCAGATATGAGACATTCATGGTCTATATGTGCTACAAATACCTTATATCTATATAAGTACAATATATCTATATTGTACAAATACAATATCTATTCCATGATATTGACAGAACACAATGAATGGAAGTCCAGAAACAGATTTCCATAGACATAGGCATTTGATTAATGACAAAGAACAGTGGGAAAAAGTCTTAATTACAATGTATAGTGCTGAGTACTTTGAATTTTATAAAGAAAAAAAGTTAAATTTCATCCTTGTATCATCCCACAAACAAAAGTCATATTCAGGCATAAAAGGTAAAACAAGAACATCTGTAGAAGACAACACAGAAAAATATTTACATAATTTTGGGGTAAGGATAGCTTATTTAAAGAGGGGTAACTGGGTGCCTCAGTCTGTTAAGCATCTGGCTTTGGCTCAGGTCATGATCTCATGGTTTGTGAGTTCAAGCCCTGCATAGGGCTCTGTGCTCAGCGCCTGGTCCTGCTTCAGATTCTCTGTCTCCCTTGCTCTCTGCCCCTCCCCTGCTTGCACTCTGAGTCTTTCAAAAGTAAATAAATGTTAAAAATTTTCTTAAATAGATTAAGAAGGCACTGTCATAATAGAAAGATTGATACATGGACTACATTAAAATCAAGAAAGCTACTCACCATTTAAGTGAGTAAAAAAGTTTTAAATTGACAAGATTCAAAATTCATTAAGTATATTTTATTTCTACTACAGTATGCCTTTCCACAAAAAAAAACACATATGCTTCTTTTCGCCAATATTTTAATTTCATTCTTCATGACTCTTCTCTCATCTCTTTATTATATAAAATATTCATTTTATCATGCCTTTAAATTTCTCAATTTTTTACATTATTTGAAGGGATGGTCCCTGTGTTCATTTATTTTTTTCAAACACCTTTAAAGTGGACCAAATATCTGTGGTAGCTTTAATTTTTGTTTATAACCACATTAAACAAGACTTTTTTTCCTCTCTATGTCTACATTATAGAAAAAATATAAGAAAAGTATTGATTTCCTGTGTGATACAAAGATCATTAAATTCCCCTGGTTCTAATCTTTGCAAATACGTTTCTTATCTTCTGCTTTCGAAAAGCACATTTGAATTTTAAACTTTTGTGGCAAGTGGAGTGGGGTGTTCTTCCCTAAGAAGAGAATCCTCTCACCAAAGCAAGCCCCACTATAGAAAGTAGAATAGTTTGCTAGGGCTGCCATAACAAAGTACACAGTTTGGGTGGTTTAAACCAATCTCACAGTTCTGGAGGCTAGAAGTCTGTTATCAAAGTGTTGACAGAGTTAGTGTATTTTGAAATCTGTCTCCTTGACTTGTACATGACAATCTTCGTGTTCAGATGACATTCTTCTTTTATGTTTTTGTCCAAATATACTTTTCTTATAAGGACACCAGTCATATTGGTTTGGGGACCACCCTATCGACTTCACTTTAACTTAGTTACATCATTAAAGACTCTATCTCCAATCCTGGTCACATTTTGAGATACTAGGGGTCAGCCTTTTAACACATGGGTACAAAACTCAGCTCAGGATAGATGGCATGTTTCATTAATTTGAACACCCCTTTTATTAAGGTATCATTTTTGTGGTCCCATATACATCAAAGTTTGACTACTTGTCCCTGCCTTTCACAAATCCAATACCCCATATCTCCATTTGTGACATATCATTAAAAGAATAGCCTTAGCTCTTAGGATATATATTCCTTTCTTAAAAGCTACACCTTGCTAGATAACTGCTCTGCTTCAAGACAGTTTTTCACTTTTGCTCATGGGATTTTTCACTTTACTTCTCATGAGAAAATTCCATACATTATGTAGCAATTTTGTACTTTCACTTGATATGATGCATATACTCAGCTCCATCTAACACATTGGTAGAGACCAAAGTGAGCACATTACTCTTTGAAACAGTTTGGAAATACATGTCAATATTGTTAACAATATATTAAATAAAAATGCTAGTTAGTTCCAAAATATTGCATTTAATTTAAGATTGGAAGTCCTGTGTATCCATCTATCAATCTGTCATCTACTTACATGTCTACAAAGGTAGAGAAGAGAGCTTTTTAAAGGGATAGAAAGGAATTTTTATAACCTAAGACTTAATTATGGTTACATCTGGGAGGCTGATGGTGGGATACAAAATTTCTCCTTCTCTGAATGTTTCCATTGAGTCCATTTTAACTTTTCAGAATGAACATCGGCACTCTGAGTATACGTACTCTTGGCTTTTGTTTCTAAAATAAACTTGAATTATTTTGATAGAGTATGTAACATGCTACAAAAAATGTCCATAACCCTTGTAAATCTATGTCTCATAATATATCATAAAATAATAATAGGTATCAAAAATTGTATAAAAATATTTACAGCTATAAAATATTTGAATAATCCAAACATTTGACAAAATGGGTTACCTATGAGCAGTTTATATGTGTGTGTTTAAATGCTATATAATTATTAAAATATAATTTGGAATTTGTAATAATGATGATAAAGTATTCTATAAAAATTAGGCCACTATAATGTATACAAATAATTATGTATTTGTACATACATGCATATATATATATATATATATATATATGTACAACAGTTGTGTACAAAAATGTAGAGAGTGATACATTAAAACGTTACAAATTACTTTGGAAATAATATAATTATATTTGTTTTTTGTGGTCTCTTTTCTAAGATTTTTTGATAATAAATTTCAGTAGAAAAGCTGATATGCCTGATTATGATGTGATTTTTAATTTCTTTAAAATAAGATTACACATGTATTTATAAAATAATGCAATAGTTTCTCCTAACTATTAAGCAGATAAGTTACAAATAGGTGTACAGTTTTGGCAGCATGTCATAAAACATCTACTAAGTTTCTGTTTTGCATAAATTCTAGGACCATTTACTTAAACAGGGGTAAGTATACTATAGAAACAAAAATAATCTGGCAAGGCAGAGGTATATAAAACATTGGGCCTCTCAAACAAAGTAGACATCAAAGCCAGTCAAATTTTTTTTCTTATTGACAAAAGTTATTAATTTTTACTATTTAATATTTAGAACAGTGATTAGGACATTAGAATAACCATTGTTGGAACATATGTTTTACACATTGTATTTTAACATCATTGCTCAAAGTACATTAGAGCAGTATGTACAGGAAGAAGAAGGAGAAGAAGGGGGAGGGGAGGAAGAGAAAAGAGAGAGAGAGAGGGAGAGGAAAAATGAGAGGGAGAGGGAGAGGAGGAGGAGAGTGGAGAAGAAGAAGAAAGAGTCATGGAGCAGAGAAAAAAATGTGATAACTTGCTGCTGGGGCTTTGTCTCCTTCCTGAAGTTTGGAGCCTGCTTTCTCCTGCCAAATCACTCGACAAAGAAGCCACTTCCTGAATATATTTAATAACATTCTAAAATAACTCTTTTCTAGAATCCAAAATGCTCCTGACAACAAGAAGTAACCAAATAAACTCAGTCAGGTATATTTCAATTTTAGATCTTCACAGGATAGTATGACATATTATTTTTTAAAAATCCTGTATACCGTGCTGATATTCAGCCAAAAAGCAAAACTATATCCATATTGGTTTTTAAATATTGACCTTTCTTTGGGTAAATAGCCTCCAGTTCCCAAATCCATACATCAGTGCATGCCATCATTACACTGAGTCTTGGTCGCTCCTCTGTTCAGCAACCAAATTGTTAATGTTGAGTACAGAAAGGTCCTCCTGGCCTGTACTCCAACATCATGATAAATGTCTATTCTCCTCTGTTACTGACTGTGTGGTACTGGTTGATTTGAATTCCAGCCCTTACACGTCACAGTTTAAAACATGCTATGCATACTTCAGGGTTACCTCTTTAAATATTGTTTCTTTAAAAACATGAAAATTTGGGGGTGACTTTGTGTATCTCCACCTTCTATCTACAAGGATTAGAAGAGGGTTTCACTTTTGACCCCTTCCCCTGTATGAGTTCTCCCTTTGTAGTGAGCCCATATACAAACACAGTCCCATTTAACTGTCTGTAATAAACATCTAGTAATCTCAAGGCTGTCATAACTTACTTGGAGCAAAAGAATTTAGCCTGGAAGCAGAACAGTTTGGCCACTGGAGTTTAATTGCTATTAACTGATGAGGAGCTGAGGTAGGTGGAGGGTAAGTACAGCTACCAAGAATTCCAACAGGTAGGAACACTTGGGCTTTCCTCCCTGTACTTCCAGCCACTCTTCGGCCATACAGCATCCACCTTTGGTCCTTGTCAACCAGGAATCCAATAGTACCTGAGAACTCGCCATCCCAATCTTTACTCACCAGTCTGGAGCTTGAATCTTATATCATACCGCTAGCACTGCTTCCATTTTCTTTGACAATCATTTGTGCTCAAGGATACCCTCTTCTTAAAAATGTTTGAGATAGGAGAATACCATGAATTTGACATTTAAAATTTTTGATGATATTTATGAACTGTGATTTGGCCACCCAGTTACACAAGGCAGCCTAAATATCCAAATGAAAAGAGAAAGAGTGAAAATGAGTTTTGTATATTGTGAATTTAGGCTTTTACATATCTGAGAAATGTTAATCATGATAGAGATGACAAGAGTATAGGTCTACATTCTCATTACATGTGTTTTGAATGAATGAATGGATTCATAAAATAATGAATATATATACACATGCTGTAATGCTAAAAGTGCTCTAACTACATGAGATGTAATTGAAAACTGTACTAAATATACCATCATTGTATATTCCAGGATTCTCCTTTCTATGAGAATGCATCCCCATTTTTTAAATGAATGCTGAAAGGAAAATTGATTTGCTTACGCACATGTATTCCAGAACATATCTTTTTCCAAGTAAGAAAAATGTTTCAGCTTAAAAATTAGTGAGGAACATCCTGTTCTGATTTTTGTCAAACTATTGAGATAATAATCTACTGTGAAATTATTCTTATATAAATTATGTATTGGTTTCTTACACCTGTAACTTCTCATGAAAGGAAACATTGAAAACATAATTATCAATAGGTAGGAAAGAATTATGTGGAAAATATCAATACCCAAGGAAATGATATGTGTCATTACAGAAAATATCTGATATCACATCAAACATATTCCCATCATTGTAGTCTTTTGTTTTTGTAGTAAATTTCTCTTGATAACATCTTGTTAATCCGGAGCTAGGGATAAATATACATGTATTCTGGATATTGGAAGTTAAATAGTTTGCTAAAGAGAAGATTAGATGCTTCCAGTCATGTGACTAAGCACAGTTTGACATAGTATAATGTGACGAACACCTGATCTGCCATTACTCTGTATAAAATTTTCAAGGTACTTCTACACAGAGGAAACAAAATAGGAAAGCCTTCACTCTCCCAAAATATTTATTACTAACTAAGAATCCATTTAAAATGCTGGTGTAGAGGGAAGCCTGGGTAGCTCAGTCAGTTAAACCTCTGACTCTTGGTTTTAGCTCATGTCATGATCTCACAGTTCAATGTGTTCAAACTCCACCGTTGGCTCTGTGCTGAGTGTGGAGCCTGCTTGGAATTCTCTCTCTCCCTCTCTCTCTGCCTCTCCTCTGCTCATACTGCCTCTGTCTTTCTCAAAAATAAATACACTTGAAATAAATAAAACGGCAGGGTAGAAAATTTGATTAATCCAATCAGGAAGAGATATTTTTAGACTAAGTCATGATAAGTCACAAGCAAGAAACAAAAAAACCCAAAATAATTACTGCCTCTCCATTTTGCCCATCTGACTCTCTCACCTCTGGAGAGAGTCAAATAGCACTTCAGGGGCACCTGGGCAGCTCAGTCAGTTAAACGTCTGATTTCAGATTGGGTCATGATCTCATGGTTCATGAGTTTGAGCCCCACAATGGGCTCTGTGGTGACAGCTCAGAGCTTGGAGTCTGCTTCAGATTCTTTGTCTCCCTCTATCTCTGCCCCTCCGCTCATTCATGCTCTGTCTCTCAAAAATGAATAAACATTAAAAAAATTAAAATGTTCTTGAAATACAACAGAGTGCATGATTATTTATTTCCATATTTTAGGTATAACTGGTATAGACAGAGGCTTGTCCTGGGTAGATATAGAGGCAACGAACTCCTGATTGCCTTTAAGCAATTCTTACATAAGGCCGTTGGAGAAGAGAAAAGGGAAAAGTACCACATATAAATGCTTTTAAACATGTAATAACTTTAAAACCTCTTTCCATCAAGACTATGGTCAAATTCACAGTTCTAGAATTTGGACCATCCAAATAACCCTCTTCTTGAAGTGTGAGATTTAGTTAGTAGAAGTAAAGATGGTGGTATAATATCATATGCTATAACAATTTCTGATGAGTGTTTTGGTATTGGTAACTAAAATTAGAAATATATGTGCAGCCAGATGACTAAACATCATAAATTCTAGAAAGTACTGTCAGATTTCAACCTACTGTGACTGAATGACTTTGAACAGAGGAGTTACCTGATATAAAGGGGGTAATTAATAAGATCAACCTAAAGGAAATGGGCTAGATAGATTGGTATGGAAAGACCATACCAAAGAAGGATGCTTATCTTGAACTCCTAGGATCTTTAGCTTCTTTTCTCTGTCAGCCAATTGTATATATTTCTGTTTGTTTCTTTGCACTTTCATCCCTTTATAAGTTTTTTTCTTCTGATTTGTCCCATTATGTCGCCTCACATCCTATATAATTATGCTAACTAAGCCTGATTTAATATTTATTTATCTTTGATTTTACTGTCTGCCCGATCCATCAATGTCATAATTTTTGATTAAGCAGCATAGAAAATACCTCCTTAATCTTTCAAGTTACAATGATGTATCACAAACATGTTTCCCTATTGCTTTATCAAGCAAGGTATCTTTTTATACAGTACACAGTCACTAAAAAGTTAAATAAAAATGACAAATTAGTGGGAAAGTAAACACAAATCAGTTATCACAAGAATAAATTAGGTAGGATTGAACATTCCACAGTTCTTTAAAGGGAAATGTGAGAAAAAAATATGTACATTTGAATGTGCCATTCAATGATATTACACAAATATGGTAACTTACTTAATAGAACTCATTTTATCTGTAGCAATTATATTATAACCAAAATGGAAAGCTATAAATTATACATGGTCCACCAGCCAGATGTAGCTTGATATTCTGGAGTATATCTTCATCTATGCCCATAAGAAATATTGATATCTAAAACAAAGACTATGGGTGTCCAGATACAATTTTAAAGCCAAATTCTATATTATTCTTAAAACCTTTGAAATTCAAAATTACTCCATGAGCATAACCTATGTAATACATACATGTATGCAACATAAATTTTAGGTCCTGAAATTTCTATTCATAAGAATCCCAGATAACTTGAATTATCATTTAATATCAGATATATGTATTGTATTCTTCTACTTATAAACTATAATAAGTAAACCATACTGTACTCTTGTAACGAAATATTTACTCATATACTCAACTGTTTGCTATTGCTAAATCCGTAGGCATATATTTATAAGGTCAAAGAGAATGCATATTTTTTGGTGGCTTTTGCATTTGTCAGACACCAAAAGGCTATACTTTTTCATTCAGATTCTTCAGGAAATTTTTCCTCTAAATGTTTATCAATGATGAAAATAATTAAAGAATCTATGTTTTTATAAGTAAAAAAAAAAACTTCCCACATACAAACAAAAACAAAGAAGGAATTGGTAAGCACCTTTTTAAAAATTTTTTAAAATGTTTATTTATTTTGAGAAAGAGAGCATGTGAGTGCAGCAGAGAGAGAGCGGGGAGGCGCAGAGAGAGAGATACAGAGGATCTGAAGTGGGCTCTCTGTCAACAGCAGGCAGCCTGCAATGGGGCTCATGTTCATGAGCTGTGAGATCATAACCTGTGCCAAAGTCAGAAGCTTAACTTACGGAGCCACCCAGGCCCCTCTGGTACACATCTTATAATTTGAATGGCATTGCTTCAGAATGGAGTGAAGCCAGTGTCTCATATAAAGTTAATCTCTTTTAGTATTTATCTGGACTGTTTTATTTTTATTTCTTTTATTGATTTATGGCTCTTTTTATATGTCAAATTGATGAGCACGTGATATGTGAACAGATAACCAAACAATCAGATTACCAAATTGCCTATTCCCTATCTTCATTTTGGTGTTATTTCATTTGGAAGTGAAACATCTTCCCCCTGGTGTTTNTGCTGACAACTGGGAGCCTGGAGCCTTCTTCAGATTCTGTATCTCCTTCTCTCTCTGCCCCTCCCCTGCTTATGATCTGTCTCTCTTGCTCAAAAATAAATAAATACTAAAATTTAAAAAAAATCTTTCCTTCCTTTGTTACCCTAATTCACTATTTTGTGTTCTTTTCCCCAAATTCTTCATCTTGGGTGAGCATCTTTGTATTTAATGTAATTATACATGATTGGTAGACAGAAGACAAAGAGTCATTATTTAAAAGTTCACTGCTTACATATACTTCCACATCATTAAACCGTGATGCAAAGGAAACAAAAATCCACAACAAAAAAATTAGGCTGCTTTTGTGCTAGAATAGAATAAATACGGAAAATCTTTGAAACTTTTTAATGGAATTCCTGACTATAAAAATATGATTGAAATATATGGAGTTATCTACAATATATGTAATAGAAGTGTAAGCAGTACAAGGAATTTTGTTTTCAGATCACTAATGTAACCTTTTCTAGAGTGTTTCAGTGAGAATTCTTTGGGATCTAGGAAGCTGAATCAATGTATCTTAAATTAAGAATTTAAAATCCGATATACTGATAGTGGTTTCAGGAACGTTTGTGTTAGGAGGAGGTTTTAGGCCATATCTGGGCTTTCGCAAGAAGGGTTGGAATCAACCCAGCTTCCACTCCTTACCTGGTGGTTTCAGTTTCTATTGTCACTCACTCACCTGGAAGGTAATTTATAACACCCTCACCCAGCAGCATCCAATCAGTTATAAGTAGGCATTGGCTTAAACACACCCTCAGCCTCCTCAGTCCTCAGGGAATCAGAATCGTGTGGATCTCTGATTTTCCTCAACAGGATTAAGCTACAGTACACACACACACACACACACACACACACACAACTACTTCTCTTGATGTCTTTTCCTCTCCCCTAAAGTCAGATTTCCTTCATCAACAAATAATTGAATTATGTGCAGTCTTCCCCCAGGGTCTGCTTCTGAAGTAGTCTCAAACTAAACATAAACCTTCCCATGGAGGTGGGGGTAGGAGAGATCTAGCCTGTGTTTGTGATATTTCTGCCATTCTGGCCTTTCCTTCTGAGACCTGAGAATGAGTAAAGATAATAATTATTTCACCCACAATCTAATAGTGCGAAGTCCTATTTTCCAAATAAGAGGTATCTAATAGAATTTATTAGATATATTTAAATATTGAGTAATTTGCAAGGGATTTTTTTTTAAACAACGGACCTGTTCCTTCTGTGTATCTCCCTCTTTTGTTACTAGTTTCAGAGGATAAAACATGTCCTTCATAGTGTTTTTCAGTAATTCTAAGAAGACAACATACTAGGTAGCCAGGCTATCTAATGTTCATTAAAGAAACATTATATCATAGACAAAATTCTCTAACTCATGATTTTTGTCATATTACTGAATTTTAACCTTACACATTCGTGTGAATAGACCTATATTTAAATGCATACTTTAGAATTTTTTCAGAAAATGTGGAGTCATATTTGAGAGGTATAAAGAAAATACACTATCATTTCTAGTTACTTATACTATGAGTAATTACGTGAGAATTTAAACACATTTACTTAAAATTAATTTAAATTTATTAAACGTGAGTGATGGATGTGCTAAATATCTTATTGAGCTCTCATAAATGCTCATACTGCCTATATTTTCAAGTGTATTGGCCTTATAGAAAAGTACAAATTAATAATGAAACTGTGAGATCAGATTTTCTACCTAGTTTGTTTTATAATTTAAACTTTAAAATATGTTAAATTAAAAGGGAACCATAGAGACTATCTAATCTACAGTACTCTTATTCTAATTTCCAAATGAGAAAGAACTAGCTGGTGTCACCTTCCTTATGACTGAATGACATATAACAGCTAGGAGAGACAAATTTATATTTTACAAAGCAGAAATATTCCTCATGGTAAGCAAGAGTATAGATTTTCTATTTTTAGGCCCTGCAAAATAGACAGCCGTGTTTTTAAATGAATCAACAAATATAAGCGGTGACTATTGTTAAAAACAGTAAGAATTAGTTCCTTAATTATGATATGGGACTCCACAGACCCAGTGTCAGAATCTGGCACTTAAATTAAGATATAAATTGCATGACACTTGTTAAAAACAACAATGAAGACTCTGGTCAAGACTATTCCGGAGGGGTGGGGATGGGGGGGTGGTCAATGTTATTTTTAAACACTTGTGAGCTAATGTAAAAGTACTGGAGGACTTGAATGAAGATATGTTTAATGTGATTCAGGCCATTCCTGTTTGCTAATTGTAACATCAAAATGAGACTCCTACCCTCCCAAGAAACTGGGAGAAGAAGGTGTGATCTTTCTTGATGACTGCATTTCAAAGGAATGACTTTTAGGTACAGGAGAAAGACATTCCTGGCTTGTAGAAGATTTACATCGTTTTTCCCCCATTTTTAATTTAAATTTCAGTTAATTAACATACATTATAATAATAGTTTCAGGTGTAGAATTTAGTGATTCATCACTTAACAACATGCAGTGCTCAATATAACAAATGCCCGCCTTAATCCCATCACCTATTTAACCCATCTTCCTACCCACCTTCCCTCTAATAATCATAGAGAACAAACTTATAGAAGATTTATATCTTAAAGGGACTAATGTGAATACTATAAGAAAAGGGAGGTTAGAGACTGTTATAAAGAAACCTATCTGAAGTTTAGTCAGGCTAAGGGGAACTGTAGGCCATCTTGTTCATTAAGAGAATTCAACTATGCTATTGTGTTTTCAGCATTGTAATTAATTGTAATTTGTGTATGTAACACACACACACACACATTCTTTTGTTATTGTAGAGGTGACCTTGACCATCTTGAATGAAACACTACTAAGAAATTATACTTGTGTTTAGGGCACCAATTTATCACCAAAACTAATCACACTGGACGTTCAATGCCATGTTTCAGGAAGTTGGGTACAGAATGTATTATCAATAAGAAGTGTTCTCAAATTTGCAAATTACCAGACTAAGTCATCAGTCTAACAATAAGAAGTGATGGCCTCTAAATGTGCTTAGCATTCTACTCTCTCCTCCAACCCCACATTCCTCTCCCCAAATCTTGACTCACCATTACTTGTCTGTTTAGTAGCTAGCCATGGACAGGGAGCTCTCCAATGCCACATTGGTTTTTACATTAAATTGTCTGAATAGTGAATCCAGCTATGCAGGCTGTGTCCTTTTTGGGACATCATAAACAAAACTCCAACATAAGACATTTACACACTACAATATAGGTCACTGCTAGAGCCAATTATATACTCAGAGAAAAAGTGACAACATAATTAGCATGAAGGAAAAGCATTGCGTTCTTGTATACTCCCATTTTACCTAGTGTTATGCATGCTTCTATTAAAAGAAAGAAAAGGTACTATAACATTTGTTCTCATGGTAACTTTTACTAAATATATAAAGAAAAGCAATGATTAGTCATTTTTATTCATTTAATATTCAGTGTGTTCACTTGCCAAAGCACAAAGGCCAGAAAAGGAATTAACCTTTGCTCTTAGTTTGATAGGAATGGAACTAAAAATAAGAACCATCTAGTGTTAATATTATTAAATTGAAGCTGCTGAGAAGACAGATGAAGGCTTTAAAATAACCCCAGATGGTTCTGGTATGTCCCTTGCAAAACAAAAATGCCAGCCTGTTTAGTTCAAAGATCATTAGTTCCCTTATTTGACAATTTGGGATTTTACATCTCATAATGTGAGAAATGCACTGTGTTATCTAACAGAGTGTGTGACCCTGGGCTAATTAAAAGGCACACATGAGCAGGGCAGGGTGACGCTACCCTGCTTCTTTACAAGTGGTGGTTGTTCCCTGGAGGCGGAAACATCAAAAGATTCCTGGAAGTGGTCCAAGACATCAGTCAAAGGCAATGTGTTTCCCAGATAGCAAGGCCACTGAATGGGATTGCAGCACTGGGAACTATTTAGTCTGAGTGTGGCTTTTTATTTGTTTGTCAGATTGGTGAAATAGGAGACCTCAGAGGGAACTAAACATCCAAACAGAAACTGAATGTGACCTTTGCTGCCGACAGGCTAGACTTGGTTTGGGGGTGGGGATGGGGGTTGTTTTAATATCTGTATGTTCTGTCACCTTTTTAAGAGGAAAATGACAGATTGAGGGGAAAGAGAAACAGGGCAGTGTGGAGACTCCTCTAATTCTGTGATTCCATTCCATGGCCCCTTTACCTCACAGGTTAGTACTGTGTTTTCGCTCCTATGTTATATTCTAACTGAAAGCCAAGCATTCAAGTAAAAGGAAGAAGCAAGATCATGCATTTGTTAAGACTGGGGCTATAAAGACTCAGACAGGCAGCCTAAACACTTGTCATAATTCCAACTCTAGGAATCTCTTCAACAGAATTAATTCACCTATGCACAAGTTTAAACATTTGTAAATCATTTGCAAAGATTAGGAATGTAAGTCAAAAATTTCTCAGTAGGAGAAAGGAATTTAAAATATATAAATATTCTGGAAGTTATATATATTATAAATAAATAAATGAATATGTATTTATATTATATATAAATATGTCTATATAGAGAAAAAGTGCATAATAATTATTTTATGTATTATATAATTATTATATTTTTTATAATTATATATAAGAAATAAATAATANATAATTGATAATATTTATTGTAGTGGTACAATTTATAAGTCCTTTCTTTTTTATAGTGTAGGTATTACACATAATACATTTTGTAATATAAATTTATATGTTATAAATACACCCACATGCATATAAAGAATATACAATGAGATGCCTGGGTGGCTCAGCTAGTTAAATGCCCTACTCTTGGTTTCAGCTCAGGTTATGATGTCATGGTTTTGTGAGTTCCGTCTCTGCATTGGGCTCTGTGCTGGCAGCATGGAGCCTATTTGGGATTCCTTGTCTCCCTCTCTCTCTGCTCCTCTCCCACTTGTGCTGTCTCTGTCTCTCTTAAAATAAATAAATAAATAACTTTGAATAAAATTAAAAAAATTATGAAATATAGAGCATACACTGATTACATACATACATAATACTGAAACAGCAGAAAAGTGAGATTGTATATTTATGCATGTAGTTATATTATAATGTTCTATAGGGATATATATATACAGAGAAATGGAGTCATGAAGCCAGAAAGGTTGACATCTTACATACATTTTAATTTGGATTTTCAAACGGTATATTAAATTTATAAATAAAGAATATAAAACAGGAAAAAAAATAAACTGGCTTTAATTGCTCTGAGAACACATATTTAAACCTTTTCCTAAGCTATCACAGTGAAATCTAATTTTCTTCCCTTGATCACCCATTTCACTATATTCTTTCATTTGAATGATCCCCAGTTTTCTTTGATTTATACTTTCTATAGAGAAATACAGTGGGTGCCTGGGTGGATCAGTCAGTTAAGTGTCTGATTCTTGATTTCAGCTCAGGTCATGATCTCCTAGTTTGTGAGTCTGAGCCTCATGTCTGGCTCTTTGCCGACAGTGTGGAGCCTGCTTGGGATTCTCTCGCTCTCTCTCAGTTTCTCTCTGCCTCTCTCCCACTTGATTGTCACAACTAAATTTAAATGCATGCTAGTATAAGCCATATATATATGTTTGTATGCACACACACATACACGATATATATTTCCTCATACCTCATATGCACAGATGTAATATTCTTCATTAACTACATATGTATTTTGTCTTGACATTAATAATCTTTCACCAAAATCACTCTCCTTTACTTAATAGCTGTTATGAAAACCAAATACAGCATACCATATATTTGAGAAAAAATATCAATGTTTCTTATAAAGATATGTTCAGGATCAATTCATGACCTAAATGATTTTAATTCTTCACCAAAATGGACATAAAGTTCTTCAAAATTTTTAAATAAAAGATTTTTTTCCCATATGCCCTGCAAAGCAGAGGGAAGTTTAGTAGATAAAGGGGATTAAAATTACTTATTGTGATGAGCACTGAGGCATCTACAGACCTATTAGTAAGCGGTAAACATATATTTGAAATATGATACAAATTCCATATGTATTTCTTGGACAAATAGAATAAAAAGGGCAATCACTTCCACATCAGTTACAGATAGTTTAGAAATACTGATTGTGCTACCTAGTCATTTTAGTTTACCATCTTTATCATATCTTAGATATTATCCTCCAAACTATGAAGTCACATGCCTATAGTGCTTCTTATTAGCTACTTTCAACTTTGATTAATTTATCTCATAGATATTCCATAAGCTTTCACCATGAGAAAAAATATATTAATATATAATCAAAGCAAAGGAAAGGAAACAAAAGAAATAACTGCATATACATAGCTCATACCTATGTTTCTTAATTAGATGCGCAAAAACCACTTCAAAATTTAGTGGCTTAATGCAACACTGATTTATTATTTTTTAAGAACTGTGATTGGGTACGAGCTCTGGTTTGGGACAGCGTGGTGAAAGCTGTTAGTCTAAGACAGCTGTATCACATGTTCTTGGCCTCAGTTGGAATGAGCAGAATGACTGAGATGGCTCTCCCTCCCTTTCCATGTGGTCCTTCCTGCTCTCACACCAAGTGGTCTCATTCACATTTTTTGTTGTGTTTCCAAGCACATCATTGACCAAAGCACGCCACATGGCCAGCTTCCGATCGAAGAGTCAGAGAAACAGATCCTCACTTTAGGGAGGAGTGATGAAATCACTTTTCAATTGGATGCGCATACAGGCATGAGAGAAATTCTGGGCATTTTCCAGTTTACCAACATGTGCCTTCTGGCCACAAATCTGTCCCTTAGATCCTCCTTTAATGAAAAAAGCATATTTCCCCTTGCTGCAAGAAACTTTTCTATGAAAAGCTCAAAGGTTAACCCCTTCCCAGGAATTGTCCTTATATTAAAGGGATTGCCTCCTCTAACATAGCTTCTCTCTTATGCAGGCTGCATCCAATTATCTGCCCATGCTACGTATAAAGATTTTGACTTGTTGCCTCAGCCTGGGTCAACTTGAACATCCATCTCAGTTCCAGAGCTGTCAAAAAATATTGGTTGAGGATTTGTTGTAACTTCATCAGCATTCCGATTCTTCTCTGCCCAAAGCTGCTGCTGCCATTCACCCAAAGATTTTTTTTTACCTCAGGCAAACAATTTCCTTCTCAGAGTGTATTTCCTAGGAATTTGATCTAAGTTACTCCCTTCTATAAAATATGTTCACCATCATTCCTGGAGCCATGAAATCATTTTCAAATTATGGCATCAGGCTCCAAACCCATAGTCTCGTGAACTGCATTAGGCCCAGATGCAGATGAAGCACAAGGAGTGCAGGTCCTCAAGTCATTGCCTTTGACTCAAGACAGTGAATGAAAAAGAAACATCATTGATTCTCCAAACACCCAACATGAAAAGTGAGACATGAATGAGATAATGACAATAGGAACTTTTGTTCAGAATAGTGAAGAGTAAGAAGCATTTATGAAATCCAGCCGAGCATATGTTCTAACTCCTGGGAGTTGCTTCCTAGTCTATTGTTGTCTTTAGATTTTGACTTTACCCTTTGAAAAAACTATGTATCTGCCCTCTGGGATGGCATTTCCTTTTCACAAAAATAGCCTATGATTGAAGTTTGGGTAACGTTTAATTCAACTTCCTTTTTTCATAGAGATCTGGGTCCCAGATCCCATTTTTCTAATTAAACAAATTCAATGCCAGTTAATTCAAGTCATTCTTATATCGGCTAAAACAATTTTCTTAAAGATTTAATGTATTGTCTGTGAAATCCTGTTTCAAAAGACACATTCACATGTTTTGTTTTGTTTTGTTTTGTTTTAAATGTTTTATTTATTTCTAGGAGAGAGAGAGAGCGTGAGCAGGGGAGGGTCAGAGAGAGAGAGAGGGAGTCACAGACTGAAACAGCCTCCAGGCTCTGAGCTGGCAGTCAGCACAGAGCCCGACGCGGGGCTCGAACCCACGAACTGCGAGATCATGACCTGAGCGAAAGTCGGACGCTTAACCGACTAAGCCACCCAGGCACCCCCACATTCACATGTTTTAATGAAACAAAATTCTCTCTAGCTGTAACCATATGGCTAACCACTATAGGTCAATCCCTTTAGGATTCTTAAAAGCTTTTTGGTCTAGCTGGACTTGTCTACTATGTATACCTTAAATCCTACAGAGGTTTTAACGAAGTGTGTTACAACTGCATTATTAGTTGTTTTCTGAGTTTTTATTTTCTTCTTTGAAAATTTTGCATGCTAGAGAAAATACAGATTTTATAGATAGCGATACATAGATGATAGATAGATAATATTATATATACTGTATGCAGTAAATCCTGAGCCATATAGAATTCATACAAATTCTTTCAAACTTAATGATACTTCCCTTAGCTTAATACTTTGCTACAATAACTTAACTTACCTAATGTTTCCTGCCATAGCCAAGAAAAGTCAGGTAACACTTTTAACATGCATAAGGTCATTACATACATGATTTATCTTCTATGATATTGCAGACAATATTTTTCCAAACATTTTACTACTACTTAACTGAACTGTCTTTTTTTCACTCATCTTTTTGTCTCCATTTCTTTACTACTTTTTCAGTTTTGGCTCATATTCCATTGCCTTTTTTTTTTTTTTTGGCTTTTCTTATGAATTTGCAGCCATTTTCCTAGTCTCCACCTGATGCTTGTTATAAAAATCAGTAACACATATTTTGTTTTTTTATCAAGGGTGTAGACTTCAAATTATTTATAACTTAGTATTTGCTATGAAATAAGTGACCTCAAAACATATTGAAGACAAGAATGCTTATTATTTCTCATGATGCATATGATCACATGCATCTGATTACAATCTAACAACACAGCACGACCTCACTGATGAATCTCATGCCTCAGAGGGGATACCTGGGCTGGATCTGATTCTCCATGTTGTGCTTAGACAAAAAGTTCCTGGATTATTCATATGTGTCTCGGGAATTTCAGCAGCTAGAAATGTCATACTCCAAAAGCATGTTTCAGAGCTCCAGTTTTTTCAGTCTGCTGATGGTCCATTGGCCTATGCAAATCATATGGCAAATTCTGAATTCAGAGTGGAGAAAAAGAGTCAATCTCCTGAAGGAAGACCAGGCAAGCTCACATTATACAGGTACATGCATACAGGAATGGTTGGAACTTTTGTCCACCTTTTTTACATCTATCATAATACAATATAGGAAAGAACAATGACCTTCAACAATATTAAATTCTATATTCTCAATAACAACAAACCTATTCATCAATTCATCAATAAGTGTTTGTCATCTCCTTGTTTACAAGTGGCAAGTATGAGTGCTTTTCTGGTGTTTTGAGTATTAGGAGCTATAGTCATATTCTAAATGAGCAAATCTAAACTCATTATTTAATCTCTAACTTCCCCTCATTTTATGTTCCCATATTGACTTTAATGGTTTCATAATCCTTCAAGTAATCCATGGTTATAAGCTTCAAGTCATCACAGTACTTTATTTTAATCCAATCAATCAATTTCTGTGTGATGCTCACTCTAGCTCTATGAATATGCCTTTTATTATTTTCTTTATATTCCCATTGCAAATGCTTTTTCCTTGAAATTTTATTATGTGAATGCCAAAACTAACAAAGTAGATTGTCTCTTCTTCCTTAAATATTTCCTGAGAAAGTGGTCTCAAAATTTTCCTACAGGAAAAATATCCAAAGGCATAGTAAAATCCAAGACACACTTTAACACTTCAGCAAATTTTCCACAACTTTAACTGGACAGTCAAATATCAAAGACCTGACATGATATATATATTGACCTTGGTCTATATACTTTGGGCAAGTGTATCAAGTGATGATTTCCTATATATTACTTATGCTTCCACATTAACTGTTCCCTTTGCATTTCTTTGTCTCCACTCTAACATACAATAGATTACCTTTTTCCAAATGTAGAATTTTATTTCAGTCTTTAACAAAGAAATGAAATAACACCCTTTGTATACTGACCTTTTCAGATTTTTTAAAATCCCATTATAAGTCCCACTACCATTATCATCACCTTCACCAACAGATGGAAATCATGTCTGCCTCTGAACTTACAGAATTATTTAGAAACTTTCTTGCAGTATGAGAATTCTCAAGTTGGTAATAAAAATACATGTTTATTTGTCTGGTTGTTCTATAAGTATAGGAATGAGGTCTAACATCCTTTATACATCCAGAAATATCTTGTGCAATGCTTTGAAACATGAACTCAATAAATAATGGCAGAACAGGATTCTTTTAGCTATGAAACAATCTATTTTGATATAGCTATAATGAGTTTCATAAAGTAATCAAATAAGTTTTATTTAATTTCAACTGCAATTTTGCAGTTTCAGTTTGTCAGTGCTTCTATCTTCAACTTTATTAGCATATTTATGTATCCATAAACTCTAAAAAATTTTAGTCCTCTAATCCATTCTGTGTTTCCCCAAGTAAAGACCTCCACAAATAACTTTTGTGAGCATGCAAACCCCTGCTTTAAAGCTATCAAACACTATCATCTTCCAAATAAGGCAAAATTTTTAAACATGACATTAAACACACTGATTAACTAGTGTAAAGTCAACTATATTCTCTCTTTTTTAAAGTTTATTTTATATTTATTTTGTGGGGGAGGTAGAGAGAAAGAAAGAGAGAGAGAGAGAGAGAGAGAAAGAGAGACAGAGAGAGAACATGAGCAAGGGAGGAACAGAGAGAGAAGAATAGAGAATCCAAAACAGGCTCTGTGTTGTTAGCACAGAGCCTGATGCAAGGCTCCATGAGATCATGACCTAAGCCAAAACCAAGAGTCAACTTGGGATGCCAGGGTGTCTCAGTCGGTTGAGCATCCAACTTCAGCTCAGGTCATAATCTCACAGTCTGGGTTCGAGCCTGTGGGTTCAAGCCCATGGGTTTGAGCCCCGCATGGGGCTTTGTGCTGACAGCCTGGAGACTGGGACCTGCTTCAGATTCTGTCTCCCTCTCTGTCCCTCCACACTCATGCTCTGTCTCTCTCCATCTCTCAAAAATGAATAAACACTAAAAAAATTTTTTAAGAGTCTGCTTAACTGACCGAGTCACCCAGGCATTCCCCAACTGTATTTTTATTACTTAATAATTTCTTTCACATCTTCTATGTACAAAAATAAACATTAATTCAAATATTAATCTTGATTTATTTACTAATAATTTTATAATTGAATAAAATTATTTACTATTTAAAATTTAATATTAAATTTAGTAATATAATTTAATTAAAATATTAATTTTTGCTTATTGCTCATGTCACATATTTCCCAAAATATTCATATATACATATCTCATTTAGAACTTCTGAAATTTTTCACTGTCTCAGAACTGCACATAGTACTTAGGTATAACTATCAAACATGTTTGATTAATAGAATTATGGCCTTTTTGTGACCCATTATTATATTTTTTAATTCTTTCATTTTAATGTTTTATTTATTTCTGAGAGAGAGAGAAACAGAGACAGAGTGAGCAGGGAAGGGTCAGAGAGAGAAGGAGACACAGAATCCGAAGCAGGCTCCAGGCTCCGAGCTAGCTGTCAACACAGAGCCCGTTGCAGGGCTCAAACCCACGAACAGTGAGATCATGACCTGAGCTGAAGTCAGACGCTTAATCGACTGCACCACCCAGGCACCTCTGTATTTTTATATTAATAAGTACATGGCATCTGTGTCAGCAGAATTGTTACTTGCTGAGACTGTCTTCAGGTTCTTGTGAGGTACCAAGTGTTTCCACATGCAATTCTGTAAAGAAAACTTAAACTGAACTTTTCTTATTGTGATAGCAAATCCATACCTTATAATTTTGATGACTGAAATGGAACTTTTCTATATTATGATGGTTAATTTTGTGTGTTAATTTGACCAGGTTAAAGGATGTCCAGATAACTGGTAAAACATTATTGCTGGGTATGTAAGTGAGGGTTTTTTCTGAAAGAGATTCACATTGGATTCAGTAGACTGAGTAGAGAAAAATCTGTCCACACCAATGTATGGAGGCATCATCTGATCCACTGGGGGCCCAAAAGGCAAAGGAAAAACAAATCTCTCTTAAGCTGGGCTGTCCATCTTTCCTGTCATCAGACACTGAAGCTTCTGGTTCTTGGGTCTTCAGATCCCAGTATGGAAACCAGGAACCTCCTGGTTCTCATGTCTCCAGCCTGGACTGGGGCTTACACCAGCAACTCTTCAGCTATTCAGACCTTTAGACTCAGTCTGAATTATACTGCCAGCTTTCCTGGATCTGCAGTCTGTGGACAGCAGACTGTGAGGCTTCTCAGCCTCCAGAAAGTGTGAGTCAATTCCTATAATAAATCTCAGACATATCTATACATATCCCATTGGTTCCGTGTTTCTGGAAAACTCTGGCTATGCATAATATTTTTAGTTTGTTAATTCTTCACTATCATTACTATATAAATCCTTTTGAACCTTTCTAATCTTTCTATTATTCTTGCCCCCACCTATACTATCAATAAATATACATGATAGATGGGGCGCCAGGGTGGCTTAGTCGGTTGGGCGTCGGACTTTCGCTTAGGTCATCATCTCGCGGTTCGTGGGTTCGAGCCCCGCGTCGGGCTCTGTGCTGACTGCCAGCTCAGAGCCTGGAGCCTGTTTCAGAGTCTGTGACTCCCTCTCTCTCTGACCCTCCCCTGCTCACGCTGTCTCTCTCTCTCTCCTAGAAATAAATAAAAAATATTAAAAAAAATAAATAAGTAAATAAATATACATGATAGAATATCTATATTTTCATAAAATGGTTTGGTCAAAATGTTATGTAGAATAGAAAAAAGTACCCATTGGCACAGTAAAAAAAAAAAAAAGAAAAACAAGCAAGAAAACCAAAATCACTGTGGTAGTATTACTTGCTTTATCTGCCTAACATTCTTATCTCTTTTTGGGTAATTACTTTATAATCAGTTTCAGAAAATTCTTAGCACATATATCTCATGTTATCACTTCTGTTCCAGTGTCTCTCCATCTTTCTCTGTGACTTCAATTATACGTATATTAAATCCATTTGCTCTGTCTCCTATCTTTCAAGCTATTTTTCATCCCTCTGTATTTTCCATCATTTTTTTTCATTCTTAGCCTCAGTCTGGAAATTTTTGTTCTCAAGCACTGGTTCACAAATCCTTTTATGCTATGACCTGTCTTAAGCCAAAACAATCTGTTATGTTCTTAGTGCCATTATTGTTTCAGTTCAGAATTTGCATTTAATCCCTTTTATTACAAGTGCTCTAAGGTAAATTCCCTACTAATCACCTGTGTTTAAGAACATACTAATCCCATTTATTTTAAAATCCATGTAAGATAACTCTACTATGTTATTTATCTTGGATGTTGCCTCTAGTATTCATTTTTATTTTTATTTTTTTTATCTTGGTCTTCTTTATTATATGCCTCAAAATTTATGTCTATTGCTGGGTACTGTTGTCTGAGTCAGGGTTTGCCAGAGGCACAGAAAAATGGAATCTATCTATCTATCTATCTATCTATCTATCTATCTATCTATCTATCATCTATCTGAAATTATTGTAAGGGATAGGTTCATGTGATTGTGGGTTATTGCAAATAGAAAGCCAAAAATCTATAAGGCTGGCCTGAAGACTAGTAACTCAGATAAGAGTTAATGTCCCAGTTGTGAGGAAGAATTCCTTCTTCTCCAGGAAATTTGTATTTGCTCTTAAAGACTTCAACTATTTTTATGAATTCCACCCACATTACTGAGAGAAATTTGCTTTTCTTAAAGTTGACTGATTATAAATGCTAATCACATCTTAAAAATGTCTTCAAGCAACATGTAGAGTTGTGTTTGACCAAACAACTGGGCACAATAGCCTAGCTAGGTTGACACATAAAATTAACCATCAGAATTTTGTATGAAAAGTAATAAAGGCTTCCAGTGATCATTTTATTCTCTAGATTGTTTTAACCATAAAATATGATAGCAAGACTGAGAGAAGATCACATCATACTGACTTGAGGCAGAGTAGTAATCTTTGAGTGACTGAGTTCACTCTGGTTTGATTCTCTGGTACACTCACACCTAAATAAGAATAACAGATATTAATATTTGTTTTATAATTTTGTTTCCTCTCCTTGGAAACTAAAGAACTTCAACTTTTATTACCTTAGTGCTGAGAAAATGTCAAAAACCTCAGTCTTCCTTTCAGGTTGTTTTGTCTTAACTTTTAAGATCTTGCCCTGCACAACATAATAATTTGTCACATGACTCAAAGGGAAAACTGGCTATCCTGTTCATATCTCTGTACCTCTCTATGTTCTGAGATGTTGCTTCCATCAAATTCTGATTAATTTATTAGTCCCCAAAAATAAAAATACATGTTCTCATCCCAGTGAAGATTGATAATATCTGTTCCATCTTCTCTCTCTGGGCAGTAATGCCCAGATTTTCCATTTCTCACTCCATGTGAACCTCTAAGAAGAAGAAAACTGGTACAACAGAATATTGACTCATTCTTCTTTGGTTTCTTTCCATGTAGAATCTTGTATCAAGTGTTGATTTCCACAGCAGCTTTCCAATGGATTCATTATTCAGTAAATTTCTCCTTTTCCTCCTCCTTCTCATTCTCTCCTTTCCCCTTCTACCTTCTCTTTCTTCTCCTTCTTATTCTCTTCTTTCTCCTTCTGCTTATTTTATTTCGATTTTCTCTATGGGCTAAGTAGAACTTTTAGTCTATCAGTTACCCATATCTGGGATTGAAAATTGTCATTAGGATTTTTCCTGGGATTGGAAATTACCATTAAGATTTTTTTCCACCAAAATTAAATCACAGACTATTTCAAAAAGAAGCAAATGGTCAATAGTTCCAACTAAAGGTGAAATGTTACCAAGCTGACTGAAGAATGCCAGTTAAATAATGCGTCATGGAAGTCATTGTTTTTAGCACAAATTGATGATGTTCAGTGTAGAATTTTTTGAGGCAAATCTATGTTAAAGTGTGTTATTCAATATTAACAATGATTCTAAATAATGTATGGAATGCATGATACATTCTAGTGGCTGAGAAAAAGCACATAAAAAGAATGAAGATGAGTATTGCAGGCATAAGGTCTTAAGCAACTTCTTTCTCTGTTTTCACTTACTTCCCACTAGGGCTTCATGAGTGACTATATCCAATAAATGACTTTGGAAAGAAAAATCAGCATAGACTAACAAGTATACAGTAAATGTCAGCTGACTATGGTAATTGTAAGACAACATTGAATATGAATGTACTTTGATTTTGGACAAATTAAAGTGTGAAATGATGTGGGTCTTAGAGTCAATAAAATAAGCTTTATATGCTATTTTCCTCAATCTGAGGGTTCATCAGGATTCAAGACTTTATTTAATCTTCCATTCCACTTAATCTGCAGTCTTATTTCTCAACTGTTTCAGAACTTGAATAAAGACAAGAGTGCTATTTATTTCCCTTCCTTCAAATCCCCAAAGCTATGTTAAGAATTGTGTTCTTTAAACTAAATATGGGGGAGGGGATATCACTTTATGTTGTTGTGAACCAATCAGATTAGGTTTGTCTCTAAATGTTCCTTCTGTACTGGGACAAAAGAGGAAATTGAAAAAAAAAGGTAATGGCTGATATCCCCATTATGGAACTTGTTTGTTGATCTAAAAATGCTACATTCATTTTGAAGATAATAAAGTGGGCTATGTAGAATTAACTTGATTAGGAGTGACAGAAGAGGGGCGCCTGGGTGGCTTAGTTGGTTGAGCGTCCCACTTTCGCTTAGGTCATGATCTCGCTGTTCGTGGGTTCGAGCCCCACGTAGGGCTCTGTGCTGACTGCCAGCTCAGAGCCTGGAGCCTGTTTCGGAGTCTGTGACTCCCTCTCTCTCTGACCCTCCCCTGCTCACGCTGCCTCTCTCTCTCTCTCTCCTGGAAATAAATAAAACATTAAAAAAAAAAAAAGGAGTGACAGAAGAGAAGCAGTAGGAAGTTTACTGTTTAAGACTTTGTAAAGTATGAAAACTATCTGAAATTATAAAAAATGGATTCTAAAATATAAGCATATGTAGCATATAAATTAAAAATCACTGCCGTTCTCTGACTCAGGCTTTTGAAATTTAGCTAAAGTAGTAGTTTATAAATTCCAGAATGAACAAAAGCAACCTAAGTTGTTTTGGGCATGGAGCACAGTTTACAGAGGCTATTTTATTTTGTTACCCAAGAAACCAGTTGCATTTATAACATCACCCGAGGACTTGTTTTCCTCTTTAAAGGATGCGTATTTAACCTTCTGTACCCCCCAAACCATGTTATTACTACCTCAGGGACATGTTGCTTAGATTCTATGAATGCTTTCTATAAATTTCCTCTATAATGACAACATTGTCTAAATAACAACAAATGCCAAAAGCACTTTGTAGCTCATGTTCACTGTGGTTTGGCCAGATTCCTCAGGCTGTTGATACCACTCAAGTATAATCTATTCAGCTAGAATGATCTTTTTGAATTTATAAGCCATCAAGGGACATGAATCATACTAAACTCCGGCTTAATGCCACATTTCTAAATGTACTAGTCCTTGATCTTTTCATGACTCTAACCCACTCAGCACTTACCAGCATGGTGTTTTTACTACCTTTCTCTTTGAGAATACTGATTTAGTTGAATATCTGCCAAGCCCTTTCCCCTCTCATATTCATCATCTCTTTGGAATCTGTATCCATATAGTATATAGAAAGATGTCTTAGTTATAAAAATGACCGTAAGTTACAAGAAATAATTCAAGTTCTCTGAATTGGTGTCTGTTCATTATGCATTTAGTAATTTTAGTGTCTAACATAAAGACTTACATATAGACTTTTATGGAATAAATAATTAAACAGCCCATCTTCAACAAAATATAGATGATATACTATGTTTTGCTTATTAGTCATGCTAGATGTAAAGAGATCAAGAAACTGGTAGGTGATGAGTGAAAGAAGGGTAAATACATGCTGCGAAACACATGTGAAACACAATAAAATTGTCCTGATATGTTACCTTTAAAACTCAGACATTAAAAATGCATTTTTAAAATTCTGTATTCCTGTATCTGAATTCTCTTTGGTTTCCATTTTGTGTTTCTGTGCATTTAAACACATGGGCCACTAACTTAAGATGTAGAAGGGCTCTGATTTTGAGAAATTTATAATATAAATTTGAAAACTTGTTTCATGTCTCTATGATTTCATCCTTGAGTTTTACATGATTTTTTGTTTGAGATACAATTTATGTTTATCAAGTCATTTCCAGTAGCAACAAGTTATCTTTGTTTTAAGTAATTAAGTTGAAATTAGTTACCTATAAATTTACACACACACACACACACACACACACACACACACTTTAAGTAAGACTTTTAAGAATACTATTGCTTTTACTTCTCTCTATACTAAAATATAAGCCTCAAGTTTTCATGGCCATTCTCATACAAATAGTAGAAATAGCAGGGCACTCAATTAATTTCAGCTTTTAATTAATGTGAAAGAACGGTAGATCCCTGAAACACATAAACAATACAAATACCTCAGTAAATAATGAGAAAGAATCAGATGATTTGTCATACAAGCTGTGGCAGAAGAAAATTTCACAATCGGTAATTTTATTTTGTTTAACATACTCTGAGTTTCCCCTAGAGAAGTCTTAGGACTTCTTGAAAATTAGAAAAACAGAAGACATAAACTACTGTCAAGGTAACTAATTATTATCTAAAGATCCAGCACAGAAATTTACTGATTTAGGAGAGACTCAGATAGCAGGGACATGGATAGGTTCATAGGTTGAAAAATTATTAACTCTTAAACAGGATTTTCCTTCTCATTTGACATGGATATCATCTCCATTTCATATCCTAGGGTAAGGCTGTCCATTGAAGGACATTTTGCCCAGAGTGCTTTATTTCTCCATTAGAAAACATGCTTAATTCTACTTTTTGAATTAAGAAAAATTTAGTGTTAGTTTATAATTTGCATTGCACTATTGATACCTAGGTAAGAGTCTTTCATTGCTCTAAAAGTACTACTTGTTGTTCATTTGGTAGTTTCTTTATTCATGGGATTTTACTTCCTTTGCTTCCATGAATGTTTATTTCTACATTTGTTGCCAGGACACTTAGTTTGCTTCTGACCCTTTGCATTACTAATAACAGCCTTTCTAAGCCAGTGGGTCACTAAATTGCATTTATTTTTCCCTCTGGAAAAAAAAAGTAAAGTATTTTATACTTCCTCATCATTTCTTGCTTTTTCACCACTACTTCAAGTGTATATAATGTAATTATATTTTTCAAAATCTTAACTTTTCTTCTCAAAGATAAAGAAGTTGTGAAAATACACAGCAGTGGGAAACTTTAAATATAATTAATTAAATGTCATAGTGATACTCATCAGATGTAGTATCAGGAAAAACAAGTTTGATTCTAAAATATTTTTGCTATCAAATTCATTACTAGGTTTAAATTTGGTGTATAGTATAAGCCACAAATTAGATGTATGGTATTGAGTGGTATTTTGGATGAACAGTGATGCATGTTTAATTTTCATAAATGGAAATATATTTTCATAATAGACTGTACTGATATTTTTACCTCCCCCTACAGTGCATGAGAATATGTTTTCTTACATTCTCATCTATTACTGAATGTTCTCAATAATTTACCTTTTATAAAATTATATGTATAACAATATTACTTTGAAAGTATTTAATCACTAGTGACATTAACAATAATTTTTGCCAGTTTTCTTTATCTTCTTGCATTGTTTGTTCATATACTGGTTTTGATTGTTTGAAATTTGTGCAAACTTGACGACCCTACCTTCTACAAATGGACCTTGTGGGCTTGTTTGGAGGTTCTAGCTGGGGAGCGCAGCTACTTACATAACCTTGACCAAGAAAGGGTCCTCTACCATCGAGGAAAGTCCTCATCTTAGGCTGAGCATGCAGCTTAGTGGTGAAGGATGAAGGGTACACCTTCCTAGCCAGCCAGATTAGCCTGATCAAATGGCAACAATGGGATGACAGATGTTGCAGCCAGACTGCACTCACATTTGTTTTTACACTTTTTAAATTAGTTTGTAGAAACTTTCTTTTAGAAACACAGATACCCTACTATAAGTGTGGTGGGTATTTTCTTTCAATCTTTTTGGACGTGCTGTAGCGTGGTCAAATATACAGAAACAAACATATATAAATCTGTGTAGTAAATCTGTCAACTTTTGCCTTCACATCTGGGCCTTTGCATTCATTTAATAACTTTTCAAAAACAAGCCTGTGGAAATATACTCTTTTATATGCTCAATTTTATTTTCAATGTTTTGTTCTTGTTTTAGCTTTTTAATTCTTTTGAAATACTTTGGAGATACTTTGAGGCCAGGACTAAACTCCATCCTCTCAAGTGGATAGCCAATTATCTCAGAGCCATTTAATTACTTGCAATGGCAGATTCTTAATGACTCATATGCCTCTACATACATATATCTACCTATGTACACATTTCCAATTCTGGTTTATTAGTATTTTTCTATACCTGTTTCACTGAGATCTATCCAAAACTTAAATCTATAGAAATTTTATCTACTGCTGACAAAGGATGGAATAAATTTCAATAATTGCTTGGTTTCTACACTTTAATTTTCTTCTCTCATATACTTCAAAAATATTATTGACATGCCGACTGTTACGTCAGAAATACCCAATATTACACAGGAAAACTGTGACACTAGGAAGAAAGAAAAAGCAGTGATGTAAACATAACTGGAAATGAACTCATTTGCCTATCCAAGAGGCCTTGTTGAAGAGAGTTACTAATGTTTTTAGTTTGTTTAATGCTTAGTTTATTAGTTGTAAACAAATTTATTCTAAAGACCTAAAAGAAAAAAGACTTCCATGATATTTGTTTTCACTTTGATAAGAATAGTTATCTTAAAAAGCACTTTGACATTTCCTTCTACTAATTTTACTATTTCAACGACTCCCAAGTGCCTCATATGCTATAATACAGAAATAATTGAATGAATATAAAAGTTTATTTCTTTTCCTACACTATTTAAAGAAATTGCAGTATATATTATATATTTTATTTATTTCCTCATTATTGTCATACTTCTTGCACTTTCCAGGGGAAAATAATAACCTTAGAACTAGAAATTTAAAAAAAAAAAAAGCATACTATCTCTGCCTGATTATGTACTGCAGTTTGTCAATTAATTGATTTCTAGTTCAAACATTAATTCTGGTTGTCCCTTCTAGGCTTTTCAATAATCTTCATAAGAATATTGTTGTAGGCCAATTTTAAACATAACATTAATGTGTTATGTCAAAAGAACATTCCACACACATGCATTTCCTTGAAACCTGAAGCTTTTTCTGCCTGTACCCATGTCTCCCAAGTCTAATTTTCTTTATTTCCTATGTTCCTTTAATATTTAGAAACATGCTCTCCTAGTAGCATCACATACTATCACTTAAAGGGTAGTCTGGAGTTTGAATCGCCTCAGAATCTAGAGTTTGGATAAGCAAAGACTGCTTTCTTCTAAACAACAGATCAAGGACGGTCTTCCATCAGATTTGGGAAGTGCTCTCTACCTGGTCACTTTGTAAAAAATGAAGCTGGTAAGCCTTTCTGCTTCTATTGCATGCTCTACTTTTACCAGGACAGGTTGGCTTATTCACAGTTCCTTTATTTATCCTTCTCTATATTTTTAGTGAGAAAAATATTTGTAAACCATAGTTTTTTTATACAGAAGAATGTTTACTATTATGGAATAATCAAAGCCACATATAAACTGATAATGGCTTATAAATTATTGAAATGAAGACATGCTTTTAAATATGTCTAATACTATGGGGTGCCTGGATGGCTCAGTTGGTTAAGCATCAGACTTCAACTCAGATCATGATCTCCCAGTCCATGAGTTCCAGCCCTGCGTCTGGCTCTGTGCTGACATCTTAGATCATGAAGCCTACCTGCTTCAGATTCTGTGTCTCCCTCTCTCTCTGCCCCTCCCCCACTAACTCTCTGTCTCTGTCTCTCAAAAATGAACATTTAAATTTTAAAAAAAATGTCTAATACTAATAATTATGTCACTAGTTTCAACCAACCATACATTTTTTTTTAATAAAAATACTGTGGGTAATGGGTTTTCATTGTGTCACTATATTCCAAATAATGCTAATTTTTATTTTATCTTACTGTTTGTTATCACTGCCTCGTCAATTATTAACATTAGCTCCTTTAACATTTAGATATGTCCCTCCTGATTTTGAAAGCATTTTTGTCTTCTGGGACAAGGTGTTCCAGTACTAACCTCAGTACAGGCATATCCCTTCTAATACAATCTACATGTTTTTGAGATACCTTGTATTCTGCAAAATCACTGCTAACAATCATGAGGCTTATGGAGAAAATGGCATTGGCCAAAACGTATCCAGCTATGTAAATAGAGTACTAAAAAAAATGTAATTGGTGTCTTCGGAAAGAACTTGGACAGACCAAGTAGCACAGGGTGTCTGGAAGCTGCTCTGGGAATATTAAAATGCACAAAAACAACAGAGGAGAAATTGTGACTTGTGGCAGGCAGAGTGAACACACTGCGAGATGGAGCTCTGAGCCCTGAAGCAAGTAATACCCACTAGTGCCTAGAACTCTTCAGAGGTGTGACTGTGCCTCTTGAGAGCCACAGTGCAGTGGCTAAATCTCAAGGCAGTGACTAATTCCATTTTCCAAAAACAGAGAAGGGACCCTTTTCTGTGAAATACCCAAAGTGCTTATTACTTTTTTGCTGAGGATTTCGACCCTCCCACTATGTTTGCCCTTTTCCTTCAGTAAATCAGACATGAAACCACAGAACTTTTAACTAAGAACTTTCTCTTCATATCTAATGTGTATGAATAAAATTGCTTAATGGAGACATGTACTTTTGCAGATGCAAATTTCCAGCAATAGCATGGAATCTGCTATCTGAAATAGATTACATTGGGGCGCCTGGGTGGCTCAGTTGGTTAAGCGTCCGACTTCGGCTCAGGTCATGATCTCACAGTTCGTGGGTTTGAGTCCGCGTCGGGCTCTGTGCTGACAGCTCAGAGCCTGGAGCCTGCTTCAGATTCTGTGATTTCCTCTCTCTGTGCCCCTCCCCCACTCATGCTCTGTCTCTGTCTCAAAAATAAATAAACTAAAAAAAAAAATGAAATAGATTACATTTTTTAAATTCAGAAATGATGTTGAAGATCAAAACCTGAGAACTCATATTTAATTTTTAAAATACGGGATTTCAAGGGAAATAGATTGAAAGGCCACATTTAAAACTCCCATCATTTACATTTGAGAAAACATAGAAATTTTTTTTAAATTTTTGGTCCTGAGTTTACATTGAAATTTCTGCTTTATACTCACACTTCCAAATGCTTTAATCTTTTACAAATAAAGCATGGTTAATTTCTTCTACATTATGCACATTTAGAACTTTCACCTTTTACCTAACTTGGGATTATTTCTCATTTTCTTTCATAACTCTCAATGTTCTTATCGGCCAAGACAAAATATCTCTAAAACATGGAAATAAAAAAAATAATAAATAATGCTGATAGGTTTTTCTAATGATAGATTACTTTATATTCCTGGAATAAACCCTGTTTGTCTTGACTCATTTTGATTTAAGTACTACTTCATGGTTTAGTTTTCTAATATTTTATTTGTGTTTTGGCATATATTCGAAGTAAAATTTATCTATAGTGTTCTTTGCATTGAGTTATGCTAGCTTTGTAAGAACATTGGGCAAGATTTTTTAATATCTTCTATGTTATGGAACATTTTGAGTGAAGTCAAAACTGTTCCTTAAGCTAATTTTCTTAATTTATGTTACACTGTAAAAGCACCCATTTGGGTTTACAATGTATTTGTTCAGGGTTACACATCATATTATTATACATGATTTTATTATCTTTCATATCTCTGGCTATATGTTACATACATTTTATCTCTTTACTCATAAGCAGGAATTTAATATTGAAAAGGACAAATTAATTTCTTGGGTTATATTTTCATTGTTGTGTGAATTTTTGATATTTTCGTGGGATAATTATTTTATATACAAAAAGGAAAAAAATAAATAAAAATGTGAGGTCTAAGTCAATAGTATTTATCTAGTACAAAAACAAATAACATAGAAATGAACCTAAGAAGCTTAGGTTCCATTCCTAGACATCTTTGACCTTGAGTAATTCAC
Organism: Crocuta crocuta; assembly: GCF_008692635.1. NCBI lineage: Eukaryota > Metazoa > Chordata > Mammalia > Carnivora > Hyaenidae > Crocuta > Crocuta crocuta. The sequence continues at coordinate 201,289 of NW_027529431.1, read as the reverse complement.
TTAATTCATTTGCTAAGTGATTTACATAATGCTTGTCATTATAACTTGGATCTCAGTAATACTACTGAAAATGAAAATGTTTCCCTGGGGAGATGTTGGGATATGTGCATGTGTGTGTGTGTGTGTGTGCGTGCATGTGTGTGTGTGTGTGTGCACGCGCACACTCCCAGATGTACAAAGTGCTCATATTTCACAAACTATGTAACTTTTCTTAGAAATAAATGATCATGTAAAATGGGGAATGAGGCTTTTAATCTCTTTACATCCATTGGTTTTGGCAAATGTATACTAAAATACTTCAGGGGTCTGACACATTTTTCCCCCTTAATAAGAGATTTTTTATACCCAGGTATCTAAATCTCATTAACTTTGTCAATATGACCATGGGTACATCCGCAATGGGAAAACCTTTCTAGAATTTTCCCATTTGATTAACACCTTACATGTTCTTATTTGATTAAATACTTTAAATTGAATGAAAGACTCCAAGGAGCTCTTTTTTGCAAAGAAAATAAAAATTAGCCCTGTCATAAGCAGTAGACATCAATCTTTGTTAAACTTTTCATTTAATTTCTCAAATTAAAATTGAACGGCACTATGCAATACTTATGACGTATCCAAAACTTTCTTGCAAATTATAAATAAAGGAACACATTTTTATTTGTTCAAATTCCTCCAATATAGGAAAAATCTAAATGAAAAATTTTAAATTATGGATATAATGAACCTCATCTGTCTATAGTACTGCGTTACATAATCTTTTAAAGGACCCTTGATACAGAGCTATTGATAATATTGCAATCAATCACTAATTATCACTTTCCAAATCAGTTCTGATCTAGGTAATATAAATATAAAATTGGTCCAATGTATATAAGATACTGCCAATTATATGGGAGACATTATTGTGTAATTGTCTGTGCATTTGTTTGGAATTAAAAAGACCTGGTTTTGAATCCAGCTTTGCCATTTACTATTTATGAGACTGTTCCTTATTTACAACTATAGCAGTGGGTACAAGACCCACAACACAATTTTCTTCCTTCTAGAGTATCTGCCTTGATATATAATCTGCCATGAAATGGTCCCTTAGTTCTGTCATCCATAAAATGAGAATAATTATATTAATATTACTTTCTTAAAGGCTTTTGGGAACAATGCATGCACATAATAAGCATGCAATGTAAGATAAGTAGTCTTATGATTTACTCTATTCATTATTTTTATATTGAAAAGAATGGGCATGGCAAGAATGGTTATAGTACAGTCTCAGTCTCAAATAAAAGAAAATAATTTCTCATCTGTCCCATTTTAATTCATATTTAAAAACCTGAAAGTAGAGTTTACTAGAACAATATATGATCATCTGTCATTAAGGCTAGAAAGAAAAAAACTCATATTATCTTGATAATAAACTTGAAATAGTTTAATCAATTGGAGATTATTTTAGCTATGTAAGGGTTTATTCTGCAATAAACCCACTGTGAATTCTCTGTAGGTATCTGGATAGGAGGTACTTCTTAAATTAGATATTCTACAAATCTAGATGGCTCTTATACTTTGTCTTGCTATTTTCCAAGAAAATACTGATATGTTTTGTGTATTCTTGTGTTCCAATTCAAAATTCATCCACACACATTCCACACAGAATTCAGCACATTCAGAGCTTGTATTGATAAAAATGTTTTTCTTGGTCAGAAACATCAATCCACCTACGTTTAAAGTTGATCCTCCCATCTCAAGAATTAATAAAGCTTTTCGACTTTCAGAATAGATGTCAAAATTGTTGCCTGAAGAAACCTTTAAAAGCAACACAAGAACAGTGTTGTCAAGCACTTCTGTTTGTTTTAGCTTAAATTGACTGTTAATACAGTTCTTTTTCCAAGTCTATAGAAAAATGGCTTTCAAACATGATAGTTTAGTGGATGTGCTGCCCATTCAGCCTGTCACATTTTCTGACTGTTGTCTATATAAATCAGAGACATGTAAATCCATCCAATGAAATAAATTCAATTAATTGAGTTTTGGTTCAAAATGGTTCTATGCAAAATACCTTCTGTTTTCTATGAAGTGATTATTGAAGATATGAACCATAATGTTGTTCAAGGTTTTGTGTGTGTGTGTGTATGTGCTATTCAATGTTTTTTGTTTTCTGTTGTTTTGTAAGTACCCACAAAGTGAATTTGTCTTAAAATTCAATATATTCATCTTTGTAGAGAAATCAGTATGTTCTGAAGTGTCTATAGGAATGTCAAAAGTACCTCACTTCTTGCCAGGTTTGACAGGCAGTTCAACGATCATGATTAATCACAACAAGGATATTAACCTGAGTGATCTGTTTTATACTTTTTGTTTTCCTACTCACAAATTTACAAGTCTCTAAAAAATCTCTTTTAAAAAATGTAAAGCTTGGGGTGCCTGGATGGTTTAGCCGGTTAAGGGCCAGCCTCTTGATTTTAACTCAGATCATGAATTTAGGGTTCTGAGATTGAGCTCCATGTTGGGTTCCATGCTGGATGCTTAAGATTCTCTCCCTCTCTCTCTCTGCCTCTTCTCCGCTTGGGCACATGTATGTGTGGGAGCACATGTACTCTTTCTCTAGCTCTCTCAAAATAAGATGAGTGGATAAATAAATAAATATGAGGCTTAAAAACAGACAAATGGACTTTAATCTAATGACTTTCTATCACTACAGTTCTGTATTTGATTAATTTTTTGACATATTTAACATGGTATATCACAGATTATTACATGAAAAAATATATAATTTATGACTAATTTATAATATATTGCAAAAATCAAATATCACACATGAAAATAACAAAAACTTTTAAAAGGTAATTTATCTGTAACATTGCAGTCACGATTATTCAATAACTTTATCAATTTATTTCAAAACTTTCATTTGAATATTTCTCTGTATGTCAATAAAAAGTATAACTCTGAGAAACTAAAAGTTTTAATCTATGAAATAAACAGATTATTAGTTAAGTTATTATGTGATTACTAAAAGTCACCATAATTATAGGCTAAGACTTATTACAAATGTTTTATTTGAAGACTCATAGATAGGATTATTTTTATGGCATAATATAAACACAAATATACTAATCTTTTGCAATGTGAGAGCACAAGAAAATTTCTTCCCAGAAATATTCTGATGAATAAATACTTCTTTATATCCTCAGAAATCTCATTTTACTCATTTCACCTTATTTTATAATGGGTTTTAATATCATTAAGTGTTTCTGATTTTAAATAATGAATGCAATACTTTTTCAAGCATATATACCCCTTCCTCTACCAAACATGTTGGTGAAGAGCTTTTCTTGTTTTCTCTATATATAACATTTTTCTACTTCTATACCCAACATCATTATATTTCCATTTGTTCTGTTGCAATCTCCCCTAAAATAAACTATTAACTGTTAAAAAGAATTAAAAACTTTAATTTAAAACATGTTTACTAGGGGCACCTGGGTGGCTCAGCCAGTTAAGTGTCGTCTGACTTCAGCTCAGGTCATGATCTCGTGGTCTTTGGGTTTGAGCCTGATATTGGGCTTTGAGCTGATAGCTCAGAGCCAGGAGACTGCTTCAGATTCTGTGTGTCTCTCTATCTATACCTCTCTCCATCATGCACTCTCTCTCTCTCTCAAAAATAAATGGGCATTAAAAAAACATGTTTACTATTTGCCATTCAATGGACTAAAGAATATGTGAAGAGTCCTGGTAAATATTTACATTATTTAGTGTGCATGATTTTGCATGTACAGTACTTGAGTTTCTGGGTATTAGTGCACATGGTTTTCTGTGTGTGTGTGTAGGAGTGTATGCGTGTGTGTGTGTGTGTGTGTGTGTGTGTGTGTAGAAGGAGGAGTGCAGAGAGAAGAAGAGGTATCAAATGCAATTTTGTAACTGTTGACAATAAGCTCCTTTTAAAATATTCAAGTGAATATGTATACTTGGAAGTAGCTTAGGTGGAGCTACTCTTTGAATCTTTGAGATTCAACCTAATGTTGAATTACTGTGAGCAGGTTCATGAGATCGAGCCCCATGGCACTGACAATGCAAAGCTTGCTGGGGATTCTGTCTCTCCTTACTCTCGGCCCCTACCACCACCTCTCTGAAAATAAATAAATAAACATTTTAAAAAATACTTAACAATCCACTGGAAAAATTATAAATATGTCTATACTGAATTTATAAGAAATGGAGTAAAGGTGATTTTTTTATGTGGTGTTAAAGAGGTTAAAATTTAAAACAATCATGAATACAGGCCCATAGTTTTCTTTTCTTGTTCTGTTCTTATCTGGCTTTGATATCAGGGTAATGCTGACATCATAAAATACATTTGAAAGTGTTCCCTCCTACTCATTGTTTGGAAAAGTTTGAAAGGATTAGCATTAATGTTTTAAAATGTTTCATCGGAATCATGATGGGCTGGGATTTTCTACCTTGAGAGGTTTTTAATTACTAATTCAATCTCCTTATTTTTTTTGGTCTGTTCAGATTTTGTATTTCTTTCTGGTTTGATCTTGGTTAATTGTGTGTTTCTAGGAAGTCATCTGTTCCTTCTAGGATGTCCAATTTGTTGGTGTGTAGTTAGTGTATAGTTAATTGGTTTATAATACATAGTAATCTCTTAAAATTTTATGTATTTTTGTAGTGTCAATTATATCCCATTTTTCATTTCTGATTTTATTACAGTCTTCTTTTTTCTTAGTTATTCTAGCTACAGTTTAAAAAATTTTAATGTTTAGTTTTGAAAGGGGGGGAGTGAGTGGGGGAGGGGCAAAGAGAGCAGGCTCCAGGCTCCAAGCTGTCAGTGCAGAGCCTGACTGACATGGGGCTCAAACTCACAAACTTGAGATCATGACTTGAGCTGAAGTTGGACGCTTAACTGAGTAAGCCACTCAGGCGTCCCATTCTAGTTAAAGTTTTATCAGTTTTGCTTACCTTTCTGAAAAATTATCTCCCAGTGTCACTGATGTTTTTCCTATTTTTATGTTGTCTATTTTATTTATTTCTGCTCTGATCTTCATTTTCTCCCTCCTTTTGATAGCTTTGGGCTTAGTTTATTCTTCCTTTTACAGTTTTTGAGGTGTAATGTTAGGTTGTTTATTTGAGATCTTTCTAATATCTTGATATATGTATTTATCACTTTAAGTTTCCTCTCAGTATGGCTTTTATAGCATCCTATACATTTTGATATATTGTATTTGCATTTTCATTTGAGATTTTTTTATTTCTTCTTTGACCCATTGACTTGTCAGTAGTGTGTTGTTTAATTTCCACATATTTTTTCATGTTGATTTCTAGTTTCATACCATTTTGATCAGAAATTATACTTGGAATGATTTCAATTTTCTTAAATTTGATGAGATTTGTTTTATAGGGTCACCTGGGCAACTCAGTCAGGTAAGAATCTGACTTCTGCCTAGGTCATTATCTGGTGGTTCATTACTTTGAGCCTCGTGTGGGGCTCTGTGCTGACAGCTCAGAGCCTGAACCCTGTTCATTCTCTCTTTCTCTTAAAAATAAATAAACATTTTAAAAAAGACTTATTTTGTAGCCTATCATATCCTTGATGAAACAGATGCAAAATTTTACAACAAAATTTTGCAAACCTTATTCAACAGCACATTAAAAGTACTACACCATGACCAAGTGGAATCTATTACTGGGATTCAAAAATTGTTCAGTATACAAAAATAAATGTGACACCTCTAAAAAATGTAAGGTAAAAAGCATATTTTTATGCTATCTATCTCAATAGATACAGAAAAACATTATTTGACAAAATACATCCTTTTATGAGAAAAACCCTCAGCAAATTGGGTATAGAATGAAAAAAAAAATCTCATCATGATAAAGGCCATATATGAGAAACCCAGCTTAACATCACACTCTAGTAAAACATTGAAAGCTTGCCTTTAATACCAGAAACCAAACAGGGGGACTACCCTTACTATTTTTATTAGAGTATTGGAAGTCCTAGCTAGAGCAATTAGTAAAGAAAAAGTACTAAAAGACATTCAAGTTGAAGAGGAAGAAAAATTGTTATTTGCTGATTATATGATCTTATACACACATGTAGAAAATCCTGAAGACTAAACCAAATTAAACAGATAAATAAATAAATAGTTGGAACTAATCTACAAATTAAACAATGGGGAATAATCAACATACAAGGATCAGTTGTATTTCTATATACTAGCAACAAAACATCTGAAAAAATAAATAAAACTATATAACAACATAGTCTTTTCAACAAATGGTGCTGGAAAAATTGAATAATCATATTCAAAAAGTAAATAAAGAAATTAGACCTCTAAATTACACCATTCACAAATATTAACTCAAAGTGGATTAAAGACTTAAAAATAAGACCTGACACCATTAAACTCCTAGAAGAAAACAAAGGGAAGAAGCTCCTTGACATTGATCTGGGAAATGTTTTTTTGACTATGAGACCAAAGCACCAAAAACCAAAGCACAAATTAATAAGTGGTACTATATCAAGCACAAAAGCCTCTTCATAGCAAAAGATAACAAAAAGAAAAGGCAACCTATAGATTGGCAGAAGTACTTGAAACCATTTATCAGATAAGGGATTAATATCCAAAATATATAAGGAACTACTATAACTCATTAATGAAAACAAACAAGTAATCCATTAAAAATGGTCAGAGAAAGTGAATAGACATATTTTCCAAAAATGACATCCAAATTACCAACAAGTACATGAAGAGATGCTCAATAGCATTAATGATCAGGGAGATGTAAATCAAAACCACAATGAGTTATTACTTCAAATAGATAATAATACCTACTATCAAAAAGAGAAATTTTGGTAGGGAAGTGTAGAAAAGGAAAACCTGTGCATTTTGCTAAAAGCCAGCATGATTGATAGTTTCTAAAACAATTCCCTATAAGTTCATTGCTGGGTATCCATTCCTTTCTGTGATCCCCTTTCCTTCTAACATATGGAATATATCAAAAGTGATAGAATATTACTTCTGAGTTTAGATTACAAAGGTTAGGACGTCCCTTTTGCTCAGTTTGGTCAAGTCAGCTACCACACTGTGACCTGCCTGGTGAAGAGGGTTGAGGTTGGCTTTCCATCAATAGCCAGTGAAGAATCTGGGCCCTTAATTCAACATGTGAGGTTGCACTGCCACAAGCTGTGTAGGTGAGCTTGGAAGCAGATCCATTCTCGAGATGGCTGTGGTCTTGTGAGAGACCTAGAGGTATCTGAGGACCCAGTGCAGCCATGTTTGGATTCTTCACCCAGAAAAACTGTGAGAAAATGAGTGTTTATTCATTTATGGAGCTAGGTATGTCAGAAATTTATAACACAGTGATTAAATACAGCTAGTAAATATGAATGATCTCATGTCATAAAACTCAACAAATCTAGTTCTAGATATACGCCATAAAAATTGTATGGTTCTAATAAACTGGTAAATGGACAAAATAAATAGGTTGTTCATAAAATGAATTTTTTTAGTTAATAAACACAGGTCAACCTAGAACACAAAATTATGAGTAAAACCATTAAGTTATAATAATTACATTTACAGATGATTTTATACTTTCACATAAAAGTAGCAAAACATTATGTTATATATAATTTATTCATATATAGTTTATATTTGTTTATATAAATTTTTATAATACAAAACATATAAACACTAAGATTAGGATACTGCCCTAATAAGGATCATTGAGTGACCAAAGAAAGTGCTATGTCATTGGCAATGAGAAAGAATGAAATCTGGCCATGTGTAGCAACATGGATGGACCTTGAGGGTGTTATGCTGAGCGAAATAAGTCAGGCAGAGAAGGACAAATATCATATGTTTGCACGTATAGGAGGATTAGGAGGAACTTAACGGAGGACCATGGGGGAGAAGAAGGGGGCAAACAGTGGGGGAAAGGGGGAGAGGCAAGCCATGAGAGACTCTTGAATGTTGAGAACAAACTGAGGACTGATGGATGTTGGGGGGGGAGGGGGAGATGGGCATGGAGGAGGGCATTTGTAGGGATGAGCACTGGATGTTATATGGAAACCAACTTGACAATAAACTATTTGTGTAAAAAAATGAAAAAAAGAAAGTGCTATGTCATTATAATGTTTATTTTTCAAATAGTAGGTCTGATGCAAATGTGGCAAAATGCTATTAATTTTTCTTACATTTTGGTAGGGCATGCAGAAATGTTTTATATTATGTTCTACTTTTTTGTTTGAAATATTTCATAAATTTTAAGCATAGTATTTAATATGGAGAAATTAAAGGATCTAAAATGTGACACATTCATATGAAGTTGATACAAATACCACTAATATAAAAAAGAATGGAGATAAAAACACCTGCATTTGGTTTAGACAAGCTAAGAGAGGACCAAATTAGATACAGATCTTGTTTATTATAGTAATCTGATGACGACAGGATCAGCAAGCATAATACATCAAATGATTTCCAAGACATTAAGCAAACAAATCATTTATATAGAGTAATGTAAACAAATCATTTATACATCTACTGCACATAGTGCATCTCTAAACTATGCCTCAGAGACATCTACTAAATAGTATAAGGCGGAGTAAATCTATCATATTTTGTTATTGTTGGAAAAAATACTTGAAAATGCCATATAATCACTAAAAATAGAAAATATGTTATTCAGACATGGAAACCTGGCATCTAGCAATATTAGTAGTGTTATGCTAATTAGAGAATAACATAATTATTCAAACACTTAGGCATTTGATGTAGAGAGCAAGATGGAGTAACTCGTGTGAAGCAGGACCATTGTCAAACAGGGATCTATGTCAAACAACAATGCAAGCAGCTGAAAGCATTACACTGGCTGATGACACACAGAGAACTCGTAACCAGCAGAAAGAGAGGAGGTCTGCAAAGGCCCAAGACTGACTAAACCCTTTACAAAGAGAATTTTTGCAGGAAACCGTCAGACTCCTCAGACACTGACCCTTTCTATGTCTGACCATATTAAAGAGGCAGTTGCCACGGAAGTCTGCCCAATCGGTCTCCTAACAGAACTGAGATCCTTCATGGCTTGAACATGAGAAGCAGTAAGTGCTGAGAGATGACCTGGACCGGGCAAAGGCCTTAACTCAGCTGTGTGCTCACAGATCGACCTTGTGTTTGATTCATCAAAGTCCTTACCCCTATTCTATCTTCCATCTACTTAGTCTTTGTTATGACATGTCTTGTGCTTTGCTTTGTGTGATGTATAAGACAAGTTAAACACATGGTGAAATGTCATTGAGCTTGGAATCCTAAACCTGCTTTCTTATTATCTTAACCTGGTTTTATGAACTGAATAAAGCTGACAGTTAGGAATGACACAAGTTGTGTACACGCCTTCAATAGCATGCTCATGACATGTGATATGCAGTAAATTATATTAAAGATAGGCAGTCCTAAAGTTCTTTTAGGATTCAATTTGTTGGCATATAGATAAACTTTGCAGGTTGTACCTTTTTTAAAAAAAGTTTGTTTCCTTTTTTAAAATTTATCAGTTTCTAAATGATAATATATGTAATACCAAAATTTCATTTGTTTTGTTTATATTTTGTCACTGTGACAAAAAAATTGATAATCATTAAAATAATATCTAACCTGTATATGTTTTGTTTTTTATCATGATTTGCTTAACAAACAGTCAACAAAACCTGATTTCAAGATATTATTTGCAGCTGTTTATAAATAAGACTTGATTTGTGCACAGCAGAGGGGGATGAGGAGTGGTTAATAAGACTATAGTAATTCCCAAACCCTTCATAACTCACTAGCTGATTTTTAAGCCTTTACTTTCATACACTGTAATGAACACTAATAACTAGTAAAGTGGAATTAGCTGTGAAGCATACTGTATCAATTTTTGTGAATCATTTGCACTTTAGTGCTCAAATATAATTTTGATAATATGTATAGGAAGAAAAATATACATATGACAATGGAAACAATATTGGGGACCAGACCGGATGGGAAGAATTTGGAAGACTAATGACATTTGGAAGACCAATTTATTTAGTTTGCATTAATGGCCCAATTTCCTCACCCCTTACTCTATCCATGCACTTTTCTGTGTAAGTTTTCAATGCTCTCCCACTGTGGGCTCGGCTTGTGACTTGTTTAGTCAGGTCAATATGTCCTTGAGACCAGCAGGCCACCAAGTGTCCTGAAAAGCATTTGCAAGATTGGACTTAAAAGCTCTTGAGCTTCTGACATCCCGTAATAAGAGGAGGCCTGTGCTAGTCTGATGGTCCTAAAAGGAGGATGAATGACAATTGAAGCAGGGAAGTATTAGCTGAAGTGCCCTATGCCAGTCCAGCCAAGAGCAGATCAAATTTCAGATCCTGCCAATCACCAATAACTGCGCAAGACCAACCAACATAAATTGGGCTCAACCCAGATCAACAAAACCATGGCAAGCCACTGGCAATATAACTAATAATAAATACTGGTTCATTTTAAACTACAGGATTTGGGAGCAGCTTGTTATACAGTGATAATTAAATGCTGTAGGCCAAATATCCCACAATCTATAAAATGCAATTCCTATAATCCCTAAACGTGCCATAGTGATGCTCCCGAAATTTGTAAGTAATTCACCTTAATTTTTTTGTTCTTCATATGATAAAAGTTTGTTTTAAATAGAAAATATGAATATATACAATCAGTAAGATATGTAGAGAAGAGACCCTCACAAGTTAAATATGAAAAATAGAAAAAATATGATAAATATTAAGAACATTATTATATTCTTATTATTATAAGAATATTNGGAGGAGATGATTAAATATTATATTTACTCTTTTCTCCCATTTATTAATTTTAATAATCATCTTATTTAAATATATAGAGCAGTGTATTGGTATAGATTAACATAATATAAATCGTAAAGTCCCATAGAGTGAATGTCATTTCCTAATTACCTTTTATGTTGTTGCTCATGTGGAAAAAATTGGTTTATATTATTATTTTTAAATATTTATTTATTTTTGAGAAAGAGAGAGAGACTGAGCACAAGTAGGAGAGGGGCAGAGAGAGGGAGGTAAGGAATCTGAAACAGGCTCCAGGCTCTGAGCTGTTAGCACAGAGCCCAACGTGGGGCTTGAACTGAAACCGTGAGATCATGACCTGAGCTGAAGTTGGACGCTTAACCGAGTTTCCCAGCACCTCTACATTCATGATTTTAAGATGCATGTTTTATTTCAGTTTAGTTTAGTTTAGTTTAGTTAGTTATTTTGAGGGGGAGTGTGTGTGAGCCAGGGAATGGCACAATGAGAGGGAGACAGAGAATTCCAATCTCCCCACTGTCATTACAGGGCCCAATGCAGAGCTTGAACTCACGCACCACACCAGGAGATCATGACCTAAGCAAAATCTAGAGTTGCACACTTAAACGACTAAGCCACCCACATGCCCCCAATGTGCACATTTTAAGTGAAAAAAACTAAATTTACATATAAAATAACAAACCAAACATTGTACTCTCATTGGGTATTGTTGTTAATGAGCATTTTCCCACGTTTTATCTTTTTTGAAATCAGGGCTATTTGTTAAGTTAATGTGTAAATATTTTATAGCATATGTTTTATATTAAGTTAATTATGCATTTTAATCTTAAATGTTAGAATCAAGCAAATGTAAATTAAAATGTACACTTGAGGTAAATATGCTTATTTATTTGCTCATCAATTGAAGAGCAATGACGTTTAAGTAAATGAGAAGACGCTGAAGTAGTAGTATGCCCTAATAATTTACACTGAAACTTAAATAAGGAGAAACAAAAAGCTTAAAATTATGCATATTTTAATTATGTATAAAAGAAATACCAAAAATTTTGAAATATCCAACCTCACATCCTATGGATACAATTGAAAAAAGACTCTGGATCTTGGAAAACATGCTTGCTTTATGAGTATGTATAACGTACTGAAAAAAAGTAAGAAGGGAACTTTTAAGACACTCCATTTTTATCCAAGAAAGGATTTCTAGAGGTCTGTCTTGAGCCTGGGCCTTTTCCCTAAACTTCAGATTCAAATCTTCTCTCCTTTGCTGACAACTCCACTTGGCTATCTGATAGGCATTGCAGACTTTACCTAAATCTCAGATTTCCCTGAGATTGTTGTTGCTCATGTGGAAAAGTGTTGGTTTTATGATTTTTTAAAATATTTATTTATTTTTGAGAAAGAGAGAGAGACTGACCTCTATAGGAGAGGTCATATAGCCTAAAATATAAGACCCCACTCTCTAGTTACTACTGTAATAGAACATCCCAAAACATAGTACATAGAACCACCATTTCTTAAGCTCACAGATTCTATGGCTCAGGAATTTGGATAGGTCTAGATTAGACTAGACTGGTTTAACTATAGCTGTGGTGACCTGAAGGCCAGAGACTGAAATCATCCACAAAGTATCCTTAATCATATATCTGCCGTTCAGCAGGGAACACAGATGAAATTTTCAGAGGATCTACAAGTCATTTATCCATGTGCCCTGTACTTGCTCATAGGATAAGGATAGCAGTATATTCAGACTCTTTCTACAGTGGTACAGAGTTCCAAAAGCTGGAGTCCCAATGGACAAAGTGAACTCTTTATTGTGAACCCAGCTGCAAAACCACCATCGTCATTTCTACTGTCATTAGTTTAGTTAAATTAGTCTCAGACCCACCAGGACTCATGAAGATGTGGACCAGCACTGTCTTTTAAAGGCAAGGTAGTAACATCGCAAAGTAAAACAGCATGTAGGATGGGTGATATAGTTGTGGCTATATTTGAAAAATACCACCTGTCACAACCATATGGTCCTTTTGCTTAATTTTTTCCTTGTCTCTTATCGCTAACATTCAATGTATTTTACATTTTTATTTTTTATCTTCCCATTAGAGTTAAGTTTTGTGTGTTCTGTTTCATAGCTTTCCACAACACATTAGAAGTACTTGGAACAAGTAATCATTTAATAAATATTTGTTGGGTGAATAAAAAAATGAGTGGTCCCTTTAAATTATTTTAAAAAGGGGAGAGAAAATGCAAAATAGGCTTAATATGAATAAAATATGAACATAGAGATGTAGAATAAATTAAAATACTATGTTTTTAAGGCTGCCCATGTTCCTCTATGCTCACCTTACATATTTTAAACTTTGATTATTTCCTTTACTACCAAGAAATTTCCTTATTCCTTTTATTTCTAATATTTTTAGATGGTGTCTTTTTCTAAGGCAGTAAATGACAATGTTAGCATATACTGTAATATTTATAATGTTTACTTCTATAAATCAATGAAATTCTGCAATTAAGCTCTGAGATATATTCAGTTATCCATTTGCTATAAGAAGGTACATTGTTTCAAGAAAGTTTCTAGAATGTTCAGATATATCTTTTATAGACACATTAGAAGCATGAATGAGCATAATGAGCTTGCAAATTTTATGCAAGTTTCAAGAAAAGAATTAGCATTTGTAAAGTATATGCGATGAGGTTAATACATTGACAATCATGTTGCTTCATATATATGATGGAACTAATGACAGTGACAAGAATTTATCAAATTTAAGAGTGAAAAATTAGAGAAAGGAAAGGTGATATATATATGTATATATATATATACACACACTTATGTATTTGTAGCTGTTTATAAATAAGACATTTATATATATATAATGTCATATATATATATATATATATAAATTTAAATAGTCATTGGTTTCCAACTGTTACTTACCATTCAAATAAGGGAAGGAAAAGTACTTGATTGTTAAATAATATAAAGAAAAGAGAAGCAGCTGGAATAGAGATTTTAGTTTGGGGTGATTATAAAGCAGAAGCAGTAAATGTGGGTGGTTGAAGTAAGATGAAAATACTAACTCATATGGTAGAATACATATAAGATGAGGACTATATATGTTAGTATTCTAGAGCTATTTTTATATATTCCACAAGTAAAATATATTTTATAGATTAATTCACTCATCATACACATGAACACTGATATAGTGCTCTTACAAATATAATTAGAAACCTATGTCTATGGATCATTTTCCTCCACTTCCACTAGGTGCTTAAATCAATTCAATTTTAGGATGAAGAGACAGTAAGTGTATTTTCCTGGTTCAAGCTATTGTGTCCATTCTGTCTTCAGCAGAAATGAACCATGAATTGTGCACTTATTCTCAATTGGCCACTCTGCACATTTTTCACTGGGTCAGAATAATGCACAGGGAGAAGAAATACTATAAATATTCTTTCTCTCTCCTGTCTCTCTTTTCTGTTCTTTCACTCTTCCCTTCTCATTCTCCTCCCTCTTATTCTCTCAATTACATAAACATAAGTACTTTAGTAAATATACACATTTTCAAGTGACCCCTTAAACTGCAGTTCTTTGCAGATTTTTTTCCTTGATGCTCACACTAGATCAAAAACATCCTATATTTCTCATACCACTTTCTATTTCTCTTTTTTGGACTTGATACAATTTAAAGTAAGTAAACACTTTGGGGATTCTTTATTTTGTGTTGCTTCATGAGATTAGAATCAGTTAGTTATATCACAGCTAGCCTCACTTCATAGCAGACTAGAACTCTAATACACTCTGAATGAATGATTAAAGTTACTTACACTCATTGATCTTCATCCTCCTCAATTTTGAACTCGAGATACATACTTACATGATATACAAAACATCAAATGCCTCACACCTTTCCTTTCCTATTCACTTTAATCGGTGTTGTTAATTTTTAGCATCTCAGACTTGATTTTCTTTCTCCCGGGAAACTACAAAAATTCCATTGCTTTACTCAGATCTGATGTTACAAATTCCTGTAACAGCTGTCAAATAAGTTTCAGGAAGATGAAAAATGTTCCTTTTCCCCTGCAGCTGAATAAAAGCAAATAATAATCTGTAATATAGAACTATTACTATTGCTTTGGAATATAAGTTGTATCTTCTAATAGAAATAAACCCTTGATTGGCTAATTAATGTTTGTGGCCCTTTGAATAATATTTCATTTTCCAGAGTATGATAGTTATATATGCTTGTAAGTTTCATTTGTTGAGCCAGAAGTTCATTGCTCTTATCATTTTTCCTCTTCTCTAATATGCATCACACTTGGGGCATAAGTAACAACAAGAATTACACTGGCCCATATCTCCTAGACATATTTGATTTCTTTAAAAAGGTTTGAGTTTTGATGTCCCATTTAAATCTACATTACCTTCTAGCTTTAGTGTGAGGACTGGATATAAATCACCACATAACCAGTGGAGTGACAAACTATGAATTAAATGCTCAATTAAATCTGGTGATGCTACATAATGAAAAGTGCTCAATTAGATGGACAGGCCATTAGCATTTTGGGCAATTGTTAAGTCTGATTTTTCTTGTTCGTATATAGATAGAAAAACACACAACGTCACTGTGAAATGACAAACCTAACATGAGATTTTACCATGAATAATTTCCCTCCAGATTAGAGAGAAGATTAATGTTGAATTTTCAAATAATTACTTTAAACTAATTAAAAATAGAAGGGAAAAGTAATAAAAGGAAGTCTTCAAGATGTGAAACAAAAAATAACTTATCATGGATCAATTTTCAGAGTAAACAGTTTTCCTGAATACAAATTGGACCACTTATTCCCAGTTTGTTTCCAGTACAAAGTCAAAGTGTCATTTTATATTAGGTGAATAATAAGACTCCACAGCTCATTAAAGCATAAATTCATTTCTTTGCTTCTCTTGTGGTGTAATGTGCTTGCATTTTTGCCCAGAGGACACATACTAACATGAACATTTATCTGTAATTAAAGATTCACAGACCATTAACAGTATAGCAATTTCCTTGCAAGTTAAGGCAGGGAAATAAGATGTTTTAAAAATTATTTTCTGTGTCATGTGAATGTTATTTTCCCTTTTCTTTTGTTCCTGCTTTCTAGGCTGGAGGAACCCATTCATTGAGTGACTTTCTTCCAAACTAAGGTAGAAGGGGTATTTGATAATCTCCCACCTTCTGTTCTCTCAGTAATTGTTAAAATGTTTTCCGCTATTCTGTTCCCGGTAAGGACTGCCTAAATTGATTAGGGAAATGAGGACTAACTCTAAATTTGTGTGTCTGTATCCTCAAAGATATGTGCTGGAGCAGATGAAGGTGACAAGAAGGAAGCCAAACCAACAGATGCAAAGCTGAACAGCTCATCACCCAAGTGGGGGTGGGGGACACATTATTGATAATAAACTGAATATCTACAAAGTATTTCCCAAGGAATTAAATATTATAATGTGCTTGGGTAATACCTTAGTAGTGATATTAAAATACCAGCAAGTATTAGTAAAAAAAAAAAGTGTTTTACAGCAAATAGCTGGGTAAAATTATCTGGTCTACATTCAGTCATGTAATAAAAGTGTGTTAATATTATCTATTCTATATTCTAGGTAGAATCATATGTTCTATAGTAATTTGTGCAAGAAATATTTATTAAACATTTGTGTCAAATTAAAAGTATTGCAAAAATAATATAAGGGATAGAGCACAGATGATGAAGATAAATGACATAGGTCTAGTTCTTTTTCTAACGGAGTGACCTTGACCAGATTGTTAGTTAAGCTCTCTCTTCCCCAATTTCCTACTTAAAAAATAGCATGTGAAAACAACTTCCATTGCTACCTATGTTTCCATTTGTTTTTAGGTATAAAATCCAAATATACTCCCCATTCATGTTAGTTCAGGTGATTCTCTTTCAGTGAGGGAAATGAAACAAGTGATTGCAGCATTTTCCAGCCTTGCCCACAAAAGTGACCCATGCATAATTTTATTCTTCTTCCCCTTCCAAATGTAAAAAGGAAATGACTCTGAAGATGTTCATGGCCAAAGCCACATGATGGAAGATGTCAATGTCCCTCAATTACTGCCCGGGGAAGATCCTTCCCTGCCCTGCATGCAGCCTAGTGTGATATGAAAAAGAAATATAGTCTCACTAGGTAGATCCATAGGGATTTAACTTTGGGCCCAGCGCCCAGCCCTGAGTTACCTTCTGGGCCAAATTAACACTTTGAAAATTTAATCTTTATATTGGTTAGCAGTGACATTTTGAAAACCCATCCATTCCTAACAATGAGGATGCTAACAAAATCTGTCATGGATGCAAAACGTAAGAAGCAATTTCTGTTTTCTTGGAAAATTCCTGATGTATTAGGGAATAAAATATACCTATTTTAACTGTATGGAAGGTGTAAGATATGCATGATAGGTATATTCGTATTTTTAAGAGAAGTGAGATTTTGCAAATTTTTACATAAATTAGAAGGGTGATACCTAATGATACTGGATTTATATTTGATGATTCTTTTTTTTCCAGTTGTTTAAACAAACAATACATTGATTTATTTTTTGAGAGACAGAAACAATGCAAGTCGGGGAGGGGCAGAGAGAGAGGGAGACACAGAATCTAAAGCAGGCTCCAGGCTCTGAACTGTCAGCACAGAGCCTGATGTAGGGCTTGAAGCAGTGAACTGTGAGATCATGACCTAAGCCTAAGTCTGATGCTTAACCAACTGAGCCACCCAGGCGCCCCATATATTTGATGATTCTTAAGGACATGTACTTAGTTTAATTCTACAAGTACTAAACAGTTATTTTTATTTTACTATTTTACTATTTAATTATTTTTGTTNATTAGGTTATTTCATCAAGAAAATTAATTATTGTCCATCAAACTATACAGTTTATATAAAAATCATGTTTCCTAATAGAAAATTACCCTTCTGAAAATAAGTAAATTTTGAATTTTCTTCTATCAGCTTTTAATCAAGTGGCCTTTGAAAATATAAGTCTCCTGAGCTCCTGTAAACTCCATTAAGATTCTGCACCTTAATGGCTCTGTGGCTGCAAACACTACTAGCTTTTTCATAATTTACAATAGATGATTAGGTTCTTATTTACTTGTGCTTTGTGTTAAGTGTGCTCTATAAATTTGTTCTTCAAATAGAGAGCCTGCAGATGAAAAATTCTAGAACCTATAAATAGAAATTATAAATATCTCCACAAAAAAATTCAACAGTTCTGTCATGTGTGATACCCTCAGAAGCCATTTAAAAGAGAAAGTTTCAGGCCTCCTTATCCTTTAGAATATTACAGTTATGAATTACAGATCTGTCTCACCTGGGTTGGTAATGTGATTCTTCTAATTAATTTTTAACAGTGGGAAAATAGCTTTCGAAGTGTGAATGATTCCTATTTTCATGGCAGTATTGAAGAATGCGTGACTGCCCGAAGGAAAAAAAAATAAATGTGTTTGTTATTCCATCACTCTCTCATATCATATGTCCAATATTGGACACCATTCCTATTGATTTCATTTCATATAACAATTAGTATCAGTAATATAAGATTATCTCTAAAAAATAAGTTTCTAATAATGAATCTGAGACTCTGAGATACAAAGATCTTATCTAATTTAACATGTTAATTTTTCATGAGAGATTGTCAGAATTGGGGAAAAAAGCCTATCCTGAGTCCTTGTTTTTAACCACTATTTTTGTTCTTTATCACAATAATTCACCAAAATACCATTATAAAAAGATATTATATGCAGAACATAAATATGCTATATATTCGGAACATGTTTTCCCCTCATTTCTAACAACATGGAGTCACTGAGGAGATGAGACACACTATCCAGGGATATCCATGCTTTGTTTTCTATCTGAATTATTTGATATTCTTTAATCCCAATTATTAAAACTCTTGCTAGAATATGCTATTGTAGATATGTTACAAGTGGAATATTCCTGTTGATTAATAAGTAAATTGTATCAAAACACATTTTATTGATGTCATATTGACATACAAAATTCCCTTTAATCTTACTTTTTTATTCACTAGGGAAATTAAAGTATTCATGTTAACTAAAAATTAAAATACTTGATTCTCTGAATTCTCAGATATCCCTAGTGTAAAATTTTGTAAAAAAAGTTATGGTGATACCATGCCATTTGCTAGTAAAGGTGTGAATTTGAAAGATTTCAAAATATTTTACTTTTTTCCTTTCACAAAGTAAAAGGAATCACTAGCTTTTAAATTTATTTTACTTAAAATTCTGTTTATCATACATCTTCTATTTCAAGTATTTCATAATCAATGTTTTACTGTTTCTTGCAATCATAAATCTTATATTTATATAAACATAAATGTACTTATACACACAGCTAAATATTCCCATTGTCTTTCCCTCAATCCTATTTTCCCCTCATTTTCTTTTTTTTAATTTTAACCTCTTTTTATCCATCTCCCTTAGTTCTTGTCAGAGAGCTATACTGTTTGAATTAGTAAACAACTAAGTGCTTACTGCCTGCCAACTAACAGTTTTTTTAATTTATTTTTTATTTTTTAATGTTTATTTATTTTTGAGTGAGGGAGAGAGAGAGACAGAGAGACAGAGAGATTGTGATCTGGGTTGGGACAGAGAGAGAAGGAAACTCAGAATCTGAAGCAGGCTCCAGGCTCTGAGCTGTCAGCAAAGAGTCTGACATGGGGCTCAAACTCAAGAGCTGTGAGATTGTGACCTGAGCTGATATTGGACACTTGACTGAATGAGCCATCCAAGTAGCAAGTCTTAAAATACCTGCCAAATGATTTAATATTTTCTTTAAAACAATATAGAGAATCAAGAATGTCTTTTTGGAAGCTCTACCAGAAGAAGTAGTCACTAGAAACTCTTGGAATGAAAGCTATTTCCTATGATCAAGGAAAAGACACAAACTTGGGAAAAACACAAATGAAATAATAAAGAGGAAACACCAGTCAAACCACCAAATAGAGACATTCAAATATAACCAGCAATGGCATGAGAAACCTCATGGTTGTTGCACTGTCTTGTTCAAGGAGACTGATCTTGAACCAGGAAATTTTAGAGACCTGTAATTTTCTTAGTGAAAAGAAATAGCCTTAAAAACTGAACAAATAAAAAAATTAAAAACTTGGGGCGCCTGGGTGGCTTAGTCGGTTAAGCGTCCGACTTTCGCTTGGGTCATGATCTCGCGGTTCGTGGGTTCGAGCCCCGCGTCGGGCTCTGTGCTGACAGCCAGCTCAGAGCCTGGAGCCTATTTCAGTCTGTGACTCCCTCTCTCTCTGACCCTCCCCTGCTCACGCTGTCTCTCTCTCTCTCCTAGAAGTAAAATAAAAAACATTAAAAAAAAAATTAAAAACTTGAAATATAGATACTAAATGAAGTACTCCTAGTCATATTTTATAAATTAAGGCATTAAATATATTTCTTCAGGCTAGCTTCAGAAAACAAGAAGGCATCCTAAGCAATTGGAGATTCAAAAGCCATGTAATCAGGAAGACAGGCAATTTTCTGCAGACTGTTACATCTCAGCTTTCTGTAATTCTTGCTTAATTTATCCAGTGTGAAAGTAATAAAAAATAAAGTAACTGTTTGGCTTTTGAATTAAAACTTCATGGTAGACATGCCCTTTACTTTCATCTCAACCTGTTGAATTCTATTCATCTATATGTTAACTTTTTTAACCAACATGCACATTTTTTATGTTAGTAGTAGACTAATTTAAAGTTTAATGTTGATTTTGTATTTTCTAATGATTTTATTTCTATTCGTTCATTCTTTCATTTACTCATTCATTCACTCATTCATTCATTCATTTATATTTTATGTATCAGGTACTTTTGAATTGCTCCTCTGTTTACGAAAGAATGGAAGAAAAAAGAGCATTACATAGTAGGTGCTACATAGTTCTAAAAACTAATATAAACTATGCTTTAGTAAGTTTCTAAAAGGTAAATCAAAAAAAGAAAGAAGAATAAAATAAAGTATGAAACTATGGAGACTTTAGTCAGAATAAAAAGCATCATGGAAAGTCATTTTAAAAAAAAATTTAGTTGCTTCTTTTCTTTTTTAAATTCAATTGAGCCAGGAGTGTAAGAAGCTCAGATATGCATATTCCTGATTACGGCTCTTATATATACAAATTGTTTCAATTTCAACACACACATATGTATATTAACATATATATACACATATATATAGTATTTGGAAGGTTTATATATTGACACATATGTAAATTATTTGGAAGGTTCATATATTCAAAGCGGCAGAGTCATTACTTTTAATAGTTTAATAGAAAATACTTTCTTTCAGATAGCCGAGCAAATATTAATGTCCAATCACATGGATCTACTCTTCATACTGTAGAGTAACTTTCAATTTTTTTAGAACATTCAATTTCTTTAATAATTTATGCATTTTGGTTAACTGGTTTTGTTTTGATTAACAGAACTGGTTTGTGTTATATTTGAAGTAAGGTCAGTTCTTGTAGATTCCAGAGATCTAATTCCGATGCACGTGATACCGTTAGACCTCTGCCGCCCACAGTGTGTCCTGCAGCAACGCGCCTCTTCTCAAATCACATGTCACTCAATTTGCATTTCTTTATCTGAAATAACGACTGGCTTTCTAAAAATCCCCACACCTCAAGCATAGATAAAATGAACATGAAACATGAAAAATAAATCATCTATAATGTATTTTATGTGTTCCTGTTCTGTGATTGAATAAAAACGTTTCCCCATGAGAGAATACAATGAACAACTTGTGGTTTTCTGTTTTCTTCTCTGCCATCTGTTTGTTTATTTTTTTTAGGTGATAATGAGAATGAGAAACAAGGGGATCTGCAGCAAAGAATTTCAAATATTTCTAATCTGTGGATCATTTCACCATAGGGACCTGTAGATGACTCAATGTTTTTCTACAGTTAGTGTGAAAATAAAGATTTATGTGTTTTTCCCCTAAAAAAATATACACATTAATTTAAATTCCTTGAAAGTAGATTTACTTTTGCCTCAGTTTATCCAATATGTTACATAAGCCAGATGCACAGTAGATAATTTGATAAATATTGTGTTTTTAGCCCCTGTCTAAAAATTTGGAATTCATGAATGATAAACATGATGCACTATTAATTTCTGAAAGATTCTCAAGTATTTTGTCAATATATCTCATAACCGAAAGACAAGGTGCATGTATCTACTTTGTTTATTAATCTGTGGATTTGGAAAATACCAGTGTCAACAGTATAGTGATATTGAAAGAGGCTTACATATAAGCATGCACAATATATTATAAATGCTATATGAATTTGTTACTAAAAATTGTGTTCTGTTTTAGGGCTAAAATTATTATTTTGGTATCCTGAGCATCTGTCCACACATAGGTAATATAATTTATTCTCTTTAAATGCATGCTTCTTTTCATACTTTTTGGTGATAATCCAATTTCATCTAGTAGCACACTGAACAGAATAATGGAAAAATCAGAAATGTTTCTCCCCTTTCTTTCTCTATCATAGGCTATTCTTAGATCTTTAATGTAATATTTAATGTAACCATTGGAAGAGATATGATGTCCTTGATTCTTTCCACTGAAATCTACACCCAAATAAAATTTGTCGAAAGAGAATTGTAGAAATATATTTTACAGTAAGTCATAAGTGAATTTGAAATTGCTCTCATCCAAAATCTCCCTCTTTAAATTTAATGTATTTGGAGGAAAAAATTTTATACCATCAAGGATTTTGGGATTGTTAATACACTCATACCTATTGGTTTTCATTTTAACTCAAGTGGATTTCAAGGTAAAACATATGTTTTGCCTGGAATCAGTACTGTCAGGGAGAGAAAGAGAAATGGTCAATATAAACTTTTATATGGCTCTTTGGCTATTTTTTCATTTCTATTCAAACTTATATATTTTAATTTAGGATCAGTGTGATACCATGTTTTTAAGAACTTCCCAAAAATTTGTCAATTATTTATTCCAGAATACACAAAAATAGCTTAACAAGTATAAGAAAAATCACTTTCTACATGATTTCCTATTATTATTATTATTTTGTTTTTCAGTTTAACTCCAGAATATAATCATATAATGCTATCTTGTTACAAAAATAATGTACAATGAAGAAAGTATTGCTTCACATATTCTCTTCTGTGTAATGTGCATCATAATATCTAAGTTTTATTAAAAATATTATAATATGGGAGGGTACCTGGGTTGCTCAGTTGGCTGAGTGTTCTGTTTCAGTGTTCAGGTCATGATCTCGCAGTTCAAGAGTTCAAGTCCTGCGTTAGACTCTGTGTTGACAGCTCAGAGCCTGGAGCCTGCTTTGGATTCTGTGTCTCCCACTCTCTCTGCCCCTTCCCAACTCACACTTTCTCTCTCCCTCAAAGATGAATAAACATTAAAACAATTTAAAAATATCTTTATGTATGTTTAAAAAATAATATAATTTGGACCTCCTAAATATACATTCATAAATTTTAATATTTTCTTTGTGTACAAAATTATCTATTGTCCACTTTTTTTTACAAATAGTTTATTGTCAAATTAGTTTCCACGTAACACTCAGTGCTCATCCCCACAAGTGTCCTCCTCCATGCCCATCCCTCCTCCCCCCCACATCCATCAGTCCTCAGTTTTTGTCAGCATTCAAGAGTCTCTCATGGTTTGTCTCTCTCCCTTTCCCCCACCATTTCCCCCCTTCTTCTCCCCCTTGTTCCTCAGTTAAGTTCCTCCTAATCCTCCTATACCTGCAGACCACTTTCTTAAAACCCATGTCAATGAAAACGGTCCATCAATGTCTGCCTAGATGTCTAGGTAATTGGCTGCAGTTTAAATACTGAATTGAATATTTTATTTAATGAAATAATAATAGTAATCAAAAGCTTCTCACATACATATATTATAAACACAGTCATATTGCAAATGTTTTCTATAAGTGCGTTTAACCAAAATTTAATAACAGATAATCTTTTCCCCCTAGAAACTTTCCCCATTAATATAAGCATATATGCTCAATATAACATTGGATATTGTCAAAGAAAAACTGTAGTGAACAGTGTTAAGCAGGCAAGGATAATGTTAATTAAGACCATCACAAAGTTTTTGAGTGTTGGGGTGAGCTAATGGAAAAATAATAGAGGATGCACTGGGTTGGGGTTTATGGGTTGGTCAAAGTGATTTTGTGGTCAAACACAGTAAAGAATCTGTTTTTGAGAATTTTAGGCTCCTACCCTTTCATACATATTGGGAAATAAGAACTCTATCTTTCTTGGTGATTATGTTTCAAAGGTATATCTTTCAGATCTTTGGGGAAAATATTTCTGAGTTGAAAAACTGGCAAGAGGCTTTTATAAATATTCATATCCCCTGAGGACAGAAAAAAATTTGCAACAAAATGTGTCTAAAGCTCTGAAAAAAGGTGGTTAGAGATCGATAGACAGGAAGAAATCTGTCTGAATTTGAGCCAACCTGAGGAAAATTTTTAGGCCATCTTAGTCAATATCTTAAATTTTGCCATGATAGAAGACAAAGACATGAGGTAAAATATTTTTTAAAAGATGTAGATTATTATAATATGATATATATAGAGATACAATCTATCAAGGAAATTCAGTAGTTTTCTCCTATAGAAGCAAGAGCCCAATAGAAAACATGACAGAAAAAGAGAGAGCAATTAAATGAAGAAGGCATATTTGGAAATAAATCTTATATATTGCATAAATCCTTTATAGATAAAATATAAAATTCTATTAAAGCACCTGCAAGACTATTTCATAAATGGTATACCATATTTCCTCCAACTAAATTAAGTCCACCAGTCAGTAACTAAACGAATTTTAGAAAACTTTACTATTTTTAACAAGTCATCATAATTTTTTTTAATTAAAAAATAGTGACAGATGTTAACTAGACTTATTGTAGTGATCATTCACAATACATACAAATATGAAATCATTATGTTGTACACCCAAAGCTAATATAATATATATGTTGAATATACCACAATTTTTAAAAATTAAAATAATATAAAGTAAATTTAAATAATAAATATTTCATTTAGTAGAATAATAAATAAATAATAAAAACAATAAAATAAAAATATATTTTACATTTAATTATTTGAGTGCAATGAACTTTATCTTTATCTATATATGAAATAGGGGATTAATTTCTTTATTTTCTTCATGGAAAATCATTTTCTCAAACACTATTTATTGATCCATTTCTCCTCCTAATCATCTATGTATACAGCCTAAACTAATTTTTTTATTATAAATGAATTTTTATATTCTCTCTCATTGTTCTATTTATCACTGAGACAAGATCATAGTCACTTATGTTTCACAACTTTAAAATAAGCTCTATGTGGCACCTGGGTGGCTCAGTCGGTTGCGCTTCCGACTTCAGGTCAGGTCATGATCTTATGGTTCATGAGTTTTGAGTCCTGCTTTGGGCTCTATGCTGACAGCTCAGAACCTGGAGGCTACTTCAGATTCTGTGTCTCTCTCTCACTCTCTCTCCCTCACTCATACTCTGTCTCTCTCTCTCTTAAAAATAAATAAACATTTAAAAACATTTAAAAAAATAAAAGTTAAAAAAATAAAATAAGCTCTAATATCTAGCAGGACACTCTTAGCACAACATGCACTTCTCCCTTTCCAAAACTTTTTTGATTTATCTTGACTCAATATTTCCATATAACTTAAGAAGTATTAATGATTAGGGTAAAAAATTTACACTTTTCCACATGGACTTGAAATACATTTCATGATATATTATACATATCATAAATAATAAACTCCATATTCCATATTATATATTAATTATGCATTGTTTATTTGTCTGCCTACTTTATTAAAATATAAGCTCTTTGAAGGCAGATTTGTCAAATTTGGTCATTGTTGTATATCTAACAGGTACAACATTCCTCACCATGCATTAAACTCTGAATAAATACATATTACATGAATGAAAGAATGAATGGCATGTATTTCTACCCACTCACCTCACCAGGTAACTGTCAGGGATACACACTCAAAGAAAATCTAACACAGCATTCTCCAGATGACTGTTCCTGACCCAGGCACTGAATGTGACTTAAACTGGCCTGTTCAAATAGAAAGGAAAGACTTTGTTCCTTTGATAGGCAAAACTTCTAAGTTAACAATTCAACTGTACTAATATGAACACCCTATTTTGGTGTAGATTTCTAAGATTCAGTTTCTTTGGAAACGTTTCAAAGTCTATAAACTTGTTAATTGTTAATGATAATATAATAAATGCTAGAAGTGAAAATTACATGGTATAATTAAGTGTTGGGAAGATAGTGGGGAAGTATTTATGTGGTCTAAAGTAAACTTGAAAATCCACAACAATGGCCAAATAGTGACGTCTGTTTGAGAAAGGAAATAATACCCCAAAAAATACATGATTTGAAAAAAGGACATTATTTTGTTGCTTTTTTTGTTACCTTTTTATAAAACAGAAAATTAAGGTCCCAATGGACTGTTAGATACTGGTAGATTTTTATAAAGTTGATTTCAATGTTGAACTTCAGTCACTTTTTTTTTTAAACAACATCTAGTTGCTTTAGAGACTATTTATTCCATGTTTCATATCTTGAGATAAGGCAAGTAGGCCTTGGAGAAATGGATAGTAAGAGGCAGAGTAATCATGAGGCTAGATTTCTTTTCTGTTAAAGATGTTGAATTTGTACCACAAAGACCTGTACATTAAAATGAACTTCTGTTTCACTCTTAAGGAGATAGTAAATTATTATGGTCTATTAAGAAGTGACACCATCACTGAGACTAAACAAAGGAAAGGGAGGTGAGTGTGGAAGATTACGGAATGCTCCTGAAGGTATATGATCATGACTTGGACCTCTGTGTAAATAGTTAGAAATGTTTGATTCTTGATATTGCTGAAAGTAGACCCAGCTACATTTGTCAGTGGATGGTCTAGTTAGGAGGTGACAGAAAAAGATCAAGTTGATAACATACTTTTTGGGCTGAGAACCTGAAAAGAGATAACTGAAGTTTACTTATACAAGAAATAAAGTATAAGTAGCAAGTGTGTGGGAATGGGAGGTAAAGGATAGGTTTTGAAATTGCTTTTCACATCCAAGTGTAGATTTTCACTTAGGAAGGAGTTAAGTAAGAACCCAAAATGATGGAAATGATGTAAAGTCGGATTATAAAGTTGGGGATTTTAGAACAGATACGATATTTAAAACCATGGGATCAAAGGGATGCCTGGATGCCTCAGTCGGTTAGGTGACCTACCCTTGGTTTCAGCTCAGGTCATGATCTCATAGTTTGAGGCTTTGAGCCCCACATCAGGCTCTGCAACTGGCAGCATGGATCTGGCTTGGGATTCTCTGTCTCCCCATTCTCTCTGTCCCTCCACTGCTCATGCTTTCTATCTCTTTTAAAAATAAACTTAAAAAAAAAAAGAAAATATTCCACCTTAAAAAGAATGGGGCCAGACAAATGATAGAAAGGAGTAAAAAAATTGGCTGAAAAGTTAGAGAATACTGCAAGTAACTGAAATGCAATTATTTTTGTCTCAATCCAAAATCAGCTACTGTTTCATGCCTAGATAGTAGAAATGGATAACTCTTTATTATAGGTTTCCCAAGGGCTCTGACTTTATCATTTCATGATATTGAAAGGAAGAGTGGGATATATGGGGAAAAAACCAAAAATTGCATCTTTAAGAGAAGTGTAAAACAGTTATATTAATGCCCCATAAAAAAGGAAATGGCAACATAATTAGTGAAGGTTTTTATAGGCTATGTACCTATCAGTTGGCTACAGTTAGATGACTGTAGTGAACATTCCTGATGTACTACCCACATCCCCTACCTAAAGTTTTAAGCATATGCAAGTTAAAGATACTGGTGCAAGTTTGTAAGTTTATACAAGTTATTTCCTTAGCTAAGAGAAGCCATCTGGAAAGATCTATGCCCCAACTCAGAGTCAGTCTTATACTAACAGGCATGGGGTAAAAAAGCTTAGACATTTTGTTGTAAGACATCACAACTGTGCAGTGTAACTTGCAATTCAGACTCCCTTGTGGATCAAACCAAGTCTAAATTTTACCTAATATCCAAACTTAGTTTGACTCTTTTTCCCTTTCCTATTCTGTTTACGTCAGTTCCTACTGGTTTCTCTAGAAAAACACTCCCGCAAAAAATCACGTACACCAGATTTTTTTTCTCAGCCTCTGTTTCTAAGTAAGACTATCTAAGGTAGATTCAGGATATATTTTGAAGGTAGAGGTGACAGGATGAGCTGATTATTTAGTTCTAAGAGATGAGTATGAAAGACAAAGGTTGACTTTGATCTAGCCTTAGGAAGAAAACTACAAAGATAGGTTTATAGATTTAGCTCATTAACCAGTTAGATGGGACTGAAGGCACCTTCACTAATGTAAGTTACTATTGATATTCCCTGGAATGCTGTAATTGTACAAAAGTTAGGATTTGGTCCAGTATTGAGTTAGGATGAAATATATTTATATAAAGGAATGGACTGACTTGTACAATATTGTTGACATTTGAGATATATAAGGAATAATTATTAGGACCATAGGATAAATGACTATTTCTGAGAACCAATAATATTTTGGAAAGAAAAAAATGGTAGGCTCAAGAAAATTCACCACATATGCAAAGGATAATATAACTTCTAGAGCTCTTTCTGGTCAAAAAAAAAAATCTTCATTTACTGAGTCATAGCACTATTTATGCGACACATTAGACTCGGGACCTAATTATGAGCAGCAGAAGATTAATATAGGTTGAGTTTTTTGCTTTGTAATTCTACTGTGCCAAAGTCTGGGCCCTGACAGAGAAGAAGTAAGTTCATGAAGAAATTAAAGCAAATTATTGAAAAGCATGAAGACCAGAATCCTCTAAACCTATGAATTTTCAGGAGTAGCCCTGCATTCTTTGTTAAGTGAGACTGTCCCCCATTATTCCTTAAGACTATGCAGAATTCTCAAATAAAGCAGTGGGAGAAGTAATACCATTGAGAAGTTGGGTAGTGGATGATTTTTGTAGATCAGGCTTACAGAAGGAGATGTTATAGTACTAAAATCCTCAATAGCAGATGAGATGATAGGAAGATGAAATTATCTGAGGCCAGTGGCAGAAATTAACCAACATCAATAAGATTGGTGTAATAAGCATGATCAACAGCCAATAGCCATGGAAGTATCTAATAGAAAATAGATTTCTAAAAGACAAAATGGATAGGTATATGTGTGTGTGTGTGTGTGTGTGTGTGTGTGTGTGTGTGTAGAAAGCTGAAGATAATCACCAATAGGAAGTCATAATTCACCATTTACTGGGGTGTCTGGGTGGCTTAGTGGGTTAAGTGTCTGACTCTTGATCTCAGGTCATGATCTCATGGTCTGTGTGTTCGAGCCACACACTGGGCTCTGCACTGACAACGTAGACCCCACCTGGGATTCTCTCTCATCTCTCTCTGCCCGTCTCCTGCTTGCACACACACACACACACACTCTCAAAATAAATACACATTTTTAAAATTTTTAAGGAACCATAGAGGTGACATTCCTCATTATTCCTTTACTTTAGTTTTCAACATAAAACCTATAGAAAAAATGGTTGAATCAGGATAAATGAAAGTAGACTAGCAAAAATTTAACTAAGTTTGAGTCCAAATTGTAAGTTTTACTAACTGCGGAACATATAATAGAGTAGAATAACGGCTTCCATAAGGGCTATATAGCTATTAGTCTGGCTAATGTACTTCATTTCTTTCAATGCCTATCACTAAAGAAGATTAGAAGCAGTTTACATTCACACAATATGACTACCAGTGTACATTCATGATCTTGCTACAAATATGTTTAATTCTACACACTGATACCATATAGTCCAAATAGGGCATTTTGAGAATGTCATTTATGATATAGCTCACTATATTTATGATGTCAATTAAATTGTATCTGATTAGCAATAAATAGTAAGCACTCTGGATTACTTACTGAGACATAACTATTACATATATTTATTACATTGGTGAAGATTTCAAGTATGCAGTGGTTTAGAACAGGCCAGGAGATCCTCTCCAAAGAAAAGCACAAGAATTGATACCTTACCTCCTTTACCTCGAAGAGCAAACAACAACCACTTTATAGTTTGTGAGTAGCATTTTCTCCATTTGTGAATAAAGTCCTAATCCATTTACTCTGGAGTGAGAAAGGCTCCTGGTTTGTAACTACTCCCAGAACAATACCAGATCCTTAAATGAGTACAATGGGCAGGATAAACAGTACTGACGGATTGGGCCCATGATGTAGTAGACCCCCCAAGTGTTAGAGGTATCTGAGGATAGAAAATAATACAATTTATTGTTTCTGGAATAGAGGTCTAATTACTTTACCATACCATATGTAGTTGAGAATTATAGTCTGTCTGAAAATATAGTTCCCAGAATGCTAGTCAATCCTGGTAGAGGTGCAGTAACTGATCTTCAGGAATAAAGTGACCTTGAATCCTAAACTTCCCATCCTCAATTAGATAGTTTTGACTAATGATCAGAAAATTAGTTGAGATCAACAGCCATCCAACTTAAGTTAAAAGTGATGTATCTTTGATTAGGTCTAAGCACTAGTAGAGGGCACAAACTAGCTGCATGAAAAAGTGACCCAGAATTCCATTTTACCTAACTCTTCTACACTTATGACCCAGCTCACAATTAGTTTTAGGGTTTCTGGGTGAACAGCTGATGGGGGAGGAAAAAAAGTAAAGCTTGGTTCACAAATATGTCAGCATGTATGTTAGTTTTAGTTGGCAGTGGATGGCTGGAGCACTATGTCTTTTTAATTTTTTTTAATGTTTTATTTATTTCTGAGAGAGAGAGAGAGAGAGAGAGAGATACAGCATGAGCAAGAGAGAGGGAGATACAGAATCTGAAGCAGGCTCCAGGCTCTGAGCTAGCTGTCAGCACAGAGCCCAACACGGGTCTTGAACCCAAGAACCATGAGATCATGACCTAAGCCAAAGTCGGACCCTTAACCATCAAGCCACTCAGGTGCCCCATGGAGCACTGTCTTCATTCAGGAATGATGATGCTAAAAGATCCAAAGGAGGATAAATCCTTCCAAGAGACATAATTTCAAATAATGTACTAGTCATGGACTCATCGACGGTTGGGAACTGCTTAGCCTATTTTTTTTAAGGAATCTGAGAAATAAACTTGGAAGATCAAGCACAAAGAATTATCTGGAAAAGAAGTGTAAATAGACTTAAGGGAATGGGCACAAGTGGTGAAGATGGTACACGTTAATTCCCACCAGTGGACTTTTATTTGTAGAAAAATAATACTACTACATGAAGAAGCTGACTTAGCCAGTAACTGTCAGCCTCTGCCTGTAGAGCTTCCAATACATGTGCTATTGTAGGAAAAATGAAAGCAAGGCATGAGCCCAAGGACATGAGTTTTCACTCAACACAGCTGATGTAGTGTTCTGTTATTAAATCTTAGACCTGCCTTAAGCAGTGATCGTAAGCTCCCACTGTAGTACCAACCCCAGAAGAAACGTCCTATCCACTCAGTGGCAAGTTGTTTATATGGCACACCTTCCATTTTCACTTATCTTGATATGGAGTGACACCCTTTTTTTGGATATAAGTTTGCCTCTTATGCCCATAGTGCTTCAGACAACATCACTATACCTGAGGGCTAACAGAATACCTTACTCACTAATGCTGAATCACTCCTGTTATTTTCTAAGGACAAGAACTCTCTTTATGGCAAAGTATGTGCTGAAGAGAGAAAATTACTTGGGATCTGTTATAAAATTCACTATCCAGAAGCTGAAACCTGATTGGCAGCAGAAGGAATATGTCCTGAAGATTTAAAATACCAAGGTATGGGAAGCAAATGATGGAAACAGAAGTGACCACATTCACAGTCATTTGGCAAATGTGTGCTTTCTTCATACTGCAAATTTAGACTTCAAGGGTCTAGTGATCTTGGTCCCTAGAATATGCACACAGTAAAAGAGTCCACATACGGATCAAGTCTTTCCCTTCCCCTGGCTAGAAAATAAACTCCCAAACCAGAAAAGGGGTCTGACTGATTACAACACCTCTACTTTGGTCTTGTGAGACACAGAGTAGAGGAACCTAAGGCATTGTGGGCCTAAATAAATAATCCCTGAAAACCGTGAGGTCATAGGGGGGATTGTTCTAAGCCTCAAATTCTATAGTATTTTTTATGGCAGCTATAGAAAAGTAAGTCATACATTTGCACTCTTGTCCCCTTCCACAAAATTAAGCCACAGAAAACTCAACTGTGCTCTTTTTTGAGACAACTAGTGAAGATCTCCAGCCTGGAGAAGACATAACATATTAACTTTCATGTTTGTTCCTCTGGATTCTTTGTTATTTATCCCCTCATTTTTGAATTACTTTTATTTACATTGTGGAGAAGCTGTTACTTTTGGAGTATTTTATTCTTTCATTCCTCTTCCTGAATCTTGGTTCTTTCACTTCTTTGCTTACTCTTACTTCTGCCCTCAGTTATATTTTTTTACCAAAACATTATAGTCCAAAATGTATGCGCTTTCATAAATTTGTGTAAAGTCTACATGATTTACTTTTTTTTAGTAGTTGGGGATATGCAATTATTTTTAAAACTAAAAAAGAGGGAAAGAGGAGAGAGTATGAACAATAATTGCTGTTTCAGAGTTGCTTTTTTTTTTTTAACTTGGAAATTGTGAGTTACTATTTACAACAGACTTGTATAGTTTAAAAAAAGAATCAAGACTAGAGATGTAAGGTAATAACATGCTTAAGGTATACAACTAAAAAAAATTACCAACATGGAATTCAATTTAGCACAGCCTGAATTTAAAAACATCTACTTTTGGGGCACCTGGGTGGCTCAAATTAGTTGTATCCGACTTCAGCTCAGGTCATGATTTCGTGGTCCACGAGTTTGACCCTGCGTCAAGCTCTTGTGCTGACAGCTGGTAGCCTGGAACCTGCTTCAGATTCTGTGTCTCTCCTTCTCTCTCTCTGCCCCTCCCCAGATTATGCTCTGTCTCTGTTTCTCTTTCTCTCTCTCTCTCTCAAAAAATATTAGAAACAATTTAAAAAGTTCTACTCTCAGCCACCTCATAACACCTCACTCAGCAACATGTAACTGTGTCTTCAAATTTCCTGTTATTTCATGGGACGTAGCACAATGCTGGACATTGAAAAAGTGTTGAATATATATATATATATATACATCTCACTGACTTCACCAGAAAAAAGAAAAAGCAAAAAGATGTAATTTATTCAAAAACAGATTAACAGATTAACAAAAAAGAGATTAAAATGTTGGGCATCATCTTTGAACATCCTCTATAAGCATCACCAACCCTAAGGAAGCTTCTCAGATTCTATGAGAAAAAACTTGAAGTTTATACCATTCTGCTGTTCATATAAATTATATCTATACCTATTGTTGTGAAATAGTGTAGGGCAATGATTAGGAGCATATTTTTATATTTTTATTTACTTTTTTATTAAATTTTTTTTAATGTTTTTTTTTATTTATTTCTAGGAGAGAGAGAGAGACAGTGTGAGCAGGGGAGGGTCAGAGAGAGAGGGAGTCACAGACTGAAACAGGCTCCAGGCTCTGAGCTGGCAGTCAGCACAGAGCCCGACGCGGGGCTCGAACCCAGGAACCGCGAGATCATGACCTAAGCGAAAGTCGGATGCTTAACCGACTAAGCCACCCAGGCGCCCCTTTATTTACTTTTTTAAATACTTATTTATTTTTGAGAGAGAGAGACTCCAAGCTGTCAGCACAGAGCCCAGTGAGGGGCTTAAACTCACAAACCCACAAGATCATGACCTGAACAGAAGTCAGATGCTTAACTGACGGAGCCACCCAGGAGCCCCTAAGAGAATATCTTTGAATCAGACTGCCTTGAATCTTGACACTGTTATTTAATCAACTAAATCCCATCTCTATTTGTCTACTATTTGTCTAATTCGAGGGTCAGCAAACCATGCCATGTGGGCTAAATCCAACTGTTTTGTAAGCCCATTAACTAAAGGATGGCTTTTATTTTATTTTTAAAAATTTTTTTTAAATGTTTTATTTATTTCTGAGAGAGAGAGAGACAGAGTGAACAGGGGAGGGTCAGAGAGAGAGGGAGACACAGAATCCAAAGCAGGCTCCAGGTTCTGAGCTAGCTGTCAACACAGGGCCTGATGCGGGGCTCGAACCCATGAACCTTGTGATCATAACCTGAGCCGAAGTCAGACGCTTAACTGACTGAGTCACCCAGGTGCCACCTAAGGATGGTTTTTGAATTTGAAAAGAGATAAATGAAACCAGAATATGTAACAGAGACCATATGTGACCCTTAAAGCCTAAACTATTTACCAACTGGTTCCCACAGAAAAAGTTAACTGAAGCTATTCAAACGGTTTTGTGCTTTATGGCTGTTTCTTTTTCCTGTTCTGATTTGTGGACTGTCTTTCCATATTTTAATAACACTGACTCCATTTTTCGTTCAGATTTTACCTTAAGAATCACTTCTTTAGATCAGCTTCCCAATTCATTGTTTCCTACATCATTTCATGTGATTTTATGATAGCATTTATCCTTCCTGAAATTACGTATATGTATGTATAAGTATGC
The DNA here is from genome assembly GCF_008692635.1 of Crocuta crocuta. Lineage (NCBI taxonomy): Eukaryota > Metazoa > Chordata > Mammalia > Carnivora > Hyaenidae > Crocuta > Crocuta crocuta. Next base: position 166,711 of record NW_027529431.1, on the reverse strand, counting down.
ATGTATATACAACTGTAATATATTATTTTCTCCTCAGTTCCTTAAAGAGAGCAGACACCTCTCCTGTCCATATATCCATCCATCATCATAGCCTATCATGTGGCCACATTTTACAAATTTACTGAAGAACAAGTACATGTATAAATAAATTATGTTACCCTATGCAAATTCTCTTTATGGAATGAATGCAATTATCAGTGATTTGGAAAATAAAGCTCTTTTTGGAGTTAAAGCCCTGTTTGCACAATAACATATCACCTCCGACAAGGCAGTAGCTCTGTTCTGGTCTCATGAAGTCGATATGCTTTTTCTCTTTAAGGTTCACTTTTCTTCAGCAATTTTTAGAAAAATTACTGTCACTCAGATATGTTCATTTCCAAAATTCTCTGCTTCCATGAAATAAGAATAATTGACAGAGAGCTCTGTAGAAAAGTGAAGCATTGAATTGTGATAATCACCGGGGAAATGGCCTCATTCCTCTGTTTTTGGTTATGAAGGGAGAGCCTGAATTTGCTAACTTAGGCAGTTGGTTTAAGCGGAACAAAAGAAACTTGCCGCGATTCTGTTTGAGACAGAGTGTCTCCACTACAGCGGTGTCTCTTTTTAGTGTGATTTGGGAGTTCAGTACTATTTTTAGTGCACTGAGGACTCTCAATGCTTTCTTGCTAAAGAACACTGATATTTTGAATCTGGATTTTTCTTACGCATGGACTCCAGTTTTAAAAGGCTTGGATATTATGAGGCATCTCGATGAAAAACAGGAAAACTAGGCAATTGTTCTTGACTTATTGTTTACTGAAACATGAATATGTTATTACTAACCAGAGGTACTAATAAGATGATAATCTAGTTCTTTAAAAATGTGTATTCACATCTGCCCCATAAGTCCCAATCTCTCTCTCACTTTCTCTCTACACACACACACACAGACACACTTGCATGCATGCATATTTATACATGCTTATGGGCTTGTATACATATATGTTTATATATATTTCTATTCCTTAACCGTTCTTTTCTTTGGTAAGATAAAGTACAATTGGATAATAGATATTTTTTATTTAATGAAGAATAATATATGTCAAATGTCTCAGCACTTCATAAAATGTCCTTCATGCAATAAGTTAATAAATATTGGTTGAACTGAATTCAGTGTTCTCTTTGTATGGGCTGCCGTATCAAAATGCCATAGACTGGGTGGCTAAAAACAAAACAAAATGAAAAAACAGTTCTTTTTCTCACAATTCTAGAGGCTGAAAAGTGCAAAATTAAGGTTCTGGCAAGTTCAGTTTCACTAAGTCTTCTTTTCCTGGTCTGCACATGGCTACTTTCTTGCTGTGTCCCTCTCATTTTATAAATGAGTCCCTTCAGATTAGGGACCCAACCTATGACCTCATTTAAACTTAATTACTTGCTAAACATTCTATTTCCAAATAAAATGATATTGGAAGTTAAGGCTTTAACATATTAATTTTGGAGGAACACAGTTCAATCCCTGGCACTCTTCTTTGAATAACTTTCCCTTTCTCCAGTTTTTCTTAGTTTACTTACAAAAATAAAATTCATGGGATTTAATTTAAATTAATAGTCTACAAAGAAAAATATTCCTATTTAGAACATAACAATGCCCATTTTTCATCTGAAAATATTTATATTAATCTTTTTATGTCTTCATATTTGGAGTTATGAATATTAATAATTATCTCATATTTTTCTTATGATTGGCATGTGCTTATTCCTAGAATAGCTTGCTTTATTCTTCAAGGGCTGTAAATTTGCTGTGATAAACAAATAATTCTTATAGCATTTTTTCTACACCTTATAAACTTGAAAAATCCTTCCATCTGAGTTTACATGCTTTGTATTTAAAGTGACACATTTTTGCATTTCATCACATGGAAAGTCTCAATCACTCCTACCATTTTCTCTCCTCCCCCTCTCCTTCCTCTTCCTCCACTTTCTCTTTCTTCTTCCTCTCCATCTTCTTCTACTTCTTTTTCCTTTTCACTTTTAGTTTTTGTTAACCAGAGATCTCTTCTACCATTCTATGACTCTCTCTATCATCTTAACTTCAGTAGGGGAAGAGACAATTGCAAGATTTTTAATACAAACAGTATTGGCTAGTTGGTGTGGGATTCCTTTTTATGAACACAGGGAGTGAGAATGCACCTCATTTCCAACACACACACACACACCTTCCAATTTCCAGAGCAAGACTTTGAGAGATTCTCCACTTTGAGTAGGACTCAAATTCCATCCTCTTCCCAGGAATCTCCCCCTCTGCCAGTCAGATTTCCACATCTGCAGAAATCTTAAAGATTATAATTATAGATGAGAGTGATCTCAAGTCTCACTCTCTATGAATTCAATAGTTTAATGCTTTGCTTCCCACACTGTCTCAGACATCTTGTTATACAGATACTGTCTAATTGTATTGTTATGTTTGTTTAACTTTTATTAAAATGCTTTTGACATCTAATAATTGAGGTTCTCCTCTATGTATGGTAATGGGTTAGAAGGATTAATGATTTGGATCAAAGTACAAACCTTCTCAATTCCTGTTTCCTGATATATAAATCAAGAAAACAAACATTACATTGTGCATACACCATGAGAGGGCTCAGTAAATATCAGTCCTTTCATTTATCATATTGATTTTGATAAAAGAAGCACACCGTAGGACAATATTCAGCTTAGTGAAGATTTCCAATATTTAGCATTCACTAGCTGACATATCCTTTATTCTGTAGTTAAACCAAAGGGGTGCTAAGAAACAAGCCACTTTGTTGGTTGATATGTTCAGTCTGAAATTCCCAATTATTCATTGATCAACTTTTAAACAGTAGAGTCTTTCGAATATGATGTAATACACTTGGCTAATGCATAGTACCATATTTGATACTCAGGGAAACTATGTTTTAATAATTTTTGAATATATTTTATAAATGAGGCTCCAAGAAGATATGTAACCATCAGAAACAAGTGATACAAGATTATCTGCACAAAAGGTGCAGTCACTATAGCTAAGGAAAGAAGGGATACACAACTTCTACAACAAGATTTAAAAAAATATGTATCATTTTGTGACAGATGCAATGCTTAACCCCATGTTTTATCCAAATACTAAGCTACTTTTTTTTTCAATTCTTGCATTGACCTGACAAATTATATGTAAATTATGTGCAATGTCTTTTGGTTAAAAGTTTTCCTGAACGATGAAGGTTATAATTAAAGGGAAATAAATATACACTCAATTTAACCTTCAGGAAGGGAAAAGAGACCATCTGGTCTATTTCAATGCCTTTACTGTGAAAATATGACTATAGTGGTTTATACACTATTGTTGACACCACTTTTAAATCTGCTTTTATGGATCATTTCTTACAGTGTCTCCCTTAGGGAAACATATATGAGGTGACAGAAAGGTTTGTAATGATGCTTCAACAATAATTAGTGACAGTGGTAACTTTTAGAAGACTTTTAAAATAGCAAATAAACTAAGGTTAGCTTATTCTCCCTCCTTTAATAGTCTTATGTTTAAAACAATAAAACACACTGATCTAAATACATTTGATGTCTTTAAAATAACAAAAGATGTGTTGTCAGCTTCTAAGTGCAGTGTGCTCTTAACCATGTTCATTTATAGAAACGTGCTCAAAATTTAAGGCTGCATTAAATTTTTCATGACTTTTTCTAGTGTTTTAAATGCAGTAGTTAATCTTGAAATGAACTTCATTGCCATGAAACAGTAATACACTACAGAATTTTAATGATACTGGCAAAGGATGGGATTTATTTTAGGAAGAAGTAAGATATTCATACATATATTTAGCCAAAAGTGTGAAAAATACAATCTGCTTTATAGTATCTTCTGTTATTCGATACAGATATTCAAACTAAATGATTGCTGCAAGCATGTCAAAAAGAAAAAAGGTGCAAACCTTAAAATATTGCCTGAGAAGCAAATTTCATGAGAGGGGAATGTGTGAGCTTTCTTTGATTTTTGTCATAAGGCAAAAATGAATTAAACTCTTTTATTAAGTATTGTAGTTTCTTATGGCATAATGGTATGTACATATAAAGATAGGCAGAGAAAACTTGTGGCTTCGAACAATTTACAAGAAAGCAAAACTATAGAAATATAGTTTTTCAATGTCATTTTCAATGAATTCTGTCATTGTTCATCTATTGATTTTAGCTTGCTTCTATGAAAATGTTCCCAGAAAGAATTCACAACATTAAGGATATTTTCTGGGAAATTGTAGTATGAACCTAAATATGAATAAAATATTTTTAAAAATCCCTCTTAACCTAGATGCACATTGAATGTGAACCCTTTGTTTTGTCTGATCAGCAGACCAGCTTTTCACTATGTTTTTAAGAAATTATCTCGAGTTGGTGGAAATACTATCACCCTGGCCACATAATACATATGACTGAATCTGGCCACTATACTTCATCTCACCACAAAAGAATTCCAAAGTGAATGTGTGGCATGAACCAAACTGGTGTCCTTTCCTAGACGATATGTTACCAATATGAGGAAATACAAAATTTATTCTTTCCCCTCTTAGGGTTGCTGAACACAACAGTAGCCATGACTACACTTCATTGCTATTGTTCCCATTTATGGTAACTTCCTACCTTACATAATCCGAATAATTATAGTCACAGCATGGACTATTTTATTAATTTCATTGCCTACTCCAATAAAAATAGGCTGGCATTATTAGGGTAGTTATATTACAATTTGATTTGGACTAAAGTAAATCCATCTTGAATAAATATTTATTTTTCATTGATTTTTATTTAAAAACAAGACTTCAGGAAAAAATTGCTGGCTGTAATAAGATATAATCTCATGAAAATCTCCTATTTAGATGAAGAGCCAGCTCCCAGTAATTATTTATTCAGAGATTAAATCAATATTTTTTGATATTTAATCAGAAGTGAAAATAAGGTACTAAAGGCAGTGGTATGCTATGGTCCCAGAAACTGAAGTCAGTTAAACATAGCCCTATATGATTAAAATGTTTTCAAATCATTATTATCAATTCAAAAGAAAATTCTTGGAGGTAAAGGATATGTTTATTACCTTGACTGTGGTGATATTATTACAAGTGTATACACATGTCAAAAATCATCAAATTGTATATATTAAACATGTATTTTTCTATATCATTTATATATCAATAAAACTATAAAATATATTGTATACAAATATTTTTAAATCTCCATCTTAATCATTTTGCTATGTATTTATGAGCCATCTTCATGACATGTGTATACATGAAGATTTTAATGATTATGAGTTTCACATCCTTATTTTGATATGAATATGTTTGTACATATGTTCACTAAATATGTTTTCTTCTCTCTTCTATATGAGATGTATTAATTATAATTAATTTTATATCTCAGTATTTAAATTACATGGTATCAAATGGGAGCTAGGAAAAGAGTGAAAATGTTACAAAGACAAAAAGAGGGCAAACAGCCTCTTATAGGAAAAGAGTCACTTGTTTTCAGTTATCAGGAGTGTTACACGATGTTAGGTAGAAGCGTGATTTATTATCTTCTCTATTTGGAAATGAAGTATGCTTTAAGGAGATATGCATAAGTGCCAAGTTGGCACTCCTATGCTTTTTAATGTGCCAACTTGGCTGGGTTAGACTGCATTTCCAAGAATTCCCTCTCCTGTGTTTCTGGTTACGTTAGACCACAAGAGAGATTCTTGTTCTTAAGTTGGAGGGCAGAGGTGAAGAAGCAATTTTTAAGTTCTCACAATTTTGTGAAGATATGATTGTGTTGGAAAGAGGCAGGGTTGACCTTACAACTGCTTTTCACTTTCTTCAGGATCCTCCTTGAAACTGTTCTACATATATGTTAGGTGAGTATGTTGAGCTCTGTTGTGAAGGGCCCAGCTTCTGTAGGATACTTACAGCAATAAGGTCAAGGGTACAAAACTAACATGGATTTCAATTCATCAACAGGGGCTGCAGCTCATGCTATGAATTTTAGTTTGTTTTTGTTCTCCTTTATCTAATACCATCTTCCCTTCCCCACCTTTGTACACTTCAATTCTAGCATCAAATGCAAAGAAGATCTTAATTAAATTGCTTAACCAGTTCTGACAATTACAAAAGATCAAATGAAACATAATAAAAATGCAGCCAGGTATAAAGAATCCTAACTGATAACATATTTTTCAGTTATATCTTAATTGGTCCAATGAAGTATATATTGAGGATCACCAATGGAAGAAGTTGAAAAAAGAGTATTTTAATGTACATTTATTTTTTAATAATTCATTACTTATGCCAAAACTATGTGTCATTATTAGTCATTACTATTAGTCATTATTAAACACATTTTATTAATAAAGAAATTGAGCTTCTGAAAGCATTATAAGTAACTTGTCAATGGTCAAGTTCATCTTGCTGAATCTATTGCAGTATCTATAAAATTATCATCATCATTAAAACAATTCTCCCTTTATTTACTAGAAACATCATTTTCTGATTAAAAGGCACATAAAAGTCATGATACTTGTTTTTCTTATTGTCTGTTGGTGAGTTTATTTATTGTAAACTTGAGAATACATCAGTGGATGAAGAACTTGAAGAGAAATAAAAGTGTAACTATTCTGAAAACTCATTCTTAAGCAATTTGTTTAGTATCATTCCATCTGCCTCAATCCTTCTCTGACACAATAAAAATACATTGTTTTATTCTTAGCACACAATAATTTCTTAGGATTGTTTTTTGTTTTTGTTTTCGCTTTTTTAGAAAAATGAGCATATGGACAATTTATTATTATGTATTCAAATTTTCTTTAGAATTTTATCCCAAATAATAAATTTGGAATATAGTAAATACATAACCAATAAATTAGTTGTGTGTTATTCTTGTCAAGAAAAAGTGATATTAAAGGCATTTTAATTGCAGATTGGTATATATTGTTCAAAAACAGAAATAAGTGAAAGAAGTATACATTTTCTATAAGTTTAAAACAGAAAAAGGTAGAAGTAAATGTGTAAAATTAATGCAAAATTTTTTTTAATTTTAGAAGCAATTAAAATGTCATACAAAATGTACCATGCTGCTATAATTTATAAGCGTGAAAATAAAAAACAAATGAAAAGACTCACAATTTTGGAAATGTTAGATAAATGATAGAAATTATTTAAAAATAGATTAATATAGCCTAGAAATAGACCCATATAAATATTGTCAAACTGACTTTTGACAAAGAAGTAAAGGCAATACACTGGAGAGAAGATAGTCTTTTCAATAAAAGGTACTAGAGTGGATATCCACATGCAAAACAAACAAGCAAAACAATGAATCTAGACACAGACTGTACACCCCTCATAAAAATCAACTCAAAATGGATTAAAGACTGATGTCTAAAATGCAAAACTATAGAGGCACCTGGGTGACTCATGTCTTCAATTTTTGATTTCAGCTCAGGCGATGACCTCACAGTTCATGAACTTGAGCCAAGCACCTGGGTCTGTGCTGACAATGTAGAACTTGCTTGGGATTCTCTTTGTCTTCCTCTCTCTCTGCCTCTCTTTTTGCTTATGTGTGTGCTCATTCTCTCTTTCTCTCTCTCTTTCAAAATATATAAATACATTAACCAACATTAAGAAAATAAAACGCAGGGGTGGCTGGGTTGCTCAGTCACTTAAGCTTCCAACTTCTGCTCAGGTCATGACCTCACAGTTCATTGTTCAAGCCCCACATTGGGCTCTGTGCTGACAGCTTGGAGCCTAGAGCCTGCTTATGTGTCTCCCTCTCTCTCTGTCCCTCCCCTGCTCACATTCTGTATCTCTTTGTCTCTTAAAAATAAATTGTCTCTTATAAATAAATAAACAGAGCCTGGAGCCTGTCTTCAGATTCTGTGCCTTCCTCTCTCTCTGCCCCTCCCCTACTCACGCTCTCTCTCTCTCTTTCCCTCTCTCTCTCTCTCTCAAAAATAAAGTAAAAATAAATAAATAAATAAACGTTTAAAAACACTTTCAAATAAAATGAAAAACTATAAATCTCATATAAGATAAGATAGGAGAAAATTTAGATTACTTGGGTTTGACAGCAACATCAAAAGCATAGTCCATGCAAAAAAAAAAATTTAGATTTCACTGAAATGAAAAACTTATATTCTTCAAAAGAGAATGTCAATGGAATGAGAACATAAGCCATAGACTAGGAGAAAATATTTGTAAAAGACATATCTGATAATGACAGTTATTCAAGATATAAAAAGTTCAACAATAAGACAATAAATCACTGTATTAAAAATGGGCAAAAGAACTGAACAGGCATTTCACCAAAGAAGATATATAGATGGAAAATAAGCAAATGCCAAGAGGCTCCATTTCACATGCCATTAGGGATTTATAAATTAAAACAAAAATGAGAATCCCCTAGACCCATTACGCTGGGTTAAATCTAGAAATCTGATAACACCCAATGCCAACAAGGATTTGGAGCAGCAGAAACTCTCATACATTGCTGATGGGAATGCAAACTGACACTGCAGCTTTGAAAGACAGTTTGAAAGTTTCTTATAAAATCAAGCTCAGTCTTACCATATGACCTAGCAATCACACAACTTAGTCCTTACCCAAATGAATTGAAAACTTATGTCCACATAAATATATGCACAAGAATGTTTATACCCACTTTGTTCATAATTGCCAACATGTGAAAGCAATCAAGATGTCTTTCAGTAGGTGAATGGATAAATAAACTGTGGTACATCCAGACTGTTGAAAATTATTCAGTGCTAAAAAGATATAAGCCATCAAATCATGGAAGGAATTAGAGGAAACTTAAATGCATATTACTGACTATAAGAAGTCAACCTGAAAATACTACATACTGAATGATTCCAATTATGTGACATTTTGGGAAACAAAACTATGGACACAATAAAACTATGGACACAGTGGTCAATGGTTCATGGGAGAGAAGCTGGAATGAATAGACACAATACAGAGGATTTTTAATGTTTATTTTTGAGAGAGAGACAGAGTTAGAGTGGGAGAGGGGCAGAAAGAGAGAACAAGAGAGAGAGCGAGAGACAGAGAGAGGGAGACCAAATCCAAAGCAAGCTCCAGGTTCTGAGCTGTCAGCACAGAGCCCAGTACAAGGCTGGAACTCATGAACCATGAAATCATGACCTGAGCAGAAGTCAGACACTTTAACCCTAATTAACTGAGCCACCCAGGTGCCCAGAACACAGGATTTTTAAGGTATTGAAACTGTTAGAAATGATACTATAATGGTGGACCCATAATTATATTTTTAAAAATCCATAGGATGTACAACACATCAGAAGTTAGCCTTATTGTAAACTATAGACTTCAGGTGACAATGTAATATGATTATCAATGTAGTGTAACCTCAGTTGTCACAAATATACCACTGTGCAGTGAGATACCAATATAGGAGTGGGAGTTGCTATGCATGTGCGGAGATAGGGAGCATATGAGAAATATCTGTATTTCTCCTTAATTTTGCTGTGAACCTAAAACTGTTTTAAAAAGAAAACTATTTTCAAACTCGGTAACAAAACCACATGACTTAGCAGGTAACTATATATAGGCCATCCTTGAAAAACACCTATTCCTGGCATTTATGTGTAATGTGTATTTCTGTATGTCAGGAAATAAGATGAAATATACATAATAGAATGTTAACTTGAGTACTATTTTACATTCTTTCTAAATTGTTATCGTCTACTTTTCATAAAACATGTACATTAATTAGGAGTAGTTAAGAATATAAATAAGAGGATTCTTTTCTAGGTTTAAGCCACTCAAAACCAAGTCCATTATGTTACAGGAAAAAAAGAAGATCAAGGCAAATAATAAATGAATAAATAAAAGTTGTATGATAAAGGTATATTTCTTGCTACAATAACGGAAACTGTGACTAAGATTAACTTAAACCCTAAGAAATTTACTGTATCTTTAAGAACAGTCAGGGTGTTGGGATTTTGTTAATCCCTGATTGAGAACAGGGATACCTTGGAGATATTGTGGATTCAGTTCCAAAATACCACTAAAAGGGAAATATCACAATAAAGCAAGACAAATGGAGTTTTTGGATTCTTAGTGCAGGTAAAAGTTATGCTTACACCATACTGTAGTCTGTGAAGTATGCAATAGCACTATGTTTAAAAACTATATATACTTTAATTAAAAATAATTTCATGCTAAAACTGCAAACCATTGTTTGAGCTTTCAGTGAATTGTATTCATTTTGCTGGTGGAAGGTCATGCCTCAATTTTGATGGCTGCTAATTAAGAAAGGCAGTGATTGTTGAAGGTTGGGGTAGCTATGGCAATTTTAAAAAATAACACAACAATGAACTTTGCCACATTCACTCTTCCTTTCATGAAAAATATCTCTGTAGCATGTATTGTGGACAGAGTTTTATCCAAAGGAGAACCTTCAAAATTGGAGAGAATCCTCTCATACTCTTCTGGTACTTTATCAAATAAGTTTACAAAATATTCCAAATCTTTTGTTGCCATTTCAACAATCTTCACAGCACTTTCACCACAAGTAAATTCTATCTCAAGAAAATAACTTTCTTTCCTCATCTGTAGGAAGCAACTCCTTATCCATTAAAATTTTATCATGAGTTGGTAGCAATTCAGTCACATCTTCAGGCCCCATGTCTATTTCTCTTGCTATTTCCTCCACATCTGGAATTTCTTCCTCCACTGATGTTTTGAATCCCTCAAAGTCATCCATAAGGAATGAAATAGACTTTTTCCAAATTCCTGTTAATGTTGATATTTTTACCTCTTCCCATGAATCATAAATATTCGTAAAGGTATCTATAATGGTGAATCCTTTCCAGGTTTTCAGTGTACTTTGTCCAGATCCATCAGAAGAATCACTATCTATGGTCACTACAGCCTTGCAAAATGTATTTCTTAAATAATAGGACTTGAAAGACAATGTGGTTCATGGGCTACAGAATGGAGGGTGTGTTGGCAGGCATGACAAAATAGTTTTGTTGTACATGTTGTACTTCTCCAACAGAGCTTTTGGGTGACCAGGTGTATTACCAATGGACATTAATATTTTGAAACGAAAAAAAAATTCTGAGCAGTGTGTCTCAACAGTGGGCTTAAAATATTCAGCAAACCACCATGTTAGAAGTAGATGTGCCGTCATTCCTGATTTTTCATTTTATTTATATAGAACAGATAGGGTAGATTTACCATTATTCTTAAGGGCCCTAAAGTTGCTGAATGGTAAATGAGCATTGGCTTCAATTGAGAGTCATCAGCTGCATTAGTCTCTCACAAGAGAGTTAGCCTGTCCTTTGAAGCTTTGAAACAAGGCATTGGTTGTTCCTCTCTAGTTATGAAAGTCCTAGATGGCATCTTCTTCCAAAAGAAGGCTATTTTGTCTACATTTAATACCTGTAGTTTAGTGTGTCTACGTCATTAATTATCTGAGCTAGATCTTCTGAACAACTTGTTGCTGCTTCTAAATCAGCAATTGATGCTTTATGTTGGTCTGCTATAGAGATAACTTCTTTCCTTAAATCTCTTGAACCAACCTCTGTTAGCTTCAGACTTTTATTCTGAAGCCTCTTCACCTCCCTTAGCCTTCATAGAATTGAAGAGTGTTAGGAGCTTGCTCTGGATTAGGTTTTGGCTTAAGGAAAAGTCATGGCTGATTTGACCTTCTATCCAGACCATACGAAAACTTCCTCCTTACCTCGGCTTTCAACATTCTTCTCCCACTAAGCTTAATTATTTCTACCTTTCAATTTGAAGTGAAAGAAGTACAGATAGTCCTTTCACTAGAACACTTAGAAGCCACCGTAGATTTATTAATTGTCCTAATATCAATATTGTAGTGTCTCAGCTAATAGGAGGCCAGAGGAGTAGGGAGAGATGAGGAACAGCTGGTCAGTAAAACAGTATACACACACACACACACACACCATTTGTCATTTAAGTTCACCATCTTATTTTTTTAAGTTTATTTATTTATTTTGAGAGAGAGACAGCTCATACAGGGGAGGAGCAGAGAGAGAGAGGGAGAGAAAGAGAATCCCAAGCAGGCTTTCCACTGTCAGCATGGAGCTCTATGCGGGGCTTGAACCCATAAACTGTGAGATCATGACCTGAGCTGAAATCAAGAGTCAGACTCTTAACTGACTGGGTCGCCCAGGTGCCCCAAGTACATCATGTTACATGTGCATGGTTTGAGGTGCCTCAAAACAATTACAAGAGTAACATGAATGATCACTGTTCACAAATTATCATAATATAAATAATAATGAAAAAGTGTGAAATATTGCAAGAATTACCAAAATGTGACACAGAGACAAGAAATGAGAAAATGCTATTATAAAAACGGTACCAATATACTTACTCCATGCAGGGTTGCCACATTCAATTTGTAAAAATTTAAGTATCTGCAAAGCATAATAAAGTGAAGTGCAATAAAATGAGGTGTGTCAGTAGTCACTAGTCAAAGGGTCTGTGGTTGATGTTCTTAGATGTAGACCATTTTCTCTCTTTCTCTGTTGTACTTGGGGAATTAACCTTATTTCTGAGGATTTCTCACTGTGATTTGGAGTTAGTTATCATGGATCTGGGGATTATATTGTGGCTGAAGAATCCTCAAAGCAGGGAGGAACAGAGCTGGAGGAATGCTTATCTTATAACTCCTTTTCATTCTCAAAATGAAAATTTCTGTATGAAAGACCCCAAAGAAGTGCTAATTTACTTAAAAAAATTATATACTCTTAGCTAGACTAGTCATTATCAAAAAGGAATACAAAAAGTCATAATTGGCTTGGACCAATCACAAAATATTCCCTGTTTGGGCATAAATTTCACCAATTTATATCATTTGCTTGTTAATAAGGAAGAGAGGGAAATGATTATTGATCTGTCAACCAGCAGCTCTTGTACTACATTTTTGCAAAATCTAGGAAAGAGTAGGCTTAAACTTGACAATTTTAATTAATGCATTTTATATTTCACTGATGTGGTATCAAGTGTGGAGGCTGTATATGGTACATTTGTATCTTAATTTTAAAAATTGATGAGGGATGTGAAACAAGGATTTTTATAGTATATCCAACTGTAATATCAATAGAGTTAGGTGTCAAAATCGTTCTAATACAGAAGATAGGATGGAGTTCCAGAAATATAAAAGTATTCCACTAAGAAAAAAACTACATTTTGTGAAACTCCTTTCTCTGGATATCAAAATATAATGAATTTCTCTATAATAGTCTAGTTTTAGGACCTGAACTGGATTTAGGAAGCATACAGAAGAACCTCTCAGGGTGGCGTAAATTGCTATATTTTGTGACTTGTTTTCACTATAACACTAATCTACTCTACATTGTTTAGATTCCCTAAAATCTTTATTATGCATTCAAAGGTGTCTAAATTATACTTAGAAGGAACTTAGAAACTAGCTTTTTATACCTCTGAATTGAAAAATTATGTGCCATCTTTTAAATTTGTGAATAGTCATATTTTCTTCAAAATTAAATTTTAATTTATTTAATGATTCAATCAAATGAAGTCAGCTATAAATATTACTGAATTGATGAAGTATATTTTATCATACTGGTCTGTACATGCTTTTCAGTATTAATTTTTGTTCTACACACTTGCTTCTAATTAAAGACATGGGCATACAATTACAAGAATATACACAATATAGTTATTAAATCTTCAAATCTTTTTAAAAAATTAAGTGTGCTTTAAATTGCTCTGCGCTTTGATTACCTACAGAGTGATACCAAATGTAGTAGTGCATAGGAAACTCCATTTCAAAGCATTTATCCCTCACATAGAGGAAAATCATTGAAAAACTCAAGTTTTCAGTATGAATAATACCAGTTGGTCTTTCTTACTGTCAAGATAACACTCTTCCTAAGAAGAATTTCAGAATGTCATTTGTAACCATAATTTTGATGAAAATTATAACTGAAGCAAATAAAAACCACATACTTGCAGCTTTATCAACATCATTTAAAGTACTATACAAAAATAAACAATTTAATGGATTGATGATCATGTTCCAAAATATATATTTTGATGGGCAGGGTGAGTAAAAATTACCTGTGAACAAAAACATTATCCATGATTTCTCATCTTCTATTTTAAGATATAGTGACACTGGTTTTTGCACCCCAAAATTATTCTGCAATAAAAAGGGAAAAGATTTCATGTACCTTTTGCTTACTTTCCTGTTAATTTCATGCTATTATTAATTATAATCACTATGACTTTTGATTCAATGCTGATAATCATGTGGACCCATCTAATGTTTCATCATATATTAGGATGTAAAAAAAGACTTTTCCTTATTTTTTCTAATATTTTCTAATTTGCAACTTCATTCTATTTTCCATTGGTTCACCTAAGTTTTACACAAAATATTCATCTTTTCAAAAATCAGCTTCTGATTTATTCAATAAGGGTATTGTTTCAATTTATATTACTTTGTGTATTCTAACATTTTATCTCTTTCAATGATATCAGAAAGATCTGTACACTTAGAACACAAAGAAGAACAATTTCATTCATGCTGAAATGTGATCTATGTGATATTAGTAGAAGTCTCTAAGATTTTTTCAACTTAAGCATCCAAGAGATTCTATGTAATCCTATTACTCTCATGGCAATTTGGCTAGTCAATCTTTTTAACTGTCTTCCAAGATACTTTCCAGACCTGGTCCAAATGAATCTGTTTTGAGGCAGGAACATGTTGAAATTCTGTGAGTTCATGGATGGTTCTCTGTAGGAACAGTTGTATTCCTGAGAAAACCAAGGGTGTTTTGCACCTCATCATTTTATTTTGATGTGATATTTGCTGGAATGAGTGGTGAGTTAATACTGATATGAGGTTTCAGTGGCTTATTATTCTGTGTGTGTGTGTGTGTGTGTGTGTGTGTTTGCTTTTGTCCGGTCTATCCTCATTTGAGCCTTCTGGCAGAAATTACCAACCCAAAATTAAATTTACTCTGTTCTTTAAAAATAAAGGATAACATTAATTAATCATGTGTTAGAGGTCCGTAGATGTTTAAATAAACAATATACTAAAGTCCATCTTGACACATGTACTATAACTCCCCATCCTTGTCTTTAAGGTGGATGCTGCAATTCTTCCCTATGGTTTTAAACTTTTTTATGAGGAACATAAATTTCTATAATGAAAAAAATCCATGAAATCAATATGTGCATATATGAAAAAACTGACTTGCTTATCATTAATACTGCCTAACTCTTTCATGGATAAATAACTTTTTAAAGCTGAGGAGAGTTTATTTTTAAGCAACATTTTTCAAGATCAGACTTTCTACTGAAAAGCATTCTTGTAATATGTAAGTTCAATGCATAGACTAAAATATCTAAACATTACCAAAGATATTTTATCTAGTCACTTGTAATATTTAGCATCATAATTTTTACACAAGAATGTTTAGATCATTTTGTGTACTATTCTATAAATGTGAAATAGAATTCATGGAATGATAAAATATTTTAGCTGAGAAAAGGAGATATTCTAGGATTAAAAAGGAGGGAACTCTGAGCATTTGATGTTGAGTCAAAGAGATCACTTATGGTGGACAGAATAATGCCACATCCCCTCAATGTCGTTATCACTGGAACCTGTGAAAATGTTACTTTACATAGTAAAAGGGACATTGCAAATGTGTTTTAATTAAAAAGCATGGAATGTTGAGATCATCCTGGTTTTTCTGAGTAGACCAGCCTAATTATAAAGGTCATTATAAAAGGAGAAAGGAAAATCAGGGTCAAGAGGGATGTGCTGACTTCAAGGTGGAAACTGAGTTCAGAGTGATGTGAGGTCACAAGTCAAGGCAGGCACCAGCCTCTGGAAAGGAAAGAAAAGGAAATTTTCCCAGAGCCTCCAGATTGAACACAGCTCTGCTGACAGTTTGATTTTAGTGCTGTAAAATACATTCTGGACTTCTAACCTACAGAACTCTAAGACAATAATTAATGTTGTTATAGACATTAAGTTTGTGGCAATTTGTTGCTGTAGCAATGATAAACTAATGTATCATCCCACAGTACACACTTATTAAAAATAAGTTGATATGGGTTGAGTTTTCAAAATGACTTCTGAACTTTAAAAGCATTAATTTTAAGTGCTGAAACATAAAATTTGTGTGTGGGGGGTTAATTTTTCTCTCCCACACTCCCTATGTTATTTTACTACTCTAAGCTATTTAAGTTCAAAAGTTTTTTTTTAAAAAAGGAAAAAAGGCTAAAGCTAAAACTTAATTGATAGAATCCAAAAGGAAATGTTCAAAAGCATTACCAGTAAAAAAAAAAAAAATAAAAAAGTAATTGACAGTTTTTAACACATTTTCATTTTAGGAAGAATTCAAACCTCACAGCATATGGTAATTGGTTTCTCTCGAAATGATTTTTTAAAATATGCACTTTTCTAAAAAGTGTAACTTCTTGAGCTGTCTGTCGTTTTAAATAAATTCACACTTTTCAAGTGTATTTGTTTCCACCTACTGCATCTGATTATGGTGTCTTGCCCCTGTCTACATTTGCATAGTCTGTGTGGGTATATCTATGGACAGGGACATGTTGTTTTCAATCTGTGATGGGCCCAGAGAAGGGCTGTTCTTATGTCCTTCTTTTCTGTATCAAACTTGTGTAGTTCTCACCAGCAAGGGCTGGTTTCCCTATTAAAACATATTTTTTGGTATGACCTTGACTGTAATTGACATCACCTAAATTTTCAACTTCTACACAAACTAAGATTCAGCTCTCTATATTCAAAAGCAAGTTTCCAGAAACCTTTCCTATTTCATACTGAAGACAAAGCAAAACAGATAGAAATGAAGAACACTGAATGAAAATTCCTATTGAGGAAAGGTTAATTAAATGAAAGCTAAATTTATATAAGCTTGTTGCGAATGGTATTTTGAAAGATATGTTTAAAAATATAACTAAACAGAAGGCTGCACAAAAAACAATGGTAAAATTGGGAAGAAAACTATTCCTTTTGTGGGAGCATTGGCAGCACCTATTACAAGCATATTTTTATCATTTTTTTGGAAAATACAATGTTCCTTTCAAAATGTTATTGAGAGTTGGTGAGATAATTTCGCTGAGTAATGTTTGCCTTCTGTGAGTGTTTCTTTATCTTAAAAAGTAGAAACCATAAAATGGCATCATAATGAAAAGTATGGAAAAGGCAACAACTTTTAAAGACATTTTGAAAGGATAAGGTAATACTAATCCAAGTTGACGATTTGGGGCTAGGATAAAGAGTGAGGTCAAGATGTACACAGAAATTTATACCACCTGTGAGGTACCATTATAATTTGACAGATTTCTTCTCATCAACTTTTATAATATGGCTTCATAGTAGGTCAAGTAATACTTTTTAAAATTATTTCTTAAAAATTAATCTTTAAAAATGTTATATACTTATTTTATGAAATACAAACAAATAACTGACAGACATCAAAATTTTAAATTACCTAAACCTAGTCAATTAGAGATAGTAATGGTTATCATGATGTGTGCATTATTACAGGTGTATTTTTTTTTTTTACATGTGCTTTATCTTGCCTTTGGAAAATGCTCCCAGTGCCTTCTTTATTTTTATTACCTTTATTATTAAAGGAAGAACTTTAGTAATCCTTGTGGGATATAGTCTAGGAGAACTTAAATTCTTATTCTTTGTATTACTTAGGGTTCTTTAGGTAGTATACAGCAGAAACCCCACCTAGAGATGACTTTAATATTTAGAACATTTTTTAAAAATCTCAAATTATAAGGAGTCCATGGGGACGGTACTTCCAGGATTGCTTAATTCAGTGTCATTGATGTCAACAAGAGTCCTGGGTCTTTTCATCTTTCTGCTATGTCACCTGTGTTCCATTCCACGAGGTTCAGTTTAGTATTATGCATTCCTTCACTGTAAGAAATAACTGTGGCAGCTTCAAGGATAACATACTTGAAATGAGATTGGGACTACTCTTTTTAAGACTAAGAAAATATTCCTAAAACACTCACAGAACTTCTGTTTATGACATATGCCCCAGAATATGTCAGATGCTGGCTCATACTTACTACAGTCAATAGAAAAAGGAAATGATTTTGATATCATTGCCTTATGTGATTCAGTGTCCATCTCCCGAAATTAAGGGGTTGACTTCCCAACATTTTAGAAAGATAGGACCATCCAGAGTATATTGTTACATAATAGAAATATATATCAAAATCAACATAAAAAAATCAGTTGAATTTCTATACACTAACAATAAAATATCTAAAAAAAATTTTAAATAATTCTATTTATAATAACACCAAAAACAATAAAAACAGATAGGGATAAATTTAACCAAGGAAACAAAATATCTCTACTCTGACAACTACAAAGTACTAAGGGAAGAAACTGAAAAAGAAATAAGTAAATAGAAAAATATTCTACATCCCTGGAAATATAGAATTAATACTATTAAAATAGCTATACAACCCAAAGTCATTTTTAGATTCAATGCAATATCTATCAAAAGTTCAATAGCAATTTTCATAGAAAAAATATCTCAAAATTTGTATGGAGCACAAAAGACACCAAGTAGCCTAAGTATATCACAAAGCTATAGTAATTAAAACAGCATGATATTGGCACTAAAAACAAATACACAGACCAATGGAAAACAATAGAGAACCCAGAAATGAGTCCTTGCATATACGATCAACTTATCTTTGACAAGGGCACCAGCAATATACAATAGTGACAGGAGAGTCTCTTCAGTAAATGGTATGGGGAAAATTGGATATCCACAGGCAAAATGATGAAATTGAACTCGTACTGAACAGCATACACAAAAATTAACTCAAAATGGATTAAAACGTGAAATATAAGGCCTGAAACCATTAAACTCCTAGAATAAAACATAGGGGATAAGTTCCTTGTGCCTGGTCCTAGCAATTATTTATCATATTTATTATTATTATTAGTTGTTAGTAACACATCAAAAGCTTAAGTAACAAAAGCAAAAATAAAAGAATGGGACTATATCTACCCCTTGGAAATGCAAATCTTCTTAATAGTCTGTTGCCAGTTTTGCAGCCCAAGATTGTCCTTCTCAAGGACCTGGGAGCTATCCCCTTGAAAAGTAATTAAGAAGGTTAGTCCCTATATCTCCCAGTCTCTGCAAGAGGATTGGAACCTAACTTCCGTGCCATATATTGTTCCAAGTTATTAAATTATATCCTGCCATAGAAATATGAAAACCTTTTCCTCTGAGTGGGACCAAAACATAGGTGGTCTATGATTTCCCCTAGCCCAGCAGTTAAAACCTTCCCATCTCTTTGTTTAAACAGAGTTGAGCCCAAACTGAGTTCTAGCCTCTTCCCTGTTGCAATGGTCTTGAATAAAGTCTTCCTTGCCTATTTAAATTTTCTGGTGCAATTTTCTTTGAAATTTGCTAATCATGTGTGAATTCTTAACTTCCATGATTACATTATTTTTCCTCTATTCTTTTGGAGATAGTATTGTAGTCACTTTCAACTGCTAGAAAGCAGTGCATGCATTTCATCCGTTCCTCTCTTTAGGGCTCAGTGTAGGAAACTTCTCCAAACAAATTATCAAATTTAGGCTTTAATTTCATGAACACTATACATTTTAATTCTCTTTTGATCAGGATAACTCTGTTTTCTCCCTGGCCTTGGACAAAAACCTTGTTTTTAGCCACATTAGATGTTCTCAAGTGCTACACATTATCAGCTACCAAATGCCATTGTGGATTCTAGTTAATGAGGATATGCTTTTAAAATTTATTTTAGTCTCTCTCTCTTCCCCTTCTCCCCAAAACCTTTGTATCTATGAATTTGGAAGAACTGGTTCAAACATATGCCTCATCTAATATTTTGGCAAAAATGGTTGACACTGGTAGATGCTATCTGATATCAGTCACTTTCCTGTTATTCATAGGGCCTCAATTTTGTTTATGTAGCAATGAGCCTACCTATAAACATTTGGTTGTCTACATTTCCATTCAAATAATGGTATCCATGTTATAGAATTCTGACCAATGCGGTTGTGTTGAAAATTTTTGTGTAATGCAGCTCTTCATAAATAAAAAGGTAAAATATTAGAAAGAAATGTCTCCCTCTTGACTCCCAACCTAAATTCCTAATCCAGAATTAGCAATATTGGTATTAAAGGGAGAAGTATTGTTGATGCTATGATAGCAGTTATAAAGTTAACTGTTTTGAGGCACCTGGGTGGCTTAGTCGGTTAAGCGTCCGACTTTCGCTTAGGTCATGATCTCGTGGTTCGTGGGTTCGAGCCCCGTGTCGGGCTCTGTGCTGACTGCCAGCTCAGAGCCTGGAGCCTGTTTCAGTCTGTGACTCCCTCTCTCTCTGACCCTCCCCTGCTCACGCTGTCTCTCTCTCTCTCCTAGAAATAAGAATAAAACATTAAAAAAAAAAGTTAACTGTTTTGTGCTTTCAAACTTGTCCTTTTATTTTTATGTTGTTTTAGTTTTATGTTACTCTTCTCCCTGCAGAATTCTGGCCCAATCTCTGGATGTGTAACAGCAGCATTGCAAACAGGAACACAAAAAGCACATGCTGTTGATGCCTGAACAGAAAGAATGAAGGAGTATGAGTCATAATTAACTTGCTAAGGCACAGACACTGTAATAGTCCCAGGAAAGGATAATCATTCTGAGGTTGATCTGCAACATGGGTAATGGCCATGAATGATTTTCATGGAATGCAGATCCATGAAACATGAGACAAAATGGGAGATGGAGATTTTCCTGGAGAAATGAACTAGGGACCACAACTTGACTAGCCAAATAACATCTTCCAGTAACAGAGGTATGTAGTCTTCCCAATTCCTAATAAGTAGACTTGGTATAGATCAACAGTTGCTATTGATTTCATATTCTTTCTTTATCAGATTTAAAATAATTCCAGTTATTAATTTTTTCTCCTCCATTGTATGCAGGCTTGTTAGAAGACGATAACATGTCTTTAATGATTTTAATTATTAGGTCATGAGGAGCCTCATCAGGGTTAATGGAGAATGAAATACATCATTTAAGGAGTTTGATCCACAAGCACACTATAGTAACTGTGTGTGATATTGGGCTTCTCTCTTGGTTGGTGGTTAAGTGACTTCTCTGTTAAGAGGAATATATGAATGTATGTTAGCCAAAGAGATGGAATGCTGTATATACTTTTTAAAACTTTAATCCTAGTGTAGTTAACACAGAGTATAATATTAGTTTCAGGAGTTCAAAACAGTATTTTAGCAGTTCTGTATATTACTCATTGCTCATCAAGACAAATGCACTTCTAATTCCCTTCACCTATTTCACCCTTTCCCACCCACCAACCTCCCCTCTGGTAACCATCAGATTGCTGTCTATAGTTAGGAGTCTATTTTTTGGTTTTTCTCTTTTTTTTTCTTTATTCATAGCTTTTATTCGCTTACCCAGTAAGCAGTCCTACTCCTTCTTTAATAAAATTAGTCTAATTATGCAAGAAGTATCAATGTATCCAGTTAAAACTACTCACATTGCTTATTCTATCGTACTTAGTAGTGTTCAAATCGCATAGTTCTGCCAACGCAGTGCTTCTATATCTGTTAGGTCTCAATCAAGGAGGCAGAAGTTCTATGAGTATTAGGCAACAAGAAATTCTCAATGGGAACTAGGTAGTACACAATGTTGGAAGAACTAGGGAATTAACTGTTCAGAAGTAATCAGAGAAATGTCACTAACTAGCTCCAGTGCAGATGAACAAATTGGAGGTTGAAGTCTAGGCACATCAAGCTGCTATGATACGGCAGAGGGGACTGATTTTGATGGCTATGGAAAATCGGTGGTTCTGTGAATTTAAAACAAAGTTCTTGGTGGTAGACTTGGGTTCACAGTTGATCTGTGGCAATGGTAATTGATCAGAAATGATGGAAACTGAAAGATAAAGATGTAAAAGAAGAAAAAAAGTATGGGCATACTGAAACACACCTTCTCACTCTGTTATCCCCTCATTCCCTTTAACCGCCTATGACCTTTTAATGTGATGGCTACTGCTTGTTTTTGCCTGGTAAATCTCATGCAGATTCTTCTTGAATCTAATCCTAAATTGGAAATACAGAAAAACAAAATTTTGGTTACTGTTTACTAAAACAACATATTATAAAACCATCACAGTCCCCTCAAAAAAAGACAAAGACTTGCTAGGAAAACAAAAAGGGCTTGTCTTCTTGCTTTTTACCCTTAATTCTTCCAAACACACTCTCATGCCTGAAAATCAGAAAAACATCTGCAATGGTAGTACAATATCTTATATCCACGAGACAAGAGGTGCATGGTAGAACAGGAAGATAGAAGAAGGCTGTTTCTGATCCTAATAACATTTTTACATGGTTGCATTTATTGTAAACACATGACTACAATAGCTGTTTATTTGAGGCAGTAGTTGTCAAACTATCTATTATTTGCATTCTTAACTAATGTATTTAGGAAATCAAGAATTCTTTGCTCTGGATATGACATCTGAATCAGTATATATCAGTATCAATAAACTTGTTTCAATTTTTTCCCTTGGGATATAGTGACCCTTTTTAATAGGTAGTTTCAGATCATCCTTAATTTCCAAATTATTTCATTCATTATCTTCAAATACTACCGTTTATATCTGTTGGATATAATTTTTGGACTTTCTGCTTCAAAGACTTAAAGTATTATTTAACGACCTCCCGTATTCATTATTTTCTTTTTTAATCTTTTTGTTTTTCTTCTTTGTTTACTGTAATTTTCTCAAGTTTTCCTTTAATATCAGGTTTTTATTGTCTACTAATGTATTTATTAATGTCTAAAATCATTAGATGTTAATTTTCCCCTTTTGTCTGTTATTTATTTATTTTTAGCGGATTATATTATTATGACACCCCATTATTGAAATTCTTTTTTTTAATTGAATTCATGTTCTACTTCAGTTGTTCTCATATATGAAACATTTATAGGACATTTCAATCTGTTTCAGAGTGGTCTCTTTGACAATCCTCTGCAAACAGTGTTTATTTTACTTTTTAAATTTCAAATTTTCAGGTCATTTCTTTTTGTTTTACTTAATATTATTGTGAGCCAGCTTGCCTACATATCCTATTTCTGCTGGTACAGCTTTAGTGACTTTTTCTTGATGTTCTTCTCAGCTTGGGTGAGACTATGTTTATTCCCTCTAACCTATAATATGAGGATATTGGGAATAAGTGGAAGAATCATTTTTATATATATTTTCTTAACCTGTAGGGCAAACAAACAAAATATGAGGCAATATGTGACATATCGGTTACATTGCTCATTGCTGTTGGCACATCTCACCTTTGACTTAAGTGTCCTTTAGGAAATCTACTACTCTTTTAAGTTTATTTATTTATTTTGAGACAGAGAGAGTGCACATGTGTGAGTATGTGTGTCCAAGTGGGGAGGGGCAGAGAGAGGGAGAAGGAGAGGGAGAATCCCAAGGGGCTTGATCTCATGAACCAAGAGATCATGACCTGAGGTGAAATCAAGAGTCAGAGTCAGAAGCTCAACCAACTGAGCCACCCAGGTGCCCCAGGAAATCCACTCTTAACAAGTGAAGCAGATTGACGCAACTCTTCCATTTATAATTAGTATAATTTCAGGGGCACCTGGGTGGCTCAGTGGGTTAAGTGTCTGACTTTGGCCCAGGTCATGATCTTGCGGTCTGTGGGTTCAAGTCCCACATCAGGGTCTGGGCTAACATTTCTGAGCCTGGAGCCTGCTTCAGATTCTGTGTCTCCCTCTCTCTCTCTCTCTCTCTCTCTGGCCCTCCCCTATTTACACTCTGTCTCTCTCTCTATCTCAAAAATAAACATTAAAAAGTAGTATAATTTCAGAAAACAAGATGTAATTCCTAAGTAATACAATGAGTCTCTTATTTTGTATGATTAATACTCATTTACCCATAGCTGAAATAAATTGAGTGGTTGCCATCTACAAGGTACTCGATGAAGAACTTTCTAACCTATAGTCAGGACACTAGGACACTAGAAAAAGTGTTATCAGCCATAACATGTGTCCTTCATCAACTGAATTGAAATGGCTCTTTAGCTATTACTGCCACCAACAAAGAAAGACATTTATAATTTTCCAAGTTTCTTGTCTTTTTTAAAAAGTTAAATGCACACTGTATTTGCTTTAATATTTTATTTAATATGTCCTCTAAGTAAGTGTAACTCACACTATGGTCCTATATTCAATGCTAGATTACACACTTTCCAAAGAACTTCCACACAACAATTGCGGGGATTAACAACAACAACAAAACCATGATGCATTCAAAATTTATATTTTCTACCCAAACCTTTCCTTTTTGGCTTTGGTGTTCTCCCTTCTCTTCACCAAACCTCAAGATGCCTGTGCCTTTTTACTCTCTCCTTCTTTCTTTATTAAACCTATTGTTAAATTTTATGTTCAGTTAAGGCCAAAGAGCAGCATTTATACTTATGTAAATTGTGGGTATGAAACACACAATGATGAATTTCTGGCCTAGACTGTGTTTAGGAAAAGAATAAAGGTTTTTGAATGCATGACTACAGGTGTTTACTAACTCTGTAAAGATACAGAGTTATCTCCACCTCCAGGTAATATATGTTTTGTTATTTATTACAGAATAATGGAATCTCTTGTGGCTGAACAGATATACAAGGAAAGTATATTGGTAAAATCTGAACTCTATGAGCCACAGAAGGTTCATGTACTTCTCCAGCACCATACTTATATACTAATTCACACTTTCATTTCCTCAGAAGTCTAAAAGTTTAGCTAAAATTTATTTAGCTTCCAAAACCATTAGATCTCAGTATGTCAATGAAAGATCTTATGATTAGTGTTATTGGAAGAAAAGAAGAAAACTCTTCAGACATCTGGTAGGTGAAATATAAATTCTGATTCTATTACTAATAGAAAGGGAGTTTACTTGATATACATGGTAAGTAATAGTATTCTACACATATTCAAGGTATTTGATAGCATATTTTGCCATATTAAAAAGTAATTAAATAGTGAATAGTAGTTTGATTTGATAACACACTGACATTTGTGTAATCATTAATAAGATACGATGCTATATATAACTCTGGGAACAGGATATTTTTTCAATAAGATAACTAATATGGCTTGGTAAATGTTTCCCATTTGCACTATAAAGTACTGATGGAAATATTTCAGAATATCTATAAATTGACTATAACTTATTTTGAGGGGATATCAATATATAAATAAAAACTTACCATTTATTTGCTACACCTAAAACGTATCTGCAGATAGATATGTGTTCTGTAGGCAGAGCCGTACTTCACCTTATTAATGATAAGTAAAAAAATTGTTTTTATCATAGTTTGTCAAATAGTTTATTCAGCTTGACAAGTTCACTTATGACTCGCATCCATCATATGATGTGAGAGGTCACACAAGTTCAAATTATTTTAATTTGTAAGCAATGAACACATCTACTAAGACATCTTGTTGAATGAATTTAGGTAGAAAACTAAAAAGTGCATAGCAAAGTAAAATAGTTGGTGTGTTTTTCTCCTAGAGGAACAAAACAACATTGGTGAACTTCACTTTGAAATCTTGCTTTGTGCTGACAGTTGAACTATAACTATATTTCATAAACCATAGCGCTCCCAAGTTACTGAAAATAAATTGATTTTCTGGAAATATGCGACACACAGGTTCTCAATATGGGTCTTGAACAGTCTGTCCCTAAAGTAGTTATTTCCATTTACACCCCTGACCTGCCAGGATCTTTGGTGCAACTGTAGTTTTTCATGTACTTCAAAAGCTACAGATCTGTTTCCATCCCTCTTAATCTAATATAAACTGCACATGCTTCTATCAGTAAAGACCTTCATTTTTATCCTTCTTCGATTTCATGACACCAATGGTTCTATATTTCACAGCAAAGGGAGCACAATGAAATTACATATCGCTCAGATTTCAGCAATATCTGGTTTATGTGATTCAGGACCTCCATACAAAGAAGAGGTCATTCTCAATATTTTAGGAAATGGCTCTTTCTGGGAATTCTATATGATAAGCCCAACAATATATTTAATTGGAGGAAGTAAAAATATGCTTATTTGGGGAAAATAGAAACAATTAAATAAATGAGGGCCTCACGTGGCAACTGCCAATATAAACATACACAGTTAATAAGCAAGTTGGTTAAAAGCATAGAATATGTTGAAGTCTACACAAAAAGGGGGGAACAACTAAGGAAACTGAGCTGTTGGATTATTCTAAATCTAGCACAGACATCAGCAGTGAAGTTGAAATCGAAATTCAAAAAGCAACCAAGAAAAAAAAAAAGCACTTAACTCCCTGACCCTCAAAAAAATCCTCAAAACTGGAAAATAAAAAATACATCATTTTATTTAAGAATAGCTGTTTCATTATGCTTAAATATAAAAATAATAATAATACTTGAATACATGTAGACTAAAAATTTTGGTTTTGGTGATGTTGTTCCATTTAAATATTTCCTCCAGAGCTTAGTAAAAGAAAGAAAAAGAGAATAAAGATAGATAAACAAGACATAAAGGAAAATGTAAATGAAAATGTTACTAAAGGAAAAAATACACAACAGTGACTTAAAGCTTTATTCAGCTGAAGATAGATTAATTGGGGTGTAGATCTGGACTAAGCATGGAATGATATAACAGTAGTATTTTTTTAAGGTATGTAGGAATGGGGTATGATTAAGAGAAACAGTCAGGGGTCAAATGTCCAATGCACAAAACTGTTACAGAGATGATTTGGGTCAATGTTGATGTCTAAGTAATTTTAATCCTTGCATTAGATATGGTAGAAATAGTTTAGGTGTTCCAGTCTGTTGATTTGAGACACTGTAATATATTAACTATCTTCTACAGAACTGCCAGAAAGTAGAGAGAATGTTAAGGTCTCAGCCATACAGACTGTTGGTAGGGCAAAATTCCAGTCCTGTTGTGAAAGCAGAACTCTGAATATGGATTTTGACTAGAAGAGGATTTGCATGTGCTATAATCCATGGGGCCAACCAGGGGTAGATTCCATGGGCATAACTGGGTAATTGACTGGAATGGGTTGTCTGAATAGATGTAAGCTGATTTGAAATGATGGAGAATGAAGCACTGTTGGGAACCTATTGCAAGATCTGAATGAATGCAGGAGTTGATGCCAGAAAGCAGGAATTAAGCCTCCTGAAAACTATGGATGTGTGACCATGTACCAGGAGTGAATCCAGATACAGAAGCCAAAACAAGATCAACAAGGAACAGATGTCAGTATAGTAAATCCAGGTAGGAAAAAAGGAGCCAGAAAATATAATGAAGTCAGATTAAGGAACTCTGGAATTAGCATTAGGGGGCACCCAAATAATGTTCCATAAAATACTCAAAAGAATTTTATATGCTTGTATATTTTCGCCCTTTCATTCAACAAGTTTCTGTTAATTACCTACTTATAGCCATGGCTTGGGCCAATAACTTACAATAATTTCTGGTACAGGTAACCTAATTTAGAGTTCATATTCATCAACATTGATTCATAAATTCCATAGGGTTTATTTTGTAGATTAATATCATCAGGATCCATAAGGAGGACATTAGGCAATCAGGTTAAGTATAGCACAGATATACAGCAATATTGTTTTGATATTTGTGTGTCAAATTAGTACTCTCTATTACTTTGAAATAAATAAATGAACAACGCTCTTGTTTGCAGTCTATTGGTTTGGGTTTAACAGCAGAGATACATACCTGCTACTGTGAGTTAGAAATTTGCACNACACTTGTGGGGATGAGCACTGAGTGTTATGTGGAAACTAATTTGACAATAAACTATTAAAAAAAAAAAAAGAAATTTGCACAGGTCAAGAAAAAAATATGTGATCTAAACATTTTAGAAAACAGAATTTCCTCTCTTAATGGATATGAAACAATTCTCTTTCTGTGTTGTAAATCACTCAGGCAACTAATTCCTCTTTCATTCCTCTATCAAGTTATCTTCGCTATATGGGGCGGCCAGCTAAAATCCTTTGGCCAACATATCTCAATCAACTGAATTTAGTCACATTCAAATAAAGCATCTTATATAGAATGAAATTCTCTTTTTTACATTTGAAGTAGGAAAAAAACTTTATAAGCAGTAAACCTTGGATTTTAATTACATGGACTCTGAATTTCAAATGACTGATTTTGAAACAAGCCATATTTACTTGCTGTGTGGGCTTTCCCAAGTTATTTAACCTATCTTTGTTTTTTTTTCTTAATAAAATACACATAATTATAGCATCCACATGTGATTTTTGTGAGGATTATGCAACAATACATCTAAAATACTTTAAAAACTACATGCTACATGTTGAGTCAATAATAAATGTTAGCCAGTAATAGCAGTAAAAGAGTGATTCACATGTGATTAAAGTTAAAATCAGATAAACAAGAGATGTTTATCTCTATATCCCAAATATATGTTTATGTGTATATCTCCAAAATGTAGGTAATTGGTTATTACCAAGGGACACATGCTTGTAATTTTTATACTTAGTTCTCTATTTTATCTCAAAGCTTGGTAGAAGTAAAGAATAAGCAGTCTAAATGCTTAATTTCACCGATTCCAAAAGAGCCCAGAAAAGAAGCCCATAGTGTGAGTTAACTGGTTTTTTATAATGTAAGATATTACACACTTCTTAGGAAAGTAACAGTAGTTTTAAAGACAATTGATACACTGAAAGTTGTAACAATTCATCAGAAAATAAATTTTACCATGATGTTGACTTTTTCTTGAGGTTTGGTTTACTGTGTTTTAAATGACACTATTTATTATTTAAGACATAAAATCTACCCATGATGGGCTGTGCGAGGCTCCATCACTTCCTTTAAAATTAAAAAAAAGTTAAATTTATTTCTGAGAGAAAGAGAGAGAGAGAGTGTGAGCAGGGGACGGTCAGAGAGAGGGAGATAACAGAATCTGAAACAGGCTCCAGACTCTGAACTGGCTGTCAGCACAGAACCCAACACGGGGCTCGAACGCACGAACCGTGAGATCATGACATGAGCCAAAGTCGGACGCTTAACCGACTGAGCCAACCAGGAGCCTCATCCACCTCTTCCTTTTAAACCTTTCCCCAGGGAAGACTCAAGAAGTATTGTGGTCAAGTATCTCTCAGTTGCTTTACTACAGGTTTGAACATTATATTTTATGCCCCCTTTCTCCAGGATAGTAGAGAAAAGGTCTTCTTTTTATTTTTTAATATAACTTATTGTCAAGTTAGCTAACATACAGTGTATACAGTGTGCTCTTGGCTTCAGGAGTATATTCCCATGATTCATCACTTACATAGAACTCCCAGTGTTCATCTCAACAAGTGCTTTCCTCAAGGCCCATCACCCATTTTCTCCTCTCTCCCCCCTTCCATCAACCATGAGTTTGTTCTCTGTATTCAAGAGTCTCTTATGGTTTGTCTCCCTCTCTGAAACTATTTTCCCCCTTCCCTACCCCCATGGTCTTCTGTTAAGTTTCTCAAATTCCACATATGAGTGAAAAGATATGATATGCCTTTCTCTGACTAACTTATTTCACTTAATATAATACTCTCTAGTTCCATCCATGTTGTTACAAATTGGCAATGTACAAATGTTACAAATGGTTTCATCATTTCTCATTGCCAAGAAGTATTCCATTGTATATGTAAACCACATCTTCTTTATCCATTCATCAGTTGATGGACATTTGGGTTCTTACCATAATTTGACCACTGTTGATAGCACTGCTATAAATATTGGGATACATGGGAAAAGGTTTTCTTGACACTGTGTTAAAACTCTGAGTTTATTTAAAACAATGTGATAGAAGCACTGGTAAATAGGGAGATACCCTAAGTGAAAAGGACAATTAGAGGTCAAAGACAGGACTTCAATGGTGGGACCACTGTGGCTTTGATCTAACTCATGGTAGAATTTGTTCAATACTAATTCTAGTTCCTGTTTACCAGGAATATTAACATTATCATTACTCAGGTGATTATTCTGTAAAATAGGTGCTAATTTATGTCTGCACATGAAAGGAAAAAGGCTGTTATTCTCTGATTTTGGAAGAACTTTTGAGAAAGAGAAGCATTCCAAGGTAATTAGCCTACTGCCTACATAAGAATTTAAATGGATGGAAATAAAGCCTAGAATGGAACGAGACAATGATAGACAAAAATACAGTTTCTTGTTTCAGTTAAAATCTGTCCACAAAATATTTAAAAACAAAATATAAACTCAGGTTGTATTAGGTTGCTAAAGAAATCTAGAGTGTCACTGTATTTTACAAACTAGAAAATAAAAATTAGAAGCTGTGTCCAGAATATTAGTTTAAATTGCATAAAATAAAATCTATAGTGTTTTCACCTATTTGTGAGAGTCAATATAGTTTTCTGAAGCCAATTTCAAGTCATTAAAATAAAAGTACAATTCAGCACTTTGAAATGTGAAAGTCAATGTAAAAATTAATTATTTTTTGTAACAATTTCATTTCAATATGATATAGGCACAGCCATAAATAAAGAGCTTAATTGCCATGTAAATATTTTATTTTAACATATGTCCAAAATATAATTTTGTGTATATGTATATCTAGGTTCATGCTGTTAATATATGTTTTATATATACACAATGTACTTTATATAATCAGATTTATATATATAAATACAGTTTATATTTATGTATATAAAAATATATATACAGTTGTTATAATTACATTTTATATATATTTGTATAATTTATCACCACTAATCTGAGTATAATTTACATATAATAGATATTGAAAATATAAAATAGTTTGAAGGATAAGAATACATTTAAATAGTTCCCTAGACATTACTTTTTCCAAGAAAATGATTCACACTTAGGATGATTCATACATGGTTCACACCATATATTAAAATATCCATTTTTTCCACTTAGACAAGCAAAAGATAAAAAACATTAGCAAACTTTGTCTGAGCTATTCTTTTTATACATTTACTTTGTCATATGAATTTTAAGATTGGCTTGCCAAGTTCTTTGAATAATTTTGTTGCTATTTTAATTAAGCTGAATTGAATTTACAGATAAATATTGAGTATTGATATTTACACAATATTGTGTTTTCAACCAAAAGACATGAGATATCTCTCATTTATTCAAATGTTCTTATATATACTTTTCTATTTTTTGGTATGCAGTTTAATGTCTTTCATATTCCTACAGCATTATTTAAGGCACTTGGTAGCTTTATTGTAGCAGTTTATTGATGTAAATGTTTTGCCTTATTTTTTTTAAACTGGTACTCTCTAGGACATATGTAGGCAAAGCATAATTTTTAATTGAGCTTTGTCCATTTCAAAGAACTCTTTTGTTTTAAGTGCTACATTTTTTTTCATCTGATCCTCCTGAATTTTCCTAATAGGGAATTTTATTATCTATAAATAGTATTAGTTTTTTAATATTATTGTGCATGTGAATATTTTATATTTTCCATAATAGAAAAAAAAAGATGACTCTATTTTATTGGAAAAAGAAATGGAGGGTTTGAATTTCAGTTTCATTTTTAAAGATGAAATTTATTTCAATAGATGTTCTAAATTATTTTAAGTCAACAGAATTTTCTTATAACAGATTTCAAATACAAGTGTCCATCTGGATTTCTCTAATCTAATTCCAGTGTGCCTTGAGCAGTGTCAGAAGAGAATCTAGAGAACTTTATGAATAACTACAAGATTTTCAAAAATACAATTTAGACTATGTTGTGTTGTTAGTTGAATATCAACTGGAGTGATAGCAGAAGACACAATGTACCATTAGCCTTTTCAGGAGACATTTATATAGCTCTGCATTTGTCTTGAATACAGCATGCTCTCATAGACAATTGCCATAAAATTCTAATCTTCAGATGACCTCCTCCTGATACGGCATCACTAAATATATTACTACTTATCCAAAACAGAAAAGGAAATCTGTATTTCTTATGAACATTCTTTTACTCAATTATGTTTGCATTCAAAAGAAATGTAATGGAATTTCTTTTCATCTATAGGAAGAAACCCATACTCCAAGACAATTTCCTAAGATAACATCTCTAGGTGTTAGAACAGGTGAAGTCTGTGAATGGTTTTACACTCTCTTGCATCAGTTGTTTTATATAATATCTTTTCAGGATCTGAAGTCATACAGGAAAATTACTTCAAACCACTGGCCTGTGCACTCCATTGGTATTGATTTCTTCCTCAGCAAAGGAAAGAGAGTGTGTCTTATACCAAATGCTCTAGAAATCACTTCTACAAAAGAAAAAAAAAACTTGCTGAACATTTGAAAAGGCATTGTTGGCATAAAAGCTCTTTCTAAGCATATTTTCATTTTCAAAGAATTATTATGGATTTTCTATATGAATGCTTTCTTAGCTCAGGTCCTATAACAAAACCGTACACTAGATATTTTAAACAACAGACATTTTTATTTCTCAGAGTTCTTGAGGCTAGGAAGTCAAGGATGAAGGCAATGGCAGATTTGGTCTTAGTGAGAACCCTTGCCTTGGCTTGCACAGCTGCCTGTCTTTTGGGTCTTTTCCTGATGAAGAAAGCTCTGGTCTCTTTCACTTATTATAAGGTCAGTGTTTCCATCTTGGTGTCTCCACCTTTACGATCTCATCTAAGTCTAATTACCTCACAAAGGCCTCACCTACATATACCATTATATTGGGAGTTAGGGTTTCAACCTATGAATTTTAGGGGGAAGCAATTCAGTTCATAGCAAATCCTAAAAGGATTTTAAAAGTTTTTAGTGTTGAATATCATACAGATTCTTGATAGGCAATATTTTAGTTATTTTGATACTGATAATTTTGTGGTGACCAAAAGTCTTTGCTTGAAATAAATTTTTACTACATAAAATTTCTTCTATTAAAAAAAACAATTTTTGTGGCACCTGAGTGGCTCAGGTGGTTAAGTGGCTGACTCCTGATTTCAGTTCAGGTCATGATCTCCAGTTTCGTGAGGTCAAGCCCCTCATGGGCTCTATGGTGACAGGACAGAGCATACTTGAGATTCTTCCTTTATCACTGTCCCTACCCTCCTTGTACTCTTTCTGTCTCTCTCAAAATAAATACGCTTTAAAAAATCAATTTTCATTATTGAACATATAGATAAACAAAGAAAACAGTCACTTGAAAATAATAGTTGTAGTATGTTGCTTTGTAATTTTTATACCTTCTCAAATGATACATTTCTGACTTCAATGTAATTTAATTTTCATGCAATTTATGGTATTAAATACTTTTTGAAATATTGCTTTTGATGGGTTCATAACATATCATTATTCACAGGTTTCAATATTTATGTAACCAGTTCCTCATATTTCCCTTAATTATGTAGATCATTTAGTGAATGAAACTCAATTTAGGGATCTTATTGAAGGTTGACTCAATTTTTGTTATAAAGTAATTCTGAACTATATTGGACAAAGCAGATGTTACTGGGAGATTATTTTATATATTGAGTAATTAACGAATTGAAAGTTTATATTTATGTAAAACGTACAAATATGTCTTTTACAGTTACAGCACCACTAATGCCCAGCAATTGGAATAGCCCCTAGCAATCAATATCTATGGATGTGTATTGATACATTTCATTCATACATTATATATAAAAGCACATACACATCATATTGTTAATAATAGTGATAAATGTGATGAGCACTTGATCTGAATTTAGATTAACAGAAGAAAATAAACCATAGTTTAGGGATGGCATCACTTAATGTGCTTTCTCGCTAAGTGAATATGATAATGTTCAACAGTAGTGGATCATCTAATATGTGTCATGTTACCTTTCACAAAGTCTTACCCTTTGCTTTCTGCCGCACTTGTTTTCCTAGGTGTAACTAAAAGGCATTTCAATCTGTTTTTCTACTTGTCAACAAAAAAGAATACTCCCTCAAGGATTACAAATATAAGTCAGCTGGAAGAACAATCATCAACAACCATATTCTTAATTGTTTTGGTAAGCCTGTAAATTGATACAGCAAACTGACTTGTCCTTAAGTGTCTGTATGTAATTCACAAAATCATTACTAGAAAACTCTGACATTCCAGTCAATTTAATATAACTGTTCACGATTGATATTATCCACCTTGTAATTTGGGGGAATTGTGACTGAGACAGCTTATATAACTACACAAACACTGCATAGTTCATAAGTGGCAAGTCAAGAATGTAAATCCTAGCCTTAGAATAATTAAACTGAGAAAATCAATTTCAATTTTTCAAATGTGGAATTCTAAATTTTGGATTTTACATTTTCTAAAATTACCATGTTTTATGTTAAATCCCTAGAACTTACACATCTTATTACTGTACACTTGTACCTTGGACCAGTATCTCCTCATTTCCTTTATCCCTCAATCCCTAACAACTATTATTTTATTCTCCAGTTCTGGGAGTTCAACTTTGTTTAGATTCCAGATAGAAGTGAGATCATAAAGTATGTATCTTTCCACATATGAATTATTTCACTAATCATAAACTTTTTCAGGTTTATCATATTTTTGCAAATGACAGGGTTCTTTTTGAACAATGTCCATTATATGTATGTACCACATCTGTTTATCTATTCTTCTATCGATAGACACTTGTTTCCATATTTTCAGTATTATAGCACTGCAATGAACATGGATGTGCAGATACCTCTTGGAGATCCTGATTTCATTTATTTTGGATATATACAGATGAGTGAGAATTACTGGATAAGGTAGCTCTATTTATAAATTTTTGAGGAACTTCCATTCTGTTTTTCATAATGGCTCTGCCAGTTTACATTCCACCAGCAATGTTCAATCGTTCTTTTTTTCTATACACCCTCATCAACACTTGTTATCTCTTATCTTTTTGATAAAAGCCATCCTAACAGGTAGAATGTCTCATCCTAGTTTTGGATATATTGTCTTGATGATTAGTAATGTTGAGCACTTTTCATGTTGCTATTGGCCATTTGTAGGTTCTCTTTGAAGAAATGACTATTCATTTAGTTTGCTCATTTTTAACTGTTACTTGGTTTTGCTATTGATTTGGAGTTTTAGATATAGATGATCTGCCAATATTTTCTCCCATTCCATAGGGTGCCTTTTCACTTGGTTGATCTTTTTTTTTTTTTTTTTGCTTTACAGAGGGTTTTTAGTTTGATGTAGTACCACTTGTTTGTTTTTTGTTTTGTTACCTATATTTTGGAGTCTTATCGAAAAATCATTGTCATGACCAATGTCAAGGAGCTTACCCTTTTTTTCCTAGGAATTTTATGGCTTCAGATGTTTAAGTCTCTAATCAGTTTTGAGTAACTTTTTGTGTATGGTGTAAGACAAATGTGTTATTATTTTTTTTTGCATGTGGCTATACAGTTTTTCCAACACAATTTATTGAAAAGACTATTCTTTCCTCTTTGTGTACTCTTAGAGCCTTGTCAAAAATTAGTTGACTATCTATGCATGGGCTCATTTCTGGTCTCTATTCTGAGCTCTTTCTTCCTTGGTTTATGTGCTTGTTTTTAATATCAGCAACATATTGTTTTGTTTTTCACGAGCTTATTACGTGGAAATTTATTTTTAGTTTCTATTTTTTTAATTTTTTATTTATTTTTGAGAGATAGAGAAAAAGTGAGAGTGGGGGAGGGGCAGAGAGAGAGGGAAATGCAGAATTTGAAGCAGGGTCCAGGCTCTAAGCTGTCAACAAAGGGCCTGACGCAGGGCTTGAACCCACAAACCATGAGATCATGTCCTGAGCCAACGTCAGACACTTAACTGAATGAGCCACCCAGGTGCCCCTGTGGGAATTTATTGTTAAATATGGAATTTTAAATTTTCTTACGTTTCCTTGCACTATATTACATTTCTTACATATTCTCTCAGTCAGAGAAAACAGAGCTTACTCATGTTGTTACTCTCATGCCCATCCTATGCCAGACTTCCCTCCTCTTTAGCCATTTGCAATTGTCTTCATACTCCATGGGAATACATATTTATTAATATTAATAACTAAATTACTGGCATCCATCAGGGCACAATGTATTCTTTCTAAGATTGTCATGATATATATAAAGTGTCTAATCTGTATTTATAATCTGTACTGTTAACATTTTGATTTCATTTTTGGGGGGGTATATACTCCTTTGGTGTCTAGATTCCATTTGGTACATGAAACACATGTGGCCTACATTAGTAAGGCCTGCTATTTTCTATATCCTATGGTGTTCCTTCTGTCGTATCTATTGCAGATACTTCAATCAATAAACAAAATATTTTGAAAACAAGGAAGGCATTGTGGCCAATGCAATTATAAATATTCTACAAAGTATGAGGAAAACAAATCAGTTTGGTCAAAGAGATGAAGCCAGGAATAAAAAGTAATAATGTGAAGCAATATAGCAGAATTAGTAAATAAATTGAACAGGGAGGAGGTAATATTTATATTTAATCTCAAAATACCTCTTTTGACAGCATAGTAACATAGAATTATTTGATATCAGATTTAGCTTCATCTTTGCTTTGTCTGCTTTCAAATCAAAGGAGCAAAGGTATCTTTAGATCTGCTGTTGATTTACATCAGATTATCTTATCCTTTATCTGCATGTTTCCACTTACAGGGATTCTGAACTAACAACATATTCTCATCAACTGCTGTAGTGATTTTCTTCCTGGGTTACTAACTGTATCCTTTAGTGTGACTGATTATTAACATATATACACAGAGTCATTTGTGCTTGTTATAACAGGTTTGTTTCTTAGGAAATTGAGGCATGCATGTTTTAAATAAATTGCCCAATTTCACATGGTAAGTGAGAAATTCAAATTGCAAACTCAGCTGCTCTTATCTCAAACACTATGAACACTGTTTTTCCTACAAAATTGTAAACCTTACATGGTTTAAATATATGGAGTGTTTTCAGGATAATTTTTTTCTGATATTTCAAATATAATGCCTTGGTAAAGAATTAGTTGGAAAGAGCTATATGACACATGTTAGACTTTAAAAGGTTAACAAGATATTGCCAGATATAGTTTCCACTGACCTACCAATAGATGTCAACAAACAAAGAAACAAAAACACCAGGATCATAATATGACACTCGGGTTCAGAGAACTTCTTAGTAAAAGAGGAGTTAGAAAAAATATAGATGGAATTAATTCACTCAGCAAACATTAATTGAATGAATATAACCTCTGGCAGCTTAAGACATTTTGAATGAAGAAAGCTTAAGATCTGCTGTGATTGCAAATTAGTTGATGTGCCATGAAAGCAGAGCCAGTACCTATTATATTATGCTATTGGGAATGAAGAAATATTTTAGAAAAAAATCATCTCAACTGCAAGTGAGTTTTCAAAGGATGAATACCCTAGGGATATTGAAAAATAAACCCAGTGCAATGATTATTAAGCATACAACCCATGACTGCTGATTTTAGTCCTAATATAGAATGCTTCTGGAGAATT
Source organism: Crocuta crocuta (assembly GCF_008692635.1). Lineage (NCBI taxonomy): Eukaryota > Metazoa > Chordata > Mammalia > Carnivora > Hyaenidae > Crocuta > Crocuta crocuta. The sequence continues at coordinate 129,110 of NW_027529431.1, read as the reverse complement.
TTAATGAAGGCTGAAGGAATTTCATGTAACAATATATATACGATTTTATTTAGCAATGGGAAAATTTGAGAGGAGTAAATGGGAGTGCTCATAAAAACATTCAGTACTTTTTCTTAACCTTTAAAATAACTGATTAAATAAATATTATCAGCACAAACATAAAATGATTTAAGTTATTTGGAACAGAAGTTATTTGATCTATATATTTATTTAGAATAAAGTTAAAACTGAGTAAGCTATTAAAATAATACAAATATTTTAAACAATTATAAAATAAATCTGTATTTTGGGTAGAAAACTTTAAAGGCAGATCCAAATAATATAAATGTAGTGTGGTATAAAATGACAAATGTTTGATTTATTAGAAATATGCCACAGAATCATTTTAAATATTTTATTATACCCTTAATTTTGATGACATATGTATATTCAGCATAAGAGCTAAATATATTAAATATATTCAAGATTATCATTAAGCAGCTATTATTATTTACCATGAAATATTTTGGCAAAATTATATTTTTAAGTGTTTCAAAATTACTGTTCATTTATTATTACATATTTTATTTGGGTACAGTTGACATAAAATGTTATATTAGTTTCAGGTGTAAAATATGGATTCAACAAGGCTACATTATACTATGATCATCTTGGGAGTAACTACCATCTCTTACCATACAAAGATATGACAATATCATTGACTATATTCCCCATGCTGTACCTTTTATTCCCTTAAATCTTTCATTTCATAACTGGAAGCCTGTATCCTCCACATCCTTTCACATATTTTGCTCATCTACCTCTCTCCTTTCTTGAGTGAACGAATTCTATCTATATTTTTGCTCTGAACAAACCATCAATTTGTTCTCTGTATTTATAGGTCTGATTCTGCTTTTAGTTAGTTTTTTTATTTATCTGTTTTGTTTATTAGATCCCACATGTGATTGAACTCATATGGCCTTAGTCTTTCTCTGTGTGACTTATTTCACTTAGCTCACTACCCTCTAGGTCCATTCAGATCATTCAGATTGTTACAATGGCAACATCTCATTCTCTAAAGGCCACTGTTTATTTTCATAAAATCTTTCATTATCTTCCATTTTTATTCTAACCCCAACATATAAAATCCAAAAAGTATCATAAAATGTAAGATTAAATTACAAATATGTATCTGGTACTAAAGATGTTATTTTACTTAAAAGCATGTGGATCTTTAACATTTCTCATGTTTTATCATATAAACCAACACATATCTTAATCCTTTATCTTCACAGATATATATCTATTACAATGACTAAATCTAAGTTAGTGCTTTATCCTTTAAACATAGCTACACCTTTCTCCCTTTATATGTTTCTTTATAGCAGGTGCTGACAACCTCCCAACCACATTCCCTCATTTATATTACTTCAGTGCTTGCTGTACTAACTTATGTCTCCAAACATCTGTTCTCTTTGCCTGAAGCTTCCTCTGGTTTCAGTACTCTGCTTTGCCACCCAAAGTTAGACTAGAGTGCCAGAGAAATATTTTCCCCAGGGAGCAGCCTTCAATCGATGACTGATGATAATACCTGCATAAATACCCCAGTATTTGTCCCTTAAGGCAGGGAGACTCTGAAATGTACATTCTAAAATAACTTCCAGCATTTCCTCAATAGGGTTAAACTCCAAATCTCACAATGGTAACTGTATTCATAATAACCCCTTTATTAAACCATTATTTTCCTGTCTCTTCTCTCCCTATTCCTACTTCCAATGTATCATTTCTTTCACGTTCCAAAAAAATTTCACACGTACCTTTGTCTCAAATTTTACTTTTGGGTGAGGGTAATCCAAACTTAGACATATCTCCACCTAATAAATTATTATAAATTCTGATTTATAATATTACTACTATCTATAATGTTATTTTTATCTGAGATGAAGTCTACATCTTTCACAGGAGTTTCAATTGTGTGTGTCTGTGGATAATTATTCCTGAGTCTAAATCTCAAAACACACAGGAATGTCACATTAACAAGATAGATAAATATCTTGAGCATTTGAATCCTACCACATATTATGACTCTTAACTCAAGTTCAATTTATCATCTTATTGTCAGTAAAATAAATCTATTATGCTTTCCTGTAAGTACTTTATTTTTTATTGTCTATATTTATCAAGCACAGTTATTTCAAATAACTCCAAATCACTGTAGACTTTTGTAATGGATTAAAATAGGTACTAATATTTTGATACTCTTCCTCTAGAGATGCGGTCAATGTCATCTCCTCCTGAATTTGTGGAGGATCTAGGATTGCTTTGAATAGAATATAATAAAAGTGATGTTGCTAGTTAGCAGACCCAGTTTTCTCTTTAACCTACACCCCCTGTGGTGAGAAAGCATGCGTAGCCAATCATAAACCACATGGAAAAGAATCTCGCTCTTGATTTACTGGGAGAGTCAATCCAGCAATCAGTTACCAGTCATATACAGTAGTAAGCTTGAAAGCAAATCCTCAGGCCCCATTGGAATTGCCCTACGGTCTATGCACCCAACATAAATAAGACACCCAGCTGAGTGGAATGGATGGTCTATAAAACCATGACTAAAATAAACTACTGTTTAAAGCCACTAAGGTATAAAGTGGTTTTTGAGGGAGCAACAGATAACTGTAAATATAGAATTCATGCCTTGAAGGGAATGCTGTATTTACAAATACATTTTTAAAACTAAAAAACACTTTAAAAATATCCTGGTAGTTTCCAGACAAAATCCTGACAATATTTCCACATACGAAAACCAAATCAATATTACTTAGCAATGTAAGGTTATGGGAAACCTCTTAACACAGATCAATAAGAAAAAATAAATTTATGCTGTATGAATACTATTGACTTGATAAATCACAAATCAAGGCTGCATTCCCTCCTACACTGTTGGTGGGAATGTAAACTGGTACAGCCCCTCTGGAAAACAGTGTGGAGGTTCCTCAGGAAACTAACAATAGAACTCCCCTATGACCCAGCAATAGCACTGCTAGGAATTTACCCAAGGGATACAGAAATGCTGAGGCATAGGAGCACATGTACCCCAATGTTCATAGCAGCACTCTCCACAATAGCTAAAACATGGAAAGAGCCTAAGTGTCCATCAACAGATGAATGGATCAAGAAGATGTGGTTTATCTATACCATGGAATACTCCATGGCAATGAGAAACAATGAAATCTGGCCATGTGTAGCAACATGGATGGACCTTGAGGGTGTTATGCTGAGCGAAATAAGTCAGGCAGAGAAGGACAAATATCATATGTTTGCACGTATAGGAGGATTAGGAGGAACTTAACGGAGGAACAAGGGGGAGAAGAAGGGGGGAAATGGTGGGGGAAAGGGAGAGAGGCAAACCATGAGAGACTCTTGAATGCTGACAAAAACTGAGGACTGATGGATGTGGGGGGGAGGGGGGATGGGCATGGAGGAGGACACTTGTGGGGATGAGCACTGAGTGTTATGTGGAAACTAATTTGACAATAAACTATTTGTAAAAAAAAAAAAACAAATCAAGGCTGCATTGTGAATACTATTCTTAAAATTAATAATGTAATAGCAGCTGATGTATATTAAACAATTACTACATAATCTGAATTTTCCTTAAGTCTATATATCTAATAAATGAAAGATACTAAATAGATAATAATAATCTGAGAAGATCAAACTCATCATGGTAATTTGCTCTAAGTCATACAGGAAGTAAGTAAAATGCATAGTATTTTTTCTGAAATTTCTCTGACCACAAATACTGGATACTTTCTTATGCTTCATATTGCTTCCTTATGTTTGTATATGCTGCTTATTAAAAGAACAATCATTCTCATAATACCTACCGTGGGTATACTATCTGTATGTTCTTTCATTTTTTCTATTCAGATGGGAATTTTACTCTGAGTACAATTTTTCATACGTGTTGTCTCTAATAGCTACAGCAGATGCCTAAAGAAATTAGAGCTGAAGCTATAATATATATGAATATATTATATATCCTTTGTCACCTGTTTGTATGTTATTCTTCCCTCTGTACCACATATTTTGCATCCTTTTGTATTTTTTAAATGGTTGTTTCTTTGCCTGCAGTATACTTTTCTTCTCTCTTCAAAAACCCATTATGTCATCTCACTAAATATCATTCCTATATGTAGTCTCTCCCAATCTCCTATATTAGGTCAAGTTCTCTCATAAGAGTCTCTACCAATGTTCTCATTCCCAACCTGTAAAAGAACCTAGCCAATCTGGTGGCCCACCAGATTCTGAGTACCCAGCTCAGTTAAACACAAACAGTAAACACTCAATATCAAATAAAAATTCAATATGGTTAATCCTAATAAAAATTTCTATCATCTATGAGCTTTTCCATTGATGAGTTCCCTATAGTTCAAAAGCGAAGATTTTCTGAAATTCACAGACAAAAGTTTGTACCAATTTTTTAATCAGTTAGGTAATACCTACTACTAGTTAGGGAAACAAAGTTTCTAAACTTGTAAAATTTTCTGAACTTGTAAAAGCAGTTACTTCATTTCTCTTTTCTACTAGACATTACCATTTCATGATAAAATCAACATTTATTCTTCAAGTACAAATTAAGTCAGTTCAGTTTTATATTTCTGACCAATGTTTCTGTAGGCCCACCAGCTAAGAATTTGATATTGGTTATATTAATCAACTTTCATAGTTCTTAATTTCAGGGACACTTGTCCTCACTTAGTACATTTCCACTGAAACACACCAACATACACATCAACACACACACACAGTGCCAAATTATTAAGTATCTCTAGAAGGTCCCATGTATGTATTTAATTTTTTTAATATTTCATGACATCCACCATATTAGTTTTTGGCTGCTCTCAAAACAATTCGAATCACTTGCACAGTTGCCAACCTTGATAATCCTGAGGCCAGTTTTGGGATCTAACTCTAAAAATTTCCAAATCTGCTGTCACTGATATTTGTTAAAACCTGAAGGCATTTCTGGGATTCTCATTTTCTTCACCCTAAAAAAATATGAAGAATGAATTTCTCCTCAATTTTACCTTATAATATATTACCTGGGCCAGATATGTTCTTGTTTTCCAAAGCCTCACATTTGCTAGGACGGATAGATTCACCAGTTTACCCCAAAGGCTCAAATACTAGTCCACTGGATTTGTCTAGAAGATTAGTACAGAACTCTAGCTATTATCATAATTCCATCTCCTGGAATTCCAACATACACATTCATTTAATAAATTGCTTGTTTTTATCTTTACTGCATATTTAAATTTAATGAAAAAATAATATATTCAATTTAAATCAGTGGAACATTAGAAAGTATATAAACTCAGTTTCCAATCTCATGTAACAATTTAGTACAACCTCTGTCACAAATAACATACGAATTATAGATAGATAGAAAGATATCACTTCTCTTTCCCACCGAATGGGTTTGTACTTATATTTAATAAAATATTGTTTAAAAATGACAACTTCTAACAGTCATGAAAAGCCATATTCGTATTAGTAACTTAATCATTTCTCTCCATAGACATTTATATTATTTAAACAATTATATTTGGTACCTCTATAATATCATAATAAAAACTGCAGCCATGTTTGTGTATAAACATGTGTGTGTGTAGGTGTGTGTGTTGAAGGAAGCCTGATAAAAAATATTGGAGTATATATGACCCTTTTCCTTTTCTTACTGTTAGGGAAAAATAGAGTCTCAAAAATATTTCTCTTTCTGTTCACATTTTCCTAACCCTAATATTACTTATCATTTACTTAAACCATAAAATAAATAGAGGGTTGCACTGGAAAAAATCTTGTTAGTTTGTTTCTTTTATAAAATCATAAATGTAAAAACAGGAAGGTAAGTTGTATGGAGGGATAAAATTTATAGTGATACTCTATGTGAGGAGGAATGAAGAGTTATGGACAAAGGGAATGGAAGATTTTAAAACACTAAGAAGACAGAAATTTAAAAAATGTTTTCTTTGATTTATAATTGAAATCATTTGAATGTACTTTCAGAAGAAAAACATATTATTTAAGTTACTTAGTAAAATTTTGTTTATTTTGATGTGATACTACCCTGTTTCGTTTTTGTTTATGTTTTGAAATGTAAGGAGATATTCATTACAATCCCCTTCTATTATAATTTTCTTGTCTTTCTATATAATTGAATGGCCAAGGAGAGATTCTCAACTCAGTATTATTTAGATTCATTTCACAACTCAGAGTACTAGCCACTATATGATCACGGCCTATTTATATTAATTTCAATGTCAAGCTTCATACTCAAAATAAATTTATTTACTAAGACAGTATCACTTCAACGTGTAGGCTAAGTTGTAACACCAGCCCTGTCAAAATAAGTATATACAATAATATGACATAATTACAATTTAATACTTAATAAATTTTAGTGCACTATTTAGTGACACCATTAATTTAAAAATTGCTACAAGAGTGCCTGGGTGGCTTAGTGGATTAAGCGTCCAATTCTTGGTTTTGACTCAGGTCATGATCTCACTGTTCATTAGATTGAGCTCCGTGTCAGGCTCTGTGCTGTCAGCATGAAGCCTGCTTGGGATTTTCTTTTCCTCTATCTCTGTCCCTTCCTGCATGTGCAGTCTCTTTCTCTTTCAAAAATAAATAAACTAAAAAGAATTATTACTGGATTATAATTTCAACAGTCATTTTACAATATACTTTAACATTTTTGCAAATAATAAATGTGATTTATCAAACTGCTATAACTTTTTGCACTATTAAGGGCTCAGAATCAAGTATATACTTGTTATGATATGAGGTTTTCTTTAGCCCAGTCTTTAAAGCATATTTTACTGTGGAAGATTATTTCTGTCAATAGTGAAAGCTACCCAATACTTCAGTTTCCAAATACAATTAATAAATACAGTAAAATTTAAATCCATAGTGTTTATTCAAGAAGAAGAAATTATTGTCCACATTCAAGGATTTTGTTATGTACTGTTTCTACACCCTAATGCTGGTTAGTAATTGCCTGTTCTAAGTAACAAAAAACAAACAAGAAAGGAGAAATTAATGATTCCCTATCTTAAATAAATCTTAGGTCCCACCAACATATTGTCCAAGTGATTTATAGAATTTGAAGCTATATATCTGGATTCTGTCCTTGTGGTCAGCTAAACTAAATCCCTCACTCTGTACATGAAAACAGTGGCCTAGAAAAGAAAGGCAAGTGGTGTCATGCAGAAGAGATCTTACTTTCTAGATGTGTTTTATTAACTGATTTATCTCAGTAAAAACATCTAGTAAGTGCAGACCCAGTCATACCTCTGTCTTGAAACTCAAAATTTATTGTTCTTTTCATTCTACCAGGTCATACCATAAGCATATTATGTGAAGTCATGGCATGGCCACTTAATTTGAAGGCACTTATCTCTCTCTCACACATACACACACACGAACAAAGAAAGAATAGAAGCTTAATGAAAGAAATTTCTACACCATAAGGCTCATGTAGAAAAAGACAGAGGGAGACAGAGAGATACCACTACCTAGATGATATTCCTTGCCTAGCAAATGATGGAAAGCAAAAAATAAAAACAAAAATAATATTAATGTCTTTAAATAGTGAGCTCTATGTAACAGCAATAGTTCAAATTTATAAATAAAACACTATGAAAATGAATAAAAATCTTCACTATCAGAATAAATTTTTCTTTAATTATTAGATTCTAGTTTTGATAGGCTTTACAGCTATATTTAACATGTCTGACAATAGAATAACATCCTTTAAATTTTTGCTTTGTTTTTAATGCTGCCAGCAGTCTCTGACAGAGCTAAAATTTACCAACACTGAATTAACCATAATACAAAGATTTTAAGCAACAGAAACTCACAGTACACATTAAGAGATTAATGCTTGCAAAGAAGGGGACTCATGTAGGATATCAGATTAGGACTCTAGTGCTTTACATTGTTGTCAGCCAACAGCCCTAGCGTTCCCTTTCATTCATAAATACTAGGACCTTGCTCAGTGACCCAGAGTGCTCAGACTAGAGCACTGTCTTAAATGAGGAAGTCACCCAAATTGTTAAGTGAATTGATAAATACAAAGTCACATTCTCTGGATGCTGATGTAGACATACAGACATATCAATGACAATCCTTGTAGCCTCATGATCTTTGAAGAACAATGTACCAAGAATGAGCACATGCAATTTGACAGACACGGTATATAAAATGAGCTGAACCCCATTTTTGATGTTTTTTTGTTTTTTATTTATTTATTTATTTTTTTACAAATAGTTTATTGTCAAGTTGGTTTCCATATAACACCCAGTGCTCATCCCAAGTGCCCCTCTCCATGCCCCTGCCCCCCACATCCATCAGTCCCCAGTTTTTGTCAGCATTCAAGAGTCTCTCAAGGTTTGCCTCTCCCCCTTTCCCCCACTATTTCCCCCTTCTTCTCCCCCATGGTCCTCCATTAAGTTCCTCCTAATCCTCCTATACATGGAAACAATTTTTGATGTTTGACTGCTGACAGCTTTTAGCTTCATCTCTTCCTCTTCCCCTTTGCCTCATGCCTGAGCAAGCTGATAAGAAAACCTGGGTGCTCCCTGTTTTGACACAAGAGGTAGTTTCAAACTACATATGCTTTCAAACCACCCTATCTTACCATTGGAACCCTCAGCCCTGCCACACATCCAAAATGCTATTAAACTTTAAACCAGTTTCCCATCCTTATACTCTTAAACTATTTTAGGAACAACTTAGGAGATCTACCCTGTTATCCACAAGAGTCTCAATATGTGAGTAATGAAAGCTCGTATGTCCTCAGTTGTATGTGGTATCATCAGTCTTGATACCTGAACTAGTCTCTGTAATTCGGCTACAACATGCGTAAATCATAAGATACATCTATAACCTGCTGCTTCTTCATGTGAATATTGAACTTGCTCTAGTGCCTCACTCTTCTTAGGATTATTTACTGAATTATGCTTTAACTTACCATAAAATCCAAATATTCTCTCTAGAAATTTCTTTCTTTGCTTAAGTTAGCCAAATAGCTACCTTTTATTTATATCCAATATATCAACTGATTTATGTGCAACTTGTTGTTTGTTCTTCCCATGGTTTCTTTATTTTAAAAGGTTTATTTATTATTCTGTAATCAGAAAGAAAACATGTATATATACTAATATTCATATTTTTAATATATTACTACATAATTGTGGTGTTTAATTTTACTTGTCAAATTGACTAAGCCACAGAGTATCAAGATATCTGGTGAAATATTATTTTGAGTGTGTCTAAGGGGATGTTTTAGCTGAAATTTGCATTTGAAACAGATTACTAAAGATTTACCTCCCTAATATGGGTGGGCCCCATCTTTCAATTGAAGGCCTGAGCAAAACAAAAAGGCTGATCCCTCCACATTAAAAGGGAGCTTCATCTTCCTGACTGCCTTGAGCTGGGACTTTGATTTTTTTTTCCTGTCTTTGAATTCCAACTGAAACACTGGCTCTTCTTGGGTTTCATACCTGTCAACCTTCAACTGGTCACTATCACCTCTACTGGATCTCCAGCTTGCCAACCGCAGATCTGAGAACGTGTCAGCCTCCACAACATGTGAGAAAATGTGTGTGTGTGTGTGTGTGTGTGTGTGTGTGTGTGAGTGTACTCATGCTATTGAATCTGTTTCTCTGGAGAGTTCTGGGTAATTCAATAATTTTATTTTCATATTTACTATTGTTAGTAAATATTTTTTAGTTTCCTATTTCTTATATTTCATATGCACTAAGTTACCTTTCCTTAAAGGGAATTAAAAATTGATGAAAAAGTAAAGTTATAGAACTGGCTGCTGAGATAAAATGATTTAAAGGCCAAAATCAAGAGAACTGAAATCTAGCAGATTCAAGTTGAGAAGTCCTATATTCATACCATGTCTTATTTAAAAAATATATATACACATATATATTTGCATTTTAATGATGCTTACATTTAAATGAGATTTCAGAGAAGTATGTATCATACTTTTGCGAGCCTAGTTGCTGAAAAGGCCATTGAGTATTAGTATATTAACAGCATGTATCTACTTAGAGGAATGAAGTCACTAGGGTTATATGTCTTCCAAGTATAATGCTACAAGGATTGAATATATAAAAACTATTGCATATTGCCTTACTGATTTATTATTTTATTTACTTACAAGGAATGCCATGTGATGCTGTCTACAAAACTTAAAGCCCAGTAATAAGCTTTATTGGAAAATGCTGATAAGCATAGTTGTTCTCATTTAAATGCATGCATTTTAAATACAATTTTCTTTTATTCTATTCTTTATGTACTCCTAAGTGTTATCACCATGTTCACACAGTTATTCAGGTGTTAATAACTGAGTTCAGTTTTAAGAATTACTCTTAAATGTATTTTCATATTGTGCCTATAATGACACTGTCACAGTAAAGATCTTTTCATGTTTTGCATAGTTAGCATATCTGATCAATAAATCTCAAGTGCTTGCATTTCTTAGGAGTAGATCTTTTTCCTCATAGCAGTATAGTGCTAGATTCTTTCCTTGGGATTATCAGAGTAATTACTGTGTGTTATACTTACTAACAATATTCATGAACTCTCTCATGAATCAAAATATATGTCTTTTGCCAACTCACTTGTAACATAAGCTACTGTTTATTTTTGCAATCAGAAGAAAAAAAGATAAAATTATTTATTATGAATTAGGGATCACAATATTTTAAGATGTACAAAGAGCAGATACACATGGTTTATCCCTTGGTTCAGTAGATCAACTGAGAATATAACCATAAGATAAAATGATAATCTATGTCCTTTGTTCAAAGCATCATTTTGTCTTCTGATTCTTTTAATTATTTATTATCTTCCACAATTTGCTATGCAGTCTCATACAGTCAGCCTCAATATGTAGCTATGCAACTAACAACACACAGCATAAATAATAAGAAATATCAATATGTAACCTCCACAATCAAACCCATCTCATTATTGCTAGACAACAATGCTATCAGAGTGGCTTTCCTGACTTACCAGCATAAGTTTCAAGAGCTAACATGAGGTTTTCCTTGCCTCTGCAATATTGAAAGCATATCTCAAGATGGTCTTCATTGGTGACAAAAAGTAGTAGCAAATTGCCCTTGCTGACCCACAACAAACAGGTAGATAGTTAAGGCAACAGAGTCTATCCAATTCAGTGTTATGCACTTTTCTAGATATTTTACACATAATTCTCACAATAGCATTGTGAGGTAGGATCTATAAATATAAAAATGAAAATGAAGAAAACCACCTTTCTGCTTTGAAGGAGGTTAAACAGAGGGTAAAGAAAACACATTTTTAGAATTGATTTATCCTGCAATACAATAAACAACATAGTAGAGCTATGTCAAGAAACCAGAGTCCAGATAACTGAGTGAAAGAATAGTAGGGATGCCTTCACAAAGGAAGCAATATTTGAATTGGAACCATGAGGATGAGTAGAATTTTTTCAGGTGAAGTGAAGAAAAGTGTAAGAAAATTCTTGGCAATAACATAAGCCCAAATTGCCAACGTATAGGGTTTGTTCAGGTGGTAAAATGCATATTGAAGAAAACATATGTGGGGTCATGGTGATACATAGCATTGGATTTACCTTATGGAATTTATAATGTATAATCAAATAATATAGATTAATCCCGTAATTATTATGTATAAGGTATATTATTAGAGTATAGGGATCAAAGAGAAGGTAAGGAGGTCAGCTGATTCTATATAGATATTGAGGTTTAGCATTATTAGATACAAAAGATGGTAAAGTTAGAAAAGAAAGTAATCATTCATTAGACACACTGGATGACTTATTAGGTTAATATTTTTCTCTATTGAATATTGCCTTTTCCTCCAAATTTCTCTTTTCTTATTTCCATGCTAATGTCTTTAAAGTACTAAATTAAGAATAAATATGAAATTAAGATTACTTCCTTTAATAAGTAGCACATTAATTTTTATTCTTTTCTAGACCCACTCCCACTCCCTTCTTTTTTATGATATGACATTTAATTATGAGCCCCCTCTAAAGAGCCTTCTTAGTCACAAACTTTCCCATCTGAATAAACGATACACAAAAAAGCCAGATTCATTACACTAAAACATTGTTCTGTTTAAATGCTTTTTTTGCCTGAAACATTAAAATAAATTGGTTATTTACTGACTTATTCTATAAGTCAGTAAATAACAAATTTCTATATAAATTTGCTCAACCTACTGTTTCCTTTTAAGCCACTTGGGTTTAGTGAAATTATTATTTGGTTCTTCTTTCACAGTTACATGATTGTCCCAGTTTGCTCCCACATATTATATTATCTGCATTAGTAGTATTAGTTGCCATGATCTCTAAATTCTAATTCTTACAACTCTCAAAAACCAACTAATCTTCTGTAGTATTGTTATGAAGAAATAGTTGTGTTTTTTTTTTTAATTTACTAAATTTATTTTTTACAGAGAGAGAGAGACAGAGCGTAAGCAGGGGAGGGGCAGAGAGAGATGGAAACACAGAATCTGAAGCAGGCTCCAGGCTCAGCTGTCAGCACAGAGCCCACAGGGGGGCTTTAACCAGTTAACTGCGAAATCATGACCTTACCCAAAGTTGGCCGCTTAACCGACTGATCCATCCAGGCACCCCAGAAGTAGTTCCTTCCTTCCTTTCTTTTTTTTTTTTTAACATTTATTCATTTTTGAGAGAGGGAGAGAGTGCGAGTGGGGGAGGGGAAGAGAGAAAGGGAGACACAGTATCAAGAGCAGGCTCCAGGCTTCCAGCCGTCAGCACAGAGCTCAATGCGGGGCTGGAACCCAGGAGTGGTGAGAGCATGACATGTGCTGAAGTCGGACACTCAACCGACTGAGCCATCCAGGAGCCCCAGAAATAGTTTCTTAAAGAGCGTACCATGTAGTGGTGTGGTGTTGGTATTTATCATCAGGGAGTAGAACAGATGGTTTGATTTTTTAAAAAAAGTTTTTAAATGTTTTATTTATTTCTGAGAGAGAGAGACAGTGTGATCAGAGGAGGGTCAGAGAGAGAAGGAGACACAGAATCCGAAGCAGGCTCCAGGCTCTGAGCTGTCAGCACATAGCCTGACGCGGGGCTTGAACCCACAAACCGTGTGATTATGACCTGAGCCGAAGTCGGATGCTTAACTGACTGGGCCACTCAGTCGCCCCCAGATGGCTTTGATCTGCTTGCCTTTGATCCCTGTTTTTCCCAAGTACCAAGAACTTAAGGAAAGTTCTAAACATTAATTAACTATCCCTGCTCTACAATAACTATAATGTATTTTCCCATTTTGTATGTGGTTCATGATTAACATTTTTTGGTATATGAGTCTCAGACATCATGTAGAGAGTATCAGAAGATCTTGGACTTAAAGCCCTATGAGGTGTTTGGATGGAATGAAGGTACAGGTTTATACCTTTGCGGGAAGACAGGAAAGCTCACTGGGTAGTGAGTGGCCCTATATACAATGAAGTTGAATCATTTTAAATGGCAGTCATTTCAAACATTCTCCAGAAACACATTTTTGTTGTTGTTGCTGTTGTTGTTCATTTAAGCAGAGGTATTCTGGTAAATTTTCACTTTCTACAAGATACAGTACTTACATAAATTGTTTTATACTAGAAAGGTGCTTTTCTCAACTCAGAAAAAAAGCTCAGCTTCAAAACTTAATGTTCAAGTATTTGGCTACAGGGAAACACTTAAGAAACTCTCAAAGTGTACTACTGAAAGCACTTTATATAAATATAATTCAATTAAACTAAATATTCAGATTAAAATATTGTGGGACACAATCTGAAAAAAAAAATGCTGCAATCATCCCTTCCTCTGGGTCCACACTCCCAGGTGAGCCCCATGTCTCCCTCCCCGTCCCCAGACATCCCCGCCAGAGCCAGAACCGCTAAGTACCCTGCTGACTTGCAGTTGATTTCAGTGACATGAGAGCAATGACAGGGGACCAGAAGAGCTACCCCACTGTGTTCTGCCCAATTTTCTGATTCACATAATTTGAGCTAAATAATCTTATTTTAAACCACTTCATTTGGGCTAGTTTGTTACATGGAAATAAATAACTGATATAAAGGTTAAACACAGACCTGTATACTTAAAGGGCTTTGTCCATAGAGAAACCAAACTTAAATCCTGAAAATAAAATTTTTCTAATCTTTATTTATTTTTGAGAGAGAGACAGAATGTGAACAGGGGGGAGGCAGACACAGAATCTGAAACAGGCTCCAGGCTCTGAGCTGTCAGCACAGAACCTAATGGGGGGGCTTGAACCCACGAACTGTGAGATCATGACCTGACCCGAAGTCGGACGCTTAACTGACTGAACCACCCAAGTGCCCCTTAAATCCTGAAAATAAAGGAAATGAGTGCTTCATATGAAATCACATATATTTCAGCCTAAGCTGTCCCCAGAGAAAAATATGCCATAAATTATTTAGTTTTATTATAATAGTAAAGAATTATACTTGACTTAAGAATTATGAAGTGTCATTGAATATAAGAACTGAGTTAGATAAAAGTTGAAGGTTCCAGATAAAGAAACAATATTATAATTGAGAACACTAATAATATTAATAACTATCAGGTTCATTGAGGAATAAGGAAGACAAGAAGAGAAACCGAACTTACACAGAACTAGAAATGACACAAAGGATAAAATCGGGCATAAAGAACAATCTCTGAAATGTAAGGTAATTGATTAAATATAAAAAGTAAAAAATATAAAATTTTTGAAAACTAATAGATCAGAATGATTTCACAGCCAACAAACCACTGTACACATGCATCCACACACATAAATTTTTAAAGGGACATATCAGCAAGAGAGAAAAGGATCCAGAAAATAAGGTCTGATATGCAGTAAAATGTAGAATAAGGCATTAGTTATGTAGATAATATATTTTTGAATATAAAATAGTCATTATTATAGTAGCAGTAGTAATATAAGAGCCCACGTCGGGCTCTGTGCTGACTGCCAGCTCAGAGCCCGGAGCCTGTTTCAGAGTCTGTGACTCCCTCTCTCTCTGACCCTCCCCTGCTCACGCTGTCTCTCTCTCTCTCTCTCTCCTAGAAATAAATAAAACATTAAAAAAAAATTTTAGAGCATTGGGGCACCTGGGTGGCTCAGTTGGTTAAGCACCCTACTTCTGCTCAGGTCATGATCTGGCAGTTCATGAGTTCAAGTCCTATGTCAGGTTCTGTGACAGCAAAGAGCCCACTTCGGATCCTCTGTCTTCTTCTCTCTCTACCCCTTCCCTACTCGTACTCTTTCTCTTCTCAAAAATAAATAAACATTTAAAAAAATATTAGAGAATTAAAGTACTATAGAAAAGTAAGCAAAGAGAAATGCCTTAAGTAAAGTCATCAGAGGGAACAAAGTTACATTATAGAAAAATATAAATTGTAAAAATATTTCCTTGTCAGATGGTAGAATGGTTAAAAAAAAGGTAATTAGATATAAATAGATCAATGAACTATATTACAAACAATGCTACTGCTAATAATAATAATAACAGTATATTCTTGTATAGCACTTAGAGTATTTCAGGGATTCTTCCAAGCACTCTTCATTTTGAGTTAGGTTACTAGGAAGGAGAACCTGAAAAAGTATTCAAGCTCTAATAATCGCATTGGTAGTTTCAAATTCAGGTCTGCAAGAATGAGTAGTACAGAATAAAGACAAAGGGAAAGGCAGTGACAATGATGTGATAGTAAAAATTAAAAAAAAAAAACTATTATAATGGATTGTTTGGTAAGAGGCATTTTTGCTCAGATGCAATACTTCTAAATAATTAACACAATTCAAAAGTATCAAGGAATGGCCACTATTGTTTTTGGCATAATGACAATAAAGTCAAATCATTCAGAAGAGATCATAATCTTCAATGTTTATGCACCTAATAACAGAATTTCAAAGTTAATGATGCAAAAAGTAAGAGAAATAGACAAATTCACAATTATAGCTGAGTGGGAAGATTAAAATATCCCTCTTTTAAAAATTAAAGAACTAGAAAGAGAATGAGAAAGAATATTTTAAAATACTTTTAAAAAATCTCAATAGCTTGCCCTAGTTGTCATTTGTGAAAATCTACACCCAGAAACTACAGAATAAACATTAATTTTCAAATGTATATAGGAAGTCAAATAAAAAAATACACAAATAGAACCATGAAATGGCATTCAATAAATTTAAAATGGGTGAAATTTTACAGAGAATATTCTCTGACCAAAACAGAATAAAATCAGGTATCAGTAATGAAAGTAAAATTCTGGAAAACCAAATATTTAAAAATTAAGCAACATTCTTCTAAACAATCAAGACAACCATTTCCAAAAGTGTTTCATTAGGCTCCTAATTTAAAACAAGTGGCAAGATTCTATGCCCACAATTAGGCACTCCCTGCATATCTAAATGTGGGCAGACGAGTCTACTGTGTGGAAGAGCAACCAAGAAAAACATTGTAAGAAACAGATATCTGAGGAGCCACACAAGTTAGGTATCTGATAACCAGTAATAAATTTCCTTCTGAAATAGAATGTTGGAACCGACCAAAAAATTAACTTATGTTAGAAAAGATTTAACCAGTTGAATCTATATAATGAATCCTACATTTAACAATTTATAAATCCAAACCTTCTCTTACATATCAAGAAATAATTAGAAAGAAAATAGTTCACTAACAAAGACTTGTTCTGTCACATCTTAAAAAATACTTTATTCCAAGCTTAATATTCTTTTTCTAAATACTGGGAGGGAAAGGAACATTTCAAGTCACCTTGCGAAGTAAGGATAATTTTGATAACCAAAAAGATATAAGCTAGGATATTTATAGACTAATCTCATATAAAGTATGAATGGAAAATTACCATGCAAAACAGTAGCTAACCATATCTAATACTGTATGAGGAAAAATTCATTGTATCCAATTGATTTTATTCTAGGGATAGAAGTTTTGTTTGCCATTTGAATAATTATAAGTTAAATTCACCAAATCAGCTAATTAAAGGGAAAAAAAGAGCCATTATTATAATGGAGGATAAAACAATCAAAAAACTTCAACACCTGTTTATTATACATATATTCAGCAAACTGGAAATAGAGAAAAATGCTTTGATCTCCTAAAGGATATTTTCCAAAAACTTGTAACAAACATTAAAGAATGGTTTAAACTATTCCATTTAAAATCAGAAATGAGATACAATTATTTCCATCTGGCAGTGTGTCTGAGAACAAGTTCTATGCAGATGAGAAAATGGAATAAAATTCATAGAAACAAACAAAAAAAAAACAATGTTATTGCTATTCACAAATGATATATGGTTTTCTTGAAAGGAAAACCAGAATGGAAACAATTAGAACATGTGAGAGTAACCATAAATGCTAGATATGAGTTCATTATTTATTTATGTAATTATGTACTTAATATACACAATATGTAAATATAAGATATTTAGGAACTAAGCTAAATTTATTTGTATTTTAAGGTAAAAATAATAACATGTTTTGAATACATGAAACAGGAACTAAACTAATGGAAAAAGAAAAATATAGTGAATGTAAGTGTAGAGAACAAAAATAGATGTATGCAAATTGAAAACTAAACTGAAAAATAAGTGGGGCAAGTTCGAATGACAGGTTGTTAACTGGGATTGGGGTGTGATAAGAAAAAACTGAACTCTAATTCACATCATTAACAATCATTGATTCTGAGTAAATTATAATAATAAAATATAAGACCTAACTATGCAATAGCAGTGGTAATTATTTTATAGCTAATGTTGTATGATTGGTGTATAATATGTATCATTATCTATTAAAATATATAAGTATATAATTAGAGTGGTAATTATATTATGGATACTACATTCCTGTTATGTATATGTATTATGTTATGAATTATGTTATTACTGTAAACAGTAATAGTAAATATTATTCTTATCATTAAAGTTCACTGAATACTTAACTATGAGAACCAGTGATCTAAGGATCGTCCAGAAATTCTCCAGAAAACTGTGAATCTGGTATTTTAGAGCTCCCTATTAAAGTAGAAATCATAACATAGAAAGGATAAGCAGTTCATCAAAAGTTATAAAGTTAGCTAATGTGTGAAGACATTTTTTATCATCTGACATGACCTTATGCTGGTTATTTCAGATGTTAGAAATATTTCTCCCCCCAAAAAAACTGCTGCACATGGATGTGATATATCATATTAAGATTACTTCTGATGACAATGATTTTAAAAGCAAAACTATCCAAAAAATTTAAATACTACTACATACAAACACACACACACACACAGAAACACAAAACAGCAAAGTGAATTGGGTAATGTTTGTACAGTGGAATACTTCACAGCTGTGAGGTTAAATCACCTTCATTTAAAAGGATCCACATTGATGAATCTCCTAAATATAATACTGAATCAAGAAATGAAGTTACAAAGAAATATTTTAAAAATATGGCAGCATTCAAAGTTTAAAGACATATAAAAGAAAACAAAATACTTTCTTATATATAAGAAACAAAATACTTTCATATATATATAAATATTTTCTTTCTATATATACATAGAAAATAAAACATACCAAAAAGGCAAAAAAAAATACAGTATATATTTTTATGTATCTTATATCTTTATCTCTCTTCTCTCTCTCATCTACCCACTTACCTACTTATGTTTTATCTATCTACCTAAAATAGAGTTTGGAATTATCAACATTAAAGGGGATTTTTTAAGGAGATGAATTCATTAAGCAATTGGTATGGATGGATCCTGAATAGTTTATAGAAGTGTTAGTTGAATGTCATCTTTCTTGAAACCATCAAATATTCATTCTTTAGAAAAGAAAAGATTAAAAAATTTGGAGTATTTGTGTTTTATATTTTACTATTAAACAAAATATTACATATTTTACAGCTAAAAAAGCTACAGTAATCAGCAGTTCAACTTTTTATGATAAGATAAATAATGAAATATGTCTCTTGTGGCTATTTCACATATAGAAATACTAATTAGCATAGGAAAATTAGCATATCCTTTAAAACAAGAGTGATATTGAATTCAATTTTTAATGAGGGAAATATAACTATTAGAAATTACTGATACAATCCTTTTAATACCTCTAATCTAATTCTTGTCATCCCAAGGTAATCAGAAATGAATTCTCTAAGCAATTTACTCTACCCTTGGGTAATGAACCTAAAACAGCACATAACAAACAGAGTAAGCACTAGAGACCTAAGTGCAGATATTTTAATAGTGCCTGCATTTTTCCTTACTTGTTAACCAGTGCATTGAGAACTGTGCTCCTGGAAGATCTCTAAGCCCCTGACCCCCATTTCAAACAGAGCACATCTACTATATTTTTTATTAGATTGTTTGATGTTGGTCTTTTAAGTAAGATTTTGTTTGACTAAATGGGTCCACAACTAAACATACCCCCAAAAAACACCAATTTGAACATCAATCCTGCCCTGGAAGATGGCCTACCTATAACAAACATATGCTCATGTATAAATATTAGTATATATATGAATATATAAACTATACTATTTATACTAGAGAATACTCTTCGATATATAATCCACTGAATAAAAATAGTAACAGGCTAGATTTTTTTTCACTTAAAATGTGTTTAGGCATTCATTAATTGACTTTAATTTATGGATATTGCTTAACAGCATTCTTAGGATATATTCAAAATTACCCTAAGGTATTTAATGTTTGTCTAACGGTGAATATTTATCAACTTACAATGTAAGGTCCTGCATTTTCCTTATAAACTGAAGGCATTTGATTCATATTTGTTAGATCCGTAAAAGTATTTTTACCATATTGTTTTTCCTTACATAGAAAACTGGAAATAAAATTATAGTGTACATACTATACTAAGAAATTAGTGCATGTATCCTAAAATAGGAGAAGTGAGATCAAGGGCAGAACTTAAATAACATAAAAGTTTAATTTTTAATGAAAATGAAATATAAGGAAATGTGCAGAATCTATATTTTTCCAAGATTCTAATTCCACCCTCATCCATTAATTCCTTCCAACAGTTACCTTTCATTTTACCTTTATTTAATTTAACCATTTAAAAAAACTTACTATCAGCCTATTATATTTGGAGTTTTATTGCATGCTAAAGATGTATTAATGAAAAGCAATGTTCCATCCAAAAGATTTTTACTTTCTTTTTAAAACTTTTTAAAAATATTTACTTATTATTGGGAGACAGAGAGTGGAAGCAGGGGAAGGTCAGAGAGAGAGGGGACACAGAATCTGATGCAGGCTCCAGGCTCTGAGCTGTCAGCACAGAGCCCGACACAGGGCTTGAACCCACAAAATGTCGGATCATTACCTGGGCCAAATTCGAACACTTAACCGACTGAGCCACCCGGACGCCCCAAGAGTTTTACATTCTAATGAGTAACAAATATATTACAAAATATTATAGTATCATGTACAGATTTAAATAATGAAAATGATGAAAATAGATTAAAATGTACAAGTACATAAATGGATAAAATGAAACAGTAGGAAATATTTTTCAGAATACTTAGAAGTTCTACCCAGTCAAGAAATGAATAAGAGTTGTTCATGTGTGTATATAGAAGAAGATGTTAAATTATCATTTGCACAGGAAAATGAAAGAGAATGGTATGTTCATTAAACAACCATTATTTTTAGTATTGGTAGAAGGAAAGTGGAAGAGGATGTGAGGGAGAAAACAACTAGACAGGCAAGGAAGTTAAACCACCTTCAGGTCCTTAAGAGCTCTTTGTACAGAGGTAAAAAGTTAGATCATCATATAAGCTACAAAGGTAAATGCAGGATATAAAAATAAATGATCTGAACAAATACACAAGGCAGTAGCACAGTAGATGATGGTGAGGGAGGTAGTGCTAGAGCTAATAAGTGTGTGTTTATTAGATAAATTATGAGTCAATTAACCAGGAAAAATATAAGTATAAAAAATATGAGCAAAGTATTTAGGAAATAAGAATAGAAGTTTTTTGTCATTGGTTAAATGCAACATTTCAAGGCAAGAGAGGATCTTGCAAGAATCCTGTTCTAATTTAGGTAAGAGATCAATGAAAATGTCATGCTACTTAAGTTCTAATTTTGAGAAGGCTTGTGTGAAATCATTTGAGTTAAGTTTGAATATTAAACTTAAAGTTGCTGTGAGGTTATATAGAATAAGTAAAAGATTATTTAATGGTGGCATTCAAGAATACGATTTTGGCAGAAGTTCTGGATTTCATAGTCATGACTACAAAGAAAACTAAAATTATGTAGCTATATGTAGTCTTAGAATTATATCTCAAGAAATGGGTTGAGTAAATCTAGTAAAAACAAACACAAATTTATATTTTATTTAAGTATGAGGTAATGGTATTCACATTAAAGTAAATAGTCCTTATGAAGAAATGAGCAGTCAAAACGTTTTATCTTCAGTAAAACAAAGGTCAAAAAATTAACCAATAACTGTTTTTTTCAGAGGTAGACAAACTGTGGCCCATGGGACTGACCTCTGTTTTTGTTAACAAAATTATTTAAGTTTATTTATTTTTGAGAGACAGAGAGAGAGAACATGTGCTCGTGAGTGAGGCAGAGACAAAGAGAGAGGGAGAGAGAGAATCCCAAGAGGTCTCGGCACTGTCAGCACAGAGTCAACTCAGGGCTCAATCCCAGAACTGCGAGATCATGATCTGAGCAGATATCAAGAGCCGGACGCTTAACTGACTGAACCACCCAGGTACCCTGTAAATAAAATTTTATTGGAATTCACACACATGCACTTGTTTTTCTATGGTTTATGGTTGCTTTTGAGGTACAGCATCGCAACTAAATATATGTGACAGAAACTACATAGCACTTGAATACATTTTATATCTGTCCCTTGACATAGCACTTGAATACATTTTATATCTGTCCCTTGAAGAAGTCTGCCAAACACTAACTAGTTTATTGAATATGCAAATTTGAATAATTGCTATTTCTATTAAATGAGAAGAAGTTAGTTGAGATTGGAGAATAGCTATCCATTTGGCTTTTTATAGCTATTATTCTAAAGAACAGTAAAAATATTATTGAAATAATAGATTATCTAATATTTAAGATTTTTACTCATGTTCAAATAATCTATATTTTTCAAGCAGTAAAAATAAAACACCATGGTAAAGAAATGTTTTCTTTTAAATGCTTATTTATTTATTTTGAGAGAAAGAGAGACAGAGAGAGAGAGTGAGAGAGTGCACATGTGAGTGCAAGTTGGGGAGGGGCAGAGAGAGAGGGAGAGAAAGAATCCCAAGGAGGCTCCAAGCTCTCAACACAGAACCCCATAGCCAGGTGCAGGGCTCAGTCTCACAAAGCGTGAGGTCATGACCTGAGCCAAAATCAATACTTAGACGCTTAGCCGACTGAGCCACCCAAGAGTCCTAAGAAATAATTTTTATTTTTATTTTTTTTAATGTTTATTTATTTTTGAGAGAGAGAGAGTGAGCAGGGGACTGGTAGAGAGAGAGAGAGACACAGAATCCAAAGCAGGCTCCAGGGTCTGAGTTGTTAGCACAGGGCCTAATGCAGTGCCAAACCCATGAACCATGAGATTATGACCTAAGCTGAAGTTGGGCACTCAATCGACAAAGCCACCCAGGAGTCCTCTAAGAAATAGTTTTTAATTTAAGCAACAAAATGCAAAACATGCCAAAGATGGATTAAAGCAAGGAATTTCACCCTCGCTTACACAGTCAAGAAATGTAAAGACATTGGTACTGAGCCTTACCTGAAATGGTATGATGCAATGGTTTGTGTACAGCTCGAATATCAGGGTTCTTGAATTTCTACCCATTTAAGTTCAATGTGTACATGATTGATAAATATAAATGTAAACATAATAAAAATAATCAACTAGGAAAAATAGGATAAAAATTAATAATAAATGAGGTATGGCACTAAAATATAGTGTAATGCACCAAAAAATAAATCTGTGTGGCACGGAAATAGGAAATGGGGGCAGATTATTAAATACAATAAACAGTTCAGAGAGGGACAAAATGATATTCTCCCCAGAATATTGGCAAGAGTTGAAGTGTGTTGTCTACCAGGATTTAAAACATCTCAAAATCTCTAAAAAATGAATGTATACGTCTCATCAAGAGGATTTTTGTTACATTATTAGATTCTCAATACTATACATTTACCTTAAATGAAATTGCTTCATGTAATTAGTTTTTAAAAAATAGGATAATATCTAGAATACTTGGGAGTTTTTAAGGGTTAATAAGTATGCATTGTTTTTCTGCATGTGTTCACATATTAATAGAGCCCATGGACAAACTCCTATCCTTTAAAATGATTCTACTGCATTATTCTACAGGTATAGTTATCAGAACACATTGTTTTTCTTGAATGTCATTATCCTTCACTAGACTAATATCTTCTAAAGGCAGGATTTATAGATAGATTGTTTTCCAAGCACATGTATTATGTAGATAGTAAATGCTTTTATAAAACATGTATCATTATATCTTATATATCATAATTTGTAAGACATACACGATTCCATGTATCACTAACAAAGAGAAAAAGGTGAAAATTAAGCCATGGTATAATGTGTTTCTATTGATTGCAAGACCTTTCAATTTTGGAAATATTGAATATGGAAAATAAGCATTTATAATCAATGTAATATTCTAATTTAAATAACAGAGCTGGAGCCCTTGGTGGCTCGTCGGTTAAGCCTACTACTTTGGCTCAAGTCATGATCTCACAGCTCGGAGTTTGAGACCCACATCGGGCTCTGTGCTGACAGCTAGCTCAGAGCCTGAGGCCTATTTCAGATTCTGTGTCTCCCTCTCTCTCTGCCCTTCCCCCCCTCACACTCTATGTCTCTCTCTCTCTCTCTCTCTCTCTCTCTCTCTCTCTCTCTCTCTCTCTCTCTCTCTCTCTCTCTCTCTCTCTCTCTCAAAAATAAATAAATATATAAAAAATTTAAATAACAAAGCATATGAAATATTGGGCCTCCTGGGTGGCTCAGTTGACTAGACATCCAACTTCGGCTCAGGTCATGATCTCACAGTTGGTGAGCTTGAGTCCTCCGCTAAGCTCTCAGCTGACAGCTCACAGCCTGGAGTCTGCTTCGGATTCTGTTTCCCTCTCTCCCTGCCCTCCCCTGCTCATGCTGTTTCTATCTCAAAAATATATAAAGATTAAAATTTTAAAAAATGTACAATATTATATTAGCATATTAGGTAATTAGGTAATTAGGTAGAGGGTTTCTATCATGACATATATAGTGAAATAAAAATTGACTAAAATATTTTAAATTAGTTTGATCTCTTTTTGCATCTCTCTACATGACTGATTTAACACATGACTGGAATTTTTTGAATTTTATGTAGTAATGTGAAAAGCTAATGAAACTGGAAAGTTATTTTCCAATTCTCTCCCAAGGTAAACTATAAATACTTAGAGAGTCTCCTTATTTGTTTTCTTGAGATTTATAGACCTCAATGAAGAGGTTCTTTTTATGTATATTGAGACAATAATTATATGCTATTTCAGAAATCTTTTTTTAATATGAATGAAAAAACACATTTATTGGATAAACGAAAAAAAGATCATAAATTTTTCATTTGCAAATTCTTTTTTTGTAGTTTCTAGCTTTTATTGAAATTCACCTCCTCTCCAGCAACCTTCAGTTTGTTTTCTACAGTTAAGAATACGTTTTATGTTTGCCTTTCACTTTTTTCCCCACATTCATCTGTTTTGTTTCTTAAATTCCAAATATGAGTGAATTCATATGGTATGTGTCTCTCTGACTTATTTCACTTAGCATAATATACTCTAACTTCATCTAAGTTGTTGCAAAAGGCAAGATTTTATTATTTTTTATGGCTGAGTAATATTCCTTCTTATATATGTGTTTGTATATGTATATACTATACACACACAGTATATATATATATCAGTCAATGGACATCTGGGGTCTTTCCATAATTTGTCTATTGTTGACAATGCCTCTATAAATATCAGGGTGGATGTATTTATCTTTCTTATCAATATTTATGTATCTTTTTGGTAAATTCCTAATAGGACAATTGCTGGATTGTAGGGTAGTTTTACTTTTAACTTTTTGAGGAACCTCCATACTGTTTTCCACAGTGGGCACCTGTTCGCAGTTCCAACAGTGTAAGAGGGTTCCCTTTTCTCTACATCCTTGCCAACTTCTGTCTTGTGTTGTTAATTTTAGCCATTCTGACTGGTGAGAGGTGATATCTCATGGTAGTTTTGATTTGTATTTCCCTGATAATGAGTGATGTCGAGCATTTTTTGATGTTTCTGCTATCCATCTGTGTGTCTTCTTTGGAAAAATGTCTATTATCAAACTCAAAACTCAGAAATCATTATTTTTTCTCCAAAAAGATAAAATAATTTTACTTCAAGTTATTTTAATATTTAGTTAAAATTTTGAGGTAATATATAGAAAATGGA
The DNA here is from genome assembly GCF_008692635.1 of Crocuta crocuta. Classification (NCBI taxonomy): domain Eukaryota; kingdom Metazoa; phylum Chordata; class Mammalia; order Carnivora; family Hyaenidae; genus Crocuta; species Crocuta crocuta. The sequence continues at coordinate 103,532 of NW_027529431.1, read as the reverse complement.
GTCACATTATCAGAATTTAAAGTAAAATTCTAAAGGGACCCTATCAGATGCGACAAGTGTCTTTTATACAATTTACTCAAAATATATGAACTATTATCAGTATAAAAACAAGGCACTATAGTATTATACTGTTCTAAATGCTTACGATGACTGCATGTAACTGTAAAATGTTCAGTGTTGGAGCGCCTGGTGGCTTAGTCGGTTAAGTGTCCAACTTCGGCTCAGGTCATGATCTCACGGTTCGTGGGTTTGAGACCCGCATCAGGCTCTGTGCTGACAGCTAGCTCAGAGCCTGGAGCCTGTTTCAGATTCTGTGTCTCCCTCTCTCTCTGACCCTCCCCTGCTCATGCTGTCTCTCTCTTTGTCTCTCAGAAATAAATTTTTAAAAAGTTTTAAAAAATAAAAAATATAAATAAAAAATAAAACGTTCAGTGTCTTCACTTCACAAGGGATTTTAATCTCATCTCTTATTGAACATCATTATACATGAGAAAATGGAGATGTCTCATACTTCTATAACATAGGGCCACAATTCCAATATGCTCCTTTCCTTTATGAGGAACAATAGTTTAACTCCTGGGACTCTAGGCAAGTATTTTGTTATTATAGGCACAGGGAACAGATCTGATGTATGTTCTATGTGGAAGTTCTATCTAAACAGTTCATTACATAAATAATTTTGATAATGTCATTAAAATTTTATTTTGTCTTCATACATTAAACAGAGTTAAAATTACAATACTTTTACATTAAAATTGTGCACATTAACTGGAATTCTGTGAAAATATTTTTTTGTATTAAGCACTCATTCATAGGAAATATGACTGAACTACTGTTATAACCATTGTTGCTATATTAACAGCAATAGCAATGGGAGTAGAGAGTTTTCAGACAGAAGAAAGAACACAGCGTAAGAATAGTTTTATTGTCATTATTTCATTTTCAACTATAGGTTTTGGAGTTATGTGTTGGTATACATCTAATAGGGTAAAACTTCATTGATATAAAATAGGTATGCCCTAAATAATTACTTTTTATTTCAAAATATCACCAATCTCTAAGCATTTAAATAAAGATGTACTATGTTCATTTGACCCAAGTGTTCGAGAATGGTTTTATAATTTAAATTGTTCAGGGAGGTCATTAAACTCATTAGCTGCCCTTGAGATCTTTAAAAATAACTTAGTTTATTAAAATTTACAACCATTTAGAATTTCCTTTTTGCTACAAATGAATTCAGAATAGTCAGTATGGTGATTTAAAGGTAGATTTATGAGGAAAATAGAATTGAAGCTTAAAAATGCTTTGTTTATATCCCATAGTGAATATTGTCCAGATTTATTTTCACACTGTTGTTGTGATAAAATAATCCATAAAAATAAAGAATTATTGTGGATTTCAAATAGTTTAAAGATAGAGTTAGTGCTATTAAGTTTTCTGACTTCTTACCAGAATTTTTTTAAAGAAAAGACACACTAGAATGTCAGAATCTGGATTTATGTATGTATTAGTATTGGTGGGGCTATAGAGACCCACTTATACTGCTCTGTGCCTCATAAATCTTAAGGCAATGGAGTTCCTTCTCTGGAAACCTACATATATTAATCTTCTCACAGAAAACAGACCTGATAAAATTACCCATTTTGTACATTTCTCACTTTTCTCATGAAGATGCTATACCATAAGAGAAACAATTTTCATTAAAATAATGAAAAGCATGAAATATAGACACCTAATCATTACAGATATTCTTTAAAATGTGTCATTAGCATTTATTTATGAATGTTATTTTTCCTAATTATTTTCAAGAACTATTGTTTAAAAAGAGCATTTGGATTGTATTATCTAACTTCCTGCCAGTTCAGAAATCTGTGGTGAAATGTATATTCTTCCTAAGCTCTGAATCTCCAGACTTAGTTTTACATCCAAGAAGTTAAATAAAATAAAGAATAACAGGGTAAATTTCCCAAATCCTTTTATGGTTAATATTTCACAAAACCAGAGCTGTTAGTTCTGAGAAAATTTGACATTGTCTCACTTGGTTTTACAAATACCTGTTATTAGTTGAAATTTTTATAGTTTACATATTCCATTTACTAAGTGGAAAAAAGTAGCATCTCACAGGAATTTACCTGTTCAATGCTTTAAAAGTCTAAATTCTTCCTATAATACTAAAATCATAAATATTGAATTTCTAGCAGATATATATCAAAGAGATTTTGCTGCTGTTCTTCACTATTTTTAGAGACATCAACCTTAGTCTTGGTATCCACATCTGAAGAAATAAAAGAAAATATCTCATGGTTATTAAGAATGAGTCTCTGGTTTTGTGAGTAAAGTGGATAAAACCAGAGCTCTACCTATCCATTACAATGCCAGTAAACTCTTCAACCTTAGGAAGTAAGCTAACTGCCTATTATTGGTAAAAAGCTATTCATATTTAAGTCAGCAGACTCATTCAGAACAGGAATAATAGTTACACTGAATACAAAACAGAATAGCATTTATAAAATATAGAGCAAATAGCATTTATAAAGTATAGAGCAAAAACACGTGCACACACAGACACACTCACAAACAGAACAGCTGAGGTAATTTCATTACTTATTACACTACAGAATTTTAAGACATCATATTTGATAGTGGTCAAACTGTCAACCAAAATGAGCCATCATACTTTGATACATGTTTCTTGAAATAATATAAGCAATTAGGAAACTTTAAGTCACTTAAACTTTCAAATTTCGAATATGTTCAAGTATTAAAAATAAAACTTGCACACAATGAATGGGAAAGCACATGGATATTTATAGTTATTGGCCAAAAATTGTTTACATATTTTGAGATAATTTTCTTCACTGGGAGATTATTTGCTCTGTAAATATAGGATGCAATGAAGAAATTGTTAGTGAGACAGGAATTCTATGTAAAAATTCATTGGCATTTTTTTTGGTTGAATTTTAAATTTTCTGTAACATTGTTCTTTTTTCAAAAATTTTTATTTACTTGTTTTGAGAGAGAGAGAAAGAATGTGCACAAGCAGGGGAGGGGTGGAGAGAGAGGGAGCAGAGAATCCCAAGGAGGCTCCATGCTGTCAGCACAGAGCCTGATGTGGGGCTCGAGTTCACAAATCGTAAAATCATGACCTGAACCAAAATCAAGAATTGGACACTTAACCAACTGAGCAACCCATGCACCTCTGTAATACTATTCCTATGTACCTTAAAATAAATCTAACAATTACCCAGTTATCCATTTATTATCACACTAGAAATATAAATGCTCTTCTTTTATAATGATGGTATAGTAAAAGTGGAAAGAATAGAAATCACTTAAACCATATGCAATAAGCAGGAGTAGTAGAAAGAAATTTTCACTATCACAGAATTTGCACTTTGGAGTAAATACACCACCATGTTCATTTTAAATTTGAACGCTTCTCTCAACTAAGAGTCAAAATTAAACTACTCTTAAAGCAATCTTGAAGATTAGTTCATTCAGGCGCAATTACAAAATACTACAGAATGGGTAGCTTATAAACAGCTGAAATTTATTGCTCATAATTCTGGAGGCTGGGAATCTGAATTTGAATGCCAGCATGGTGGGATGAGGGTGTCTTCTGGTATGCATCATTTCGTGTCTTCACATGGTTGAATGAATTAGGGATCTCTTTGAAGCCCCAATTTATAAGGTTTCCCTCTTCATGGCTTTAGAATCTCCAAAAACCTTCATCTATTAATATCATTGTGTTAGGGCATCAGGATCTCAATATATTACTTGAGGGGAAGGGAGCTCAAACAATCAGAACATAGTATCATATTAACCAAATAATGCCCAAATTCTCACCATACCAAACTCTAATATTGATAAATCATTTTGACTGTGTCCAATCTTTAACTAATGTAGATATTATTTTAATTCTCAAGTTGAATTTCTATATAAAATTTATATTTATCTTATTAATTTTTATGTTTAAAAAGTTCCTCAATGATTGCTTTAGGTAAAATTAAAATCTTTATATTCTTCCAATCTATACAATTATTAATGTATACAGGTATTCTTCAATTAATCTCAATAAAATCCTTGATGTTTGTTCTGTTTCTATGCTAATTCCACAAAGTATTTTTGTGATTTCCAATAGAGTTTAATATCTGGCAGACTAAAACCTTATTTTTTTCCTATGCTTATCAAAAGTATGTTTTAATTTTGCATTGTTGAGCAAACAAAATAAAGAATCAACAGTGGGGCGTCTGGGTATGTCAATTGGCTGAGCATCTAACTCTTGAATTCGGCTCAGGTCATGGTCCCAGAGTCATGGGATTGATCCCCATGTTGGGCTCCATTCTGAGCATGGAACCTGTTTAAGATTCTCTCTATCTCCCTCTGCCCCGTACCCTTCTCGCACTCTCTCTCTCTATCTAAAATAAAATAAAATAAAATAAAATAATAATAATTTAAAAAAAGACTCGACAGCAAGCAGATGAGCCCTGGAATAGTATCTTTGGATAACATTTACACATAAAGAATGAAAAGAATTTATGTGCTTTTCCTATTCCTCACTAGATTGTTTGATACAGAACAGGGATCTAGGCTCCATAAGCTTGATAAGAGAGAGACTTAGGAATATGATATTGAGGAGTTTCATGAAAAAAAATAGCTTGATTACATTATAACACTAATTTATACTTAGCAACATGAGGTTAAATCTTCATATCTTCAATAAATACAAAGAAAATTTAACTTCACAAAAAGAAAATGTATCAAGGAAACACTAAGATGAGAGAAATTGCTTTAGACTATAGTATTACCAGAACACCAAGTTAAGTTTTTATTAGAAAATAAAGATTATCATTCAATAATAAAAGTTAAATTCACTAGGAAATTGTGACTACTATTGTATGCACTTAGTAACATTGTTAAAATACATACAAAGCAAAAAAATATTACTCAGAAAAATATATAACTTAAACATGAAATATACCTCTGAATAACTGTAAATCAATACCACAAAATGTACAAGAATTCATGTTTTTCAAAAACACATCATTTCCACTTTGAGGAAGATACAGTAGATATACTTTTCCCCTTTTCTCCCTTTATGTTCAGATAAACCTCTGGACATTATATATAAGTAAACAAGACTCTGAAAAGTGGAGAAAAGAAAGTTGACCAGCTAGGAGCCTTTTGATCAAACAGGCTAAAAAAGAAAATCACACAATCATATTAAATGATTTCTCCTCATCACCGAAAAAAGACAGCCTTTAACAAAATTCAACACTCATACGAGATTTAAAAATAAATATAAAAATAAACCCAAACTTATAACAAATAAGGATACAGGGAAACATCCTCAATTTGGCAAAGAGCATCTATAAAAAAACAAAAGCTAACATTATAACTTATAGGAAAACATCAATTTTTCCCCCTAAAATTAGGAACAAGGCCCAGACGTCAGCTCTATCTTCTCTTAGCCATAGTACTGTAAGGTCTAGTTAGCACAGCATAGTGACAAAAACACACAGCATGTATGCAGGTTGGAAAGAAATAAACAGAAGAGTCACTATTTTCAGATTATGTGTTTGTCTAGAAAATAATCCAAAACATCTAATGCACTAGAATTAATAACCAAGTTCACTAACATCACATGATTTGCATACAAAAATCAACTATATTCTATATACTGGCAATGAACATATTGACATCAAAGTTAAAAATGCAGTACCATTTCCTATTGCTAAAAAATGATATACTTCTTTGTAAATATGACAAAATACATAAAGAGTGTTAATTTAAAAAGTAAAAGAAGATCTAAATAAATGGAGAAATATACCATACCAATAGATTGGAAAATTCAATATAGTAAAATTGTCCTTTATCCCCCAAATTATATGCAAGTTTAGTGTAATTCATGTCAAAATGCCTGGATGATTTTTTTAGACAGAGATAAGATAATTATAAAATTGGTACAGAAATGCAAAGGAATTCAGGAGCACCTGGGTGGCTCAGTCAGTTAGGCGTCCTACTTCAGCTCAGGTCACGATCTCACGGTTCGTGGGTTCGAGCCCCACATCAGGCTCTGTGCTGACAGCCAGCTCATAGCCTGGAGTTTGTTTCAGATTCTGTATCCCTATCTCCCTCTGACCCTCCCCTGGTCATGCTGTCTCTCTCTCTCTGAAATAAATAAAACATTAAAAATAATTTTAAAAAATTAGAAATGCAAAGGAATTCAAATATATAAATAATTTTGAAATAGACAAATAAAGTTGGAGAACTCAGTCTACCCAATTTCAACTTAATATAAAGCTACAGTAAATAATTGTAGTATTGGTAGAGGAATAGACATAGATCACCAAAAAAAAGAACAGAGTGTCCAGATATACACCTACACAAACATAACAGATTGATTTTGTTATAGATGCAAAACCAATTCAACAAAGCTAAGGCAGATTTTTTTGTAAATTAGATTCATTGGCTATCTATAGAAAATAAACAAACAAACAAGAAAGATACCTTATACCTTGTAAAAAATATGTCATTCAAATTGAATCAGAAGCTTAAATATATTAAGGTAAACTGTAAAAGTTTTGAAGAAATAAAGAAGGAAATATTCAGGACATAGGGCTAAGCAAAGAATTACTATATTTCACAACAAAAACATAATCTACAAAAAGAAAAACTTTAGCTCTGAGAAAACACTACTAAAGGGATGAAAAGACAAGCTAAAGACTGGGAGAAAATATATTTTAATCACCTATTCTACAAAGGACTATGGTCTAGAATATGTAAGAATTCTCAAATAATGACTGTTAAAAAATAAATTTGAAAATTGCATTTTTTAAATATAATTTATTCCAAAATTGGCTAACATACAGTGTGTACAGTGTGCTCTTGGTTTTTGGGTAGATTCCCGTGGTTCATCATTTACATACAATACCCAGTGCTCATCCACATAGCATTAGACATGGGTGGGTATTCCACTGAAGAATATATGTATATGGCAAAAAGAAGACATGGAAATACAGTCATATCATTAACCATCAGAGAGATATAAATTTAATTCATAGGAGATATCACTATACTCCTATCAGAATGGCTAATATTTTAAAAAATAAAAATAACAACTCAAATTCTCCTGATAATGCAGAGAAGATAGATCCCTGATACATGACTGGTAGGAAGCTAACGTACAACCGCTTGGGGCAACAGTGCAATGATTCTTTACAGAAAACTAACTATTCAACTATGCGCCCAGCAATTCTACTCTTGAGTATTTATCTCAGAGCAATGAAAGTGAGCGTTCATAAAAACAAAGCAAAACAAAACAAAATCTGTACATAAATGTTCATGGCAGTTTTATTTTTAATGGCATTAAGTGGAAAAAACCCAGATGTCTTTCTAAAGGTGAATGGTTAATCAAACTGTAAGGCATTCATATCATGGAATACAACTCATCAATAAAAAACGGATATACTAAAGGTACTATTGAAATACAATCACTTCAATTGTCTTCTAGAGAATCATAGAGAGTAAAAGAAAAAAAAAGTCAATCCCAAAAGATTTTAGTCTGTGTAATCCTATTTCCATAACATTTTGAAATGGCAAACGCAGAAATGGAGACTAGATCAATGGTTGCAATGGTAAAGGACTGGAAGAGTATGGAAAAGTGAAGTGAATATGGGTATAAGGCAATATGAAGTTTCCTTGTGATAAGGGAAACACTCTTTAACAATGTCAGGGTCATGATTTTGATATTGTACTTAGTTTTGCAATATGTTGCTATTAGGGGACTGGGCATAAAATATTTCTATGTATTTCTTATAACTTCAGATAAATCTATAATTATCTAAAACATAATAATTACTTAAATGTTTATTTTTGAGAAAGAAAGTGTGAGGCTGGGGGAGGGGCAGCAAGGGGACAGAAGATCCCAAGCAGGCTCTAGCTGACAGGAGTGAGGTCAATGTGGGACTCAAACTCAAGAACGATGAGATCATGCCTCCAGCACAAGTCGGAAGCTCAACTGACAGAACCACCCAGGCACCACAAAACACAGTAATTTTAAGGGGCGTCTGGGTGGCTCAGTCAGTTAAGCGTCTGACTTCAGCTTAGGTCATGATCACAGCTCGTGGGTTCAAGTCCTGCATCGGGGCTCTGTGCTGATAGCTAGCTCAGAGCCTGGAGCCTGCTTCGGATTCTGTGTCTCCCTCTCTCTTCCCCTCCCCTGCTGGTGCTCTATCTTTCAAAAATAAATAAACATTTAAAAAATCAGAAAACTAAAGAAATAAGATAATTCATGATAATATTGATGGACACAAAGTAAGAAAAAATATAAATGATTAAAACTTGAAATATACATGATGACACATAAAGCATTTCTAAAAAAAGATAATTTTATAATTTTATTACAATAAATTTGTAAACTTCATTTAACTATAAATTTGAAACAAATCAAGATGCCCATCTCACCAAATGTATGTATTGTACAAGATACATAGCCAGTAAATAGATAGGTGATAGGTAGGTAGGTAGGTAGGTAGATAGATAGATAGATAGGTACGTAGGTAGGTAGATAGATAGATAGATAGATAGATAGATAGATAGATAGATGATAGAGAGATGATAGATGACAGATAGATAGATGGATCAATAGATGGATGGATGGATGGATGGATGAATAGATGGATGGATGGATAGATAAATTCAAATTTATCTTCAGTTTGTTAGGTCAGAATCATGCTTGGTGTCAGATCTGATTGCCCATGTGTTAATTGTTTTTTTGGGGTTTTTTTTAGGATGATTGGTCTATCAATTAATATTAGAGGGGTGTTAAATTCCCACCTATGATTTATAGAATTGTTTATTACTCCGTTGAATTGTTAGTATTTGCTTATTTTCTAATGCTCTGTTTTTAGATATACACACATTTATGCTTGTTATTTCTCATTCATGTATTAATCTTTTATCATTATAAAATATCTTTCTTTATCTATGGTAACACAACTTTTGAGAAGTCAGCTTTCACTGTTCTTAATATACCCACTCCTTCCTTTTTAAGTTTATGGTTTGCTTTACTTATTTTTTTCCCATCCATTCACTGCCAAACTATATGTCTTTATATACGTAAAGCTAGTTTTGAGCAGACTGCATCATATTTTAATTTGTTATTTTATTCCATCTAAGAATCTTTATCTTGTACTTACAATTTTTAGTCAATTAACATATAATATAACGATTGATATGGTCGGGTTTAAGTCTATAACTTTATTACCTGTTTTTTATTTCTCTTCTCTCAGACCTCTATTTCTTTCTTCCTTTGTATTTATTTTTTTTAATTCAGTATGATCTATATGTTGGTGTTTAAGTTATGACCAAGTTTAGCTAAATGGTATCTTTGGGCATTAACATAATTACTTTTTACAGTTTTATTAGAGTTAATGCCTCTCAGGTGTGTGTATATATGTTATGTGTTTTTTTCAATGTAAATGACTGTATATAGGCTAAAGAAATTAAGAAGAAAAGAACTATATGCCTTTTCTTTTAAAATATTTATTTATTTATTTTGAGAGAGAGAGAGGGAGACAGCACAGAAAGGGGAGGGTCAGAGAGAGAGGAAGAGAGAATCTCAAACAGACTATGCACTGCCAGCACAGAACTCGACATGGGGCTCAAACACATGAACCTTGAGATCATAACCTGAGCCAAAATCAAAAGTCAGACACTTAACTGACTGAGGCACCAGGCACCCCACAAGTGTGTGTCTTTATTAAAATCATCCTGTATAGCTGAGTTGCAGTATGACTTAATTTCCCTCTAGACCGAAAAACATCCTATAACAGTTGTTCTAGTGAAGACATTCTAACAAAAAATAAATAAATCTTATTTTTATTGACCCTTCATTCATGAAGGATGTGGTCACTCATATAGAAATCTCTATTGATATTTTATCTTTCTGTAGCACTTTAAGATACTGTATTCTGAAGCTCATCATTTCTCATACGTCAAGTGTTTTTAAATTGTCACTCATTGCAATATGTTCTCCCTCTCTTCATATACTTCAAAGATTTTATCTTTATCATTTTTAAGCAAATAGACTATGATGTGTGTGTATGTGTGTTTATTCAGAGTTCTCTATGTTATGAACCCATAAATTTAAGCTGTTTATCAAACTGGAGAAAATATCAAGCATCATTTATTTCCTTCTTTCTTTTTTTATTTCATTTTCTCCTCCTGACACTCTGATTTCAAACACTTTAGAGCATTTGCTACTTCCCTGAGTGTTCTGTTCTACTTTGTTTTTGAGAGCTTTTTTCTTTTTACTCTTCCTCAAAATAGATAATTTCTCTTGATTTAACTATAGATGATTGCCTCTTCTTTCACTTCCATTCTTTCACACAGTTTTTTGTTCAAACAGTATCTTTTTCAATTTCAGATACTATAGTTTTACAATTTCCATTGGGTTATTATAATTGCAGTTTTCTACAGAGATTTTTCTGCGTATTTTCACCAGTAAAATTTACTTCTTCGTGATGACAATTTTAATATTCTCATAAACTGATTCTCAAGTCTGAATCATCTTGATTGTATTATCTTTTGACTAGGGGTTATGTTTTCCTTTTTTATTACATGGAGTAATTTTTATTATCCTGTGATACTGTGATATCTTGCAGGCAGTCTAGATTCTGTGTACATCTAATGAGTAATAATTTTGCATAGATAGTTAATATTTCTGAAATTAAAAGACCTGTGCAGTGTATAGTTTTAAAGTATAAATTAGATTCTTTTAGAGTAGAGTTGGCCTTGGATTCACCTGGAGATTTGGACAAAGCTTATAGCAGAATTTAGGCTCTCCCTCACTAAATCTTTCATTCCTTAAGCAGTGGTGTTATTGTAAGCAAGTGGAATTTTAAAATTATTTTAATGGTTTAATTTGTTGTATATTTGAACTATTTTATAATAAAAAAGAAAAAAAGGAAATATGTTTATTTTAATGAGTCTTAAAACAAGCAGAACCTTGGTCAAATCAAATATATTTGTTATATCAATCATATATTCTATCAAAATAATGAATGGCTCCATAACTGACATGCAATCTAAGATTGATTCGATAATATATGCAGTGCAATACACTAAAAAGAATCACCACATTTTTTGAGTACAAAAGAGGTATGTATGAAGTTATTCAAGAAATACAAACATTTTGTCATTGTTCTGTGTTAGCTGCTTTTAGGTAACTGAGAAATGGGGACCTGACATTCAAACGTCACCTCTCAGGACTTGCTATTCTCATAGACAGAAATAGTTACTCAAATCTCTTCCGGAACCACGTACTCTGCAGCTTCTCTCAAAAGTCAAGTGCTCTTATATCCATCTCTTCGATCATATTTCTCTTGATAGATTTCTGCTCTTTTTAGGATTGTGAAGGAGAGTATGTGAGACACACCTCAGTTCCCTTGACGCTCTGTTCTTTCATTCCCTGAGCACTGTTATACATCACAGAAAAGGCACCTCTGACTTTATTCGAGAGAGACAGTGGGTAGACTCTGAGACTAATACATTGAATAAAGAATAACTATTTGGCAACTTGTAGAGTGAAATTTTTTACTTATTCATTTATTTTTAAATCACAGTTAAATATTGTGTTCCATTCTGGAAACATTTGGCAATTGTTATGTTAAAATACATTAATTAATCAGAGCATCATCCCCTTTTAAAAATGAGGAAACTGAGGCTCAGAGAGAGAATGAAGGCTGAAGGATATATATATATAAGGATATATATTTCCTCCTGTGTAAACACATTCATTTAAAAGTAGAAACTGAAAACTTAAATCAGTTCTATCATCCCTTTTAGTACAGATTCAATTTCAGAGAACTTACTTTGAAGCTTATATGTCAATGTGATAACATCATTTAAAATATATATATTTATAAATTAGCTTGAACCATCAGACCATTTGTAAAAAGTTTTCAAATTCAAAGAAACATGCCTGTCTTCTTAAATTAAGATATCTAAACAACAAAAAAATGTGTGCACGGTTGCCATTGCTGTAGAAAAATCTATGCCCAATATTTTCAACTCTTCTCTATATATTTATCAGGATTGCACTTGTCAGACTGTTACAAATTATATTCATGATAATAACTAAATCACATTTTTTGGTTATTTATTTTTCATCTAAACTTTGTTATCACTTTTACATCTCTCAACTGGAGAATTTTATGCTCTCTATTTAAATAATTTCAATAGAGTTTGTTTTATAGTTATATATTTGTTGTCTATAAATGACTTCCAATTTTATTAAGGCATATCTGTTGAGAATTAGAATCATATGTTGTTTTATTCCTTACTTTCGTTTAACCTTCTCTCTACTTAAAAGTTAAAAAATTTGAAATCAGTAAAATTAAGAAATTATTCTAAAAACAGATTATCATTTCTCCTAATTTGAAAACTCCAATATATAAATTATATGAGAATTTATAAATTATATTTTTAATATTAATATTGTATTTGGATACAACCATCAACACAAGATTTTCTTTCCTAGACAATAAAGCTTGTGTTTTTCTGCACATTAAAAGAAATATAACAAGGATAAGTAGTTTTTCATGTAATTCTTGCTATATATGTATTCAAATTGTAAATGGCAATTCTAAATTTTAATTATAATTGAAAAGATAGATCTTTGTTATCAACACTAAGAAAAATGTCTCAGTAATTGGTGAGTTAAGTTTTAATATAGAACTGTTGCTATTTGAATAATATACATATTTAGTTATATTTTAAATGTTTATTTATTTATTTTGAGAGAGCCAGTGTGCACAGGCATGCACGTGCACTTGCACATGAATGGGGGAGGGGCAGAGAGAAAGGGATAGAGAATCCCAAGCAGGCTCCAATTGCAGAGTGGAGCCCACCAGAAATGGATCCCATGACCCTGAGATCATGATCTGAGCGAAAATCATGAGTCAGAGGCTTAACTGACTGAGACACCCAGGTGCTCCTATATTTAATTATTTTTAAAGTGAAAGTGGAAAAGCTAAAATATAAAAAATAGAATGTCCCCTTGAAGTTTACATGTTAATTTTATGATGGAAATACTTGAATGTTTATGATTTGATGAGAGATATCTACCGATGCATATAAGCTATTATAGGCTCATGAAACAGGCTTACAATTAAACCCAGTAAGTGGAACACAGCAAAATAGAAATGATCAGATTATACTGTTCAAATTAAGGGTGTGTGTGTGTGTGTGTGTGTGTGTGTGTGTGCGCGCAACTTCTTTCTAAGGTGTATGGAATAGATATTAAATAGGATGGGAGTGAAACACAATAAAGATTTGTCTACTGCTAAGTACTTACTGCTAACTACTCATTGAGGTATTATATACCTAGGCGTACATATATGTGTATGAGTTTTTTAGTATGGACTATGCTACTTAACATAATCATATCATTGTTACATAGCTATCATCTTTTGTGATTTATGTATGCTTAGTGAAACACCTGGCATACCCAACGTTAATGTGATAAATAAATCATATATGTTTATGTTTATATATAAATTTTCACTGAGCCCAACTAAATGCCACCTCAGTTTCATTTTTAGATTGTATAGAGTCTGCCTTGGGTGATGGAGGTCTTGGTCCTTGGATTCCCCACTAGAAGGTTTGCATGGGGATCTGCATTCAAATCAAGACAGTCAGAAGGAAAGCAGTTTATTAAAGTGAAACTATACTGCCAAGGTGGGAGTGTGGTCAGTTCCAGGAGGTAGAACAGGCCCTGGGTTGTTTTGGGATTAGATATTATTGGGCTTCTGTGGGCTGGGAGGAGCTGTAGAGATACAGTGAGGTGGTCTTTAATGAGGCTGTTTCCAATCATTTGAGGGATTCCTCCCACAGGTGGGGAAAGGGAATTTTTGACCTTACAGGATTTGTGCCCAGAACCATCTGGTCAGTCTTTCTCCATGATGGTGGTGGTGGAGTCTGCAACCACAATGTAAATGCACTATAATGAGTCTAGGGGTTACCGTGAGGCAGAGTTGGAAGATGAGAGCACATGCGTTCCTTGGAAGCCACAAGGTCAGGATGTTGTGCTCCCTGGCTTTTAAAGTGTAGCTTAAATATTACCACCCTTGCCACCAGTTCGTGTTTCTGTGATTCCCCTTCAAGGACTTGGGATGCTACCTCTGGATGTTCCTTCCACTGCTCACATGTAGCTTCTACATGACAATTGAGTGTAGCAAAGCTAACTGGTGATATTAGAGAGAATTTCTAAATGGTTAAAGATTAATTGGAAAAACACATTGAAATTGCTCCCTCTTTTAAACTGCAGGGCAGCAAATTTTCATGTAGTACAAAATCCTGGAGAGTTTCTAATGTTAAATTATTAGTGCTTGGTTTAAACAGGTGATCCACTTTTGTCCACAAATCAAGATCATTTCCTTGCCCAAGGATATCATTTCAATCTTTGTTGTTTGTGCTTTATTTCAACTTTAGGAGTTCACATATTGAACTTGTAATAGTCAAAAGTTAAAAAAAAAATCAACCTCAGATACATTTGTACTTTAATATCTTTGAACTTTAAATTTCAAGAGGGCATGATTTTGATATTTTGGAGTGCCTATGAATTTTATCTTAATGCTTCCATTTATTCTCATTGAAAAAATCTCTTGTGTATTATTTCCATCATGGTGATTAAGTATAATTCAGAATAGGGAACAGAATAAGGTATGAATTTTCAGTTTGGAGTATAGAATGTCCTTGAATTGATCGGCAAATGTCTTGTTCTGACCCACATAATGATCTTTCCAGATAAACCTTATGAACTGACATTGAACACTATGTCCAAAGGGGAAGTAGTTTGGATTGAAATAATGGCACATGAAATTGGGGGCAGTAGTGCCCTGACAAATTGTTCAACAATTCCCTTGGTTGACCAAAAGTGGTCAAGTTTCGCCTATGAGCTTAAGAGAACAATTGTAATCTAATGTTTTCTCACCAAAAACTTCTGTTTAGGCTCTACTAAGCCTTTCTTTCCAAGCACAGGACATTCTAATTTTTGTTTGTTGGTTTCTTTGTTTCTGTTTTACCTCCTTTGAGAGCAGATTTATGATTTGGGGTTTTTACTAACCTTGCCTTTTGGATTCATATATTTGACGCACCCCTGACTACCACTCCTAGGCTCCCTTGATCTAGTCTTTGCTCATCCCAATAACTCATCCCATACTGTCTCAGACAAATCTTTATAGAACCAAACTATCCTTTAAATTAGGTTATAAAATGACAAATAACTATTACACAAATAGAGCAGAAAAAGCATGCAACAACAGAGATCAATGTTAAAATAAAAGCAAATATAGAAATCATATAGATTTCTCTGGTATAACTTTTTATCCAAATTTAGTCTTTTTCTTTGAATTGCATTTTTATTATTTTTATTTAGAAAACATTATATTAGGAGTCATTCTAGGTTAACTTGTCTGACAGAGCCATGATCAAGCCATACTAGGTCCCAGGTCTCAGAGAGCTTATATTTGAATGAGAAGGAAAGGCAAAAAAATTAAAAACCCAACTAAAAAAATAATTGCAAATACAAACAGTAAAAAATATAATGCAGTAATTTTAATACTATGGGAAAAGGCCAAGAAATTCAGTCTCTGAGAGGAGATCTGACTGTAAACAATCATGCAAAACTTTGTGGGAAGATACATTTAGGTAGAAAAGTATTTTCCAGTTCTTTGTGGCTGAAAGACGTGAGCTATGTTCATGAATCAGAAAATATGCCTGCAATGCTGAATGTGAATGAGAAGAAGTGGGTGGCATGGAATTTAATTACAGAGGTAGATTACCAAGCAAAGTTTATCATACAAAATCAGAAAATATCTATGACTAAATTAAGCAGAGAGTGAATGTAATGGAAAGGTATAGGAATTTCAGAAAATGAATAAGAAGAATGCAGGTTACAACCCCCAACACAACAATAAGTGTGCTACTTGCTCAGTCTGAGGTAAAAGTCACAATTCTTTCACTGTCTCTAGACCCACAGCACCTCTACCTGACATAGCATCCTTTTCCTATCATTCTTTCAAGATTCAAAGAAACAGGCCTGAAAGTTGATCCTGATGCTGGCCCATCATTGTTTCCAGGAAGAAAAGGAAAGGGAACACAGTAAAACTTTGGTTTATGAGCATAATTCATTCCACAAACATGCTTGTAATCCAAAACACTTGTATGTCAAGTGAATTTCAAGAACCATTGGCTCCATTGTGATCATGTGACACATACTACTGGTATTGCATCTCATTGTTCATTTATCAAGTTAGTATTTTTTAGAAGTGTTTGCTTGTCTTGTGGAACTTGCAGAACAAGTTAATCACAATCTAAGGTTTTACTGTATATGTTTTTCCTCATAGTTTTCCAGAGACGGATGGGGCCCTCCATCACAATAATGAATAAACACAGAGCTATCATCCCAAGTAGGAAGGAATCCATGATGCTGGGTTAACCAAAATATAAATTGCTATTAAAGGACCTTTGTCTGTCTGTTCAACCTCCCTATAATATTTCTTCTTACTTTACAGGCTGAAGGTAAGAATGTTTCTATCAATTAGTAGAACCACCTTTTTACTTCTGTTGCTTTCTGGGTTTCAGTGAACTCTGGCAAGCATAAGCCCTAAGTGTCCTTACTTTTATTTTTGTATCTTGGTTTTTTGTTGTTGTTGTTGTTTTGGTTTTAGTTTTAAGACTAAATTTTAGATATACACAAATATATGACTAAGCATAACTTATATTTAAAATTTTAAGCATCAAGATTTTACTGAGGATCTTAAAATGAAGAAGTTTCCTGCCCCAGCTTTCCTCTTACATGGTTTTGTTTCACACAGGGAATCACTTTTAAATATTTATCTTTTTGGTTCTAATATAGACAATTTGACAAAATACCTAAATAATATATCTAGTAAGATATGTTTTAGCTGAGAATCATGGACATCCTAGAATGACAGTAGTTTAAATAATATAAATATTTGTTTGTTGGTTGGTTTTTCTCTAATATTAAAATCTAGCTATACAGTTAACTGGCTGGTAAGTGCTCTGTGCCTTAGGGATAAAGTCTTCCCTCTGGTGTCTACAATACGTATAAAATCAATTAAGATGGTGTCACATATATAGAAGGTATTAGGATGTGGAAATAAAGTCTTTATTCTGGGAAGCTATATGTCCAAATAGATTACTATGATTATTATAACTAGTGAAATTTGCCAAATTCTTCCTTTTGGCCATCTGAATGTGTATGTCCTTATATTTTTAGATGTACAGTACTCTTGCCACTATACTCTGAGGAAGACAACCAGAAAGTCCTTTCAAATTGATATATCCACCTCAAACCCACCACCTTTGAGTGACCTGCAATCTGATTCAAAGATCTGAGTGTGACTTCTCATGATCAAGTGATCCAAAAGCTAGAAAAACAAAATACCTATTATTATTACTAAAAAATTCTGATTATGATATTCTTTATAAACTCATGCAGCCAAAAGGGTATTAGAGCTAATAATTTCACTTACTCAATCAGATGTCATATTTCTACTTTAAGGATGAGAAACTGAGGCACAGAGAAGTGAAATAATTCTCTTAGGATTTTACATCTAACTAGTGAAGAACCATCATTTACAACCAGGTCGTATGACTGTGCTCCTTTCCCTGTATCACATTTCTTGCTTTATGAGTTGCCATGCTGGATTTATGAAAGTATCTGAATTTATCTTAGGCATACAATATCTAGATGTTCTGATACTAAATTGTACATTACTTGAAGAAGCAAGTTTTATTAACCTGAATGTCTCTTTTACCTAAAAAAATGCCTGAAATATAGCAGATTCTTAACTGATGTTTAATAAAAAATTGATTTATAAATCTAATGTATGTAGAAATATCAACTATTTAAAATTAAAAGCACTTTAAAAAATAAACAATATATGTTTTCTGTAAATTTTATATAATTTATCCCCAATGTCCAATGTCCAATATGCATATTGAAGCAGAAACTATGTTAATTATCAAACTCACATTTAGTGACCAGTTTGAGGTAGGGAATAAACACAGGCCATTATTGCCCAAAGCAATGATCAAACCCCTGCCTTAGAACTTAATTAATTTCCTTAGTTAGACATTCTAGACAATTCTGGTTATAATTTTTAGAGATATTTAGTGTTTTAGTTTGACTTTCTGGTCTTTTTCTGGCTGAGTTTCTGTACCTCTCCCATTTTGATACCTTGGAGCCATTTATATTGTTTTCTTATCACTGTTGTAACACTTCTCACAAACTCTGGCTTAAAACAATACACACTTATTACTTCCCAGTTCTGTAGGTCAGAAGTACTGGTTGCCTTACTGAATGCTCCATTTCAAACTTCAGAAGGTGGAAATCACGATGTTGGCCTGCTGGGCTCTTATCAAGAGACCCTGGGATGTATCTGCTTTCAAGCTCATTAAGGTCTTCAGAGGAATCTAGTCCCTACAGGTTGTGGGAATAAGATTCTTGATTCTTTGCTCCCTATCAGCTGGGAGTTTTCCTTATTTGGTCTACCACACCATCTGAGAATAAAACCATGGTTTGGATGAAAAGCAACAACTTTATCTTCATATCAGGAAGAAGATTTACAATTTGAAGAGGGACAAAGTCTTCTAACTGTTTCAATTTGGGGTCAAAAACAATTTGCCTTTCAAAAGCTGAATGATATCAGTGAGTCAATATTATGTTTTTGTACATGGGGCATGAGCTACCTCTGTTTTCAGCTCTTCTCTCTCATATGATGTTGCTTAGAACAGCAGGGAATTATCAACAGAAGACCACCTCCATTTTGTCTATAGGTTATCATAAAGCTAGGACCTCCGTTGTGATATAGACTGATTTGCATGGTATTGTAAATGAAAATCTCATTGAGTATTTTATCATTTCATTGAAGGAATAAACACAGCATAGCTTTTCATCTGCAAAATTTATATTTGTATCACCTGCTGAGCCAATGTCACTGTTTAAGTTTTTGCTTTGGCAGTTTCCTACCTTTAGGCAGAAGATTTTGTATTAGTAAGGATTAAGTTTACCTATAAATTATGGAAAATTGCAAAAATGGTGCGATTATATATATATGGTTTTTCTCTCACAGGTAAATTTCTAGATAGACAGCCTAGGCCTAGTGAGGTGTCTGATGCCAAGGAATCAGATCCTTCATTCTCCCTGCTCTTCTTTCCAAAGCCTTAGCTTTACAGTTTAGTATGTCAACTTCTCTCTTCTAGGAACCAAAGGAAAGGTTTTTAAAGAGACATAATTTTACTGTCTCTTAAGAAGCTTCCTAGAAGCTATGATACAATATTTATACTTATAAGCCATAGGTCAGAATGTAGTTGTATGCTTACATCTGGGAAAAAAAATGTAGATGGGAATGGGAGCTTTTACTCGGTGAATGCCTGAGGTTAAAAATGTGTTATAATACTAGAAAAACAGAATTTATATGGGTCCTAACCCTCAAAATATTTTTATACAGTATCTGAGAATCCAAAGATTCCCTGCACCCATCTACCCTGCTGGAAGAAAGTTAAGCAGGTAGGGAAAGGAATCCACAGGAGAGACAGCTAGAGAAAGTTGGCAGGTGTGGAAAACTCCTCCTCTAACCAGCAGCACTGGGATAGGTGGGCTGGAATGAGGGGAGGAAAGCAGACACAGTAAAGCGGCTGGCCAGGCTGGGAGCCTGGGTGGCTCAGTTGGTTAAGCATCCGATTTCAGCTCAGGTCATGAACTCAAGGCTCACGAGTTAGAGCTCTACCTTAGGCTCTGTGCTGACAAGTACTTCTTGGGATTCTGTCTCTCTGCCTCTCCAAAACTTGTGCTCCTCCCCCACTTGTGCACATGCTCTCACTTTCTTTTCTTCTTTCTTTAAATAAATAAATAGATAGATAGATAGATAAATAAATAAATAAATAAATGAGAGAGAGAGAGAGAGAGAGGCTGGTGGCCAGGAAGGTTCTTTGACCCTATGGGCTTAAGACACCTTCTCTCTCCTGAGTCTCTGGGGAAGGAGACCCCAACATACCCTGCTCTCACTGACAGGAGCCTAGCACTCAGGGCTAGGGAATTTCCTCTCTCTGACTACATCAGCAGAAATCAGAGGGAGGCCCAGAAGCACCACAAGTCAGAGGTTCTAGCAAACTGCCATTTGAACCACATAATCCACAAAAGTAGCCAATGCCTGTATGATAACTTAAAGTGTCTTCCTATTAAAATGAAAGCTTTAAGTAGGTCCCCAACTGCCATACATAATAGACAAAATATCCAGGACACGACCTGAGATTATTCATTATAAAAAAAAAAACAAGAAAATCACAACTGGAATGAAAAAAAGACAATCAACCAATGCCCTTTTTTAGATGAACCAGATGTTGAAAATATCTGACAAGGATTTTAAAGTATTCATGGAAAAATATTTAAAATATTAAATAAAAAAATGTCTTGAGGGGGTACCTGACTAGCTCAGTCGATTGAGTATTGAACTTCGACTCAGATTATGATCTCACAGTTCACAAGTTTGAATTTGAGTCAGGCTCTGTGCTGACAGTTCACAGCCTGGAGCCTGCTTTGGATTCCGTGTCTCCCTCTCCCTCTGCCCCTCCCCAGCTCGTGCTCTGTCTCTATCTCTCTCAAAAATAAATTTTAAAAAATTAAAAATTTGTCTTGAAATCAATAAAAATAGAAATCCTTAGCAAATAAATAGCTTATATCAAAGTATAAATTGGAAGTCATAGAAATAAAACATACAATAAGAGAAATACAGAAACTAATTCTCTCAGAACTACCCTTTGTTCTTCTATTTTTCAAACTCTTTCAGCTATTTTTTTACAGTAAATACTATACACTTTTTTTAATGTTTTTATTTGCTTTTGAGAGAGAGAGAGAGCAAGCGTGAGCAGGGGGAAGGGCAGAGAAAGAGGGAGACATAGAGTCTAGAGCAGGCTCCAGGCTCTGAGCTGTCAGCACAGAGTCTAATGCGGGGCTTGAACCCACAAACCATGAAATCATGACCTGAGCCAAAGTTAGACGCTTAACGGACTGAGCCACCCAGGTTCCCCTACAGTGTTTTTTTTAAAGCCATAATGAAATTTTCCATAATATTTATGGAAATAAAATTTATGGTAAATTTGAAAGGTAGCAGGTAAAGGATGATTTCATCTTTAAGTAGCAGAATGCCTAATTGAGGATCTAACAAATAGAATATTTTTATTTCTTTGTTTACACAAGAGAATGGTATACATATACTAACTTGGATTTAACTTCAAGGCAATTGGAATTTATTAAAACATTTAGAATCTCAATACATTATTAGGAATGTAAATATTTTAATACTGTTACTGAGGATTTGGAGATAAAAGAACCCTCGTGCCCTTTTGGGAATGCAGATGGTATGTCCACTGTGGAAAATGGTACGGAAGTTCCTCCAAATATTAAAAATAGAATTACCATATGATCTGGTAATTCCACGCCGGGGGGGTTTATCCAAAGAAAATGAAAACATTAATTTGGAAAGGTACATGTGTCCCTATGTTTACTGTAGCATTACTTACAGTAGCTAAGATCGAAAAGCAACCCAGCTTTCATCCATGATGAATAAAGAAGATGTGGCATATCTATATATGTATATATGTATGACTATATATACACATACATACACACATATGTATACACACAATGGAATATTACTGAGCTATACAAAAAGAATGAAATCTTGCCATTTGCAACAACATGGAGGCTAAGTGAAATAAGTCAGTCAGAGAAAGGCAAATACCGTATCATTCATTCATATATGAATTTTAAATGAACAAAGAAAAACAAACAAAAAATAAACTCTTAAATACAGAGAACAAAACAAACTAATGGTTGCCAGAGGGGAGATGGGTGGAAGGATGGGTGAAATAGGTAAAGGGGATTAAGAGTACCTAGATGAGGGGCGCCTGGGTGGCTTAGTCAGTTAAGCATCCGACTTTCGCTTAGGTCATGATCTCGCGGTTCGTGGGTTCGAGCCCCGCGTCGGGCTCTGTGCTGACTGCCAGCTCAGAGCCTGGAGCCTGTTTCAGAGTCTGTGACTCCCTCTCTCTCTGACCCTCCCCTGCTCACGCTGTCTCTCTCTCTCTCTCCTAGAAATAAAAATATTAAAAAAAAAAAAGAGTACCTAGATGAGCAATGAGTAATGCATAGAATTTCTGAATCATATTGTACACCTGAAACTAATATAACACTGTATGTCAATTGTACTTAAATGAAAAAGAATGGAATTACTTTTCCTATGAGAAAGACTACAAATATTTGACATTTCTTAGATGACTCCTCTGTTGGCTTTACCAGTTAGTGAAAACTTTGTTCCTGTGATGCAAATATGTCTTTTCCCCCCAAAGACTGCAGTTATGATCTCATATTTGTAATGTTCTAATAAGTAATACTACAAAATGTATAGACATTGTTATGCCTGTTTGTTATCTATCCTGCTTAGAGCTCATTGTACAAATTTGCATCACGATGCTTTTCAGAATTTTAATAATAAACTATTTTTTAATTATTCTCTTTTTTGAAGTTTATTAATTTTGAGAAAGATAGAGAGAGAGAAGTGAGGGAGGAGCAGAGAAAGAGGGAGAAAGAATCCCAAGGATGGATTGTCAGTGCGGACCCAACACAGGGCTCGAACTCATGAAATGTGAGATTATTATCTGAGATGAAATCAGGAGTCAGACATTTAACTAAGTCACCCAAGCACCTGAAAATGTTGTCTTTTAATATATTATGTATTTCACATCAAATCTTATCTCTGCTCTTTGAGATTCCAGTTACATATTTGTTAAATTTCTATCTGAATCTCACATGCTTTTCATATTTTGTATTTTACATCTTTTCCATTGTAGTCAATGTGAATTTTTTTAATGTTTATTAAGTTTTGAGAGAGCATAAGGGGAGCACGTGTAGTGAGAGGGGGACACAGAATCCAAAACAGGCTCCAAGCTCCAAGCTGTTATCATAAAGCCCCACATGGGGCTTGAACTCATGAACCATGAGATCATGACCTGAACTGAAGTTGGACGCTTAAATAACTGAGCCACCTAGGAGCCCCTTTTTTTCTGACCTACTTCTTTAGTTGGGTCCATTAACTGACCTTTCGTAGGTTTATAAAGTTTGATTTCTCTTGAGTTCAAAAAATTCTCCTTGGATGTTTAATTTATTTAATACATTAATAGTAAGTATTTTTAAGTTTTTGCATGGTAAGCCCACTATCTGGAATTGTGGATTATTTCTGTTGTCTGCTCTTTCACTTAGTTTATAGTCAACATTTGTCTTTTTATATATCTGAATGCATTTCAAATGTTTTTATTGGTTTATTATTTTGATTGTCAGATATGGCATATGAAAAACTGTAGAGATTATAAGAGGACTTATGATGTTCTCTTCCTCTGAAATGAGTTTATTTTTTGCTTCATGAGAGTAGCTAAAGTGACAGCAGTAGAATAATTTAAAGCTCCATTTTAGTCCCTCAGTTTTGTCTCTGAATTTATCCTACTCCAAGATGTCTTATTTAGAGCTGCTCTTCTTCTGACATCCCCAAAACACAATTTTTGTGCAGTAGATCTTAAACTCGCCAAATACTTTCTCTGGCTTCTCAGTTTCTTGGCCATGATTTTGGAATTACCAGATGCCTCTTGGGAAAAGCGGTGTCAAATGCTGTGTTCGTATCTTTGTGCCTTCCTTAATCCTTGATGTTGGCCCCACAAATTCTCACTACCTTAGTAAACCTATACTGCCTTTAATATTTGTTTTTAGTAGGCCACCTACTTGGAAACTTGTATTAAGAATAAACTAGTCTACATTACTACAGGTGAAGAGGCCCCAATAAGCTTTCAATGATCAAAATAAACACAGGGAACAACTTAAAGGAACTCTATTCTATTAACTTGCTCAATTTATTTAATATCGCTCCAATTATCTCCATGCAACTGAAATCCTAATAAAGTTTTACTACATAGGCTGAAAATATTTAAAAAACCCAAGTAGCATTTTCTCCCCTAAAAATTCACTTACATTTATTGCATCATGTAATGTTATAGTATATCAAAACAAAAATGTAGAACAAAAGTTACAATTAAAACAAAGGTCAATATAAAGCTGCATACAAATCTGAATGTATATGAAGTATGCATACCATTTGTTTCATTAGGATTTTATTATTTACAAATTATTTCATACACATTGTGGTAGTCAGAATTGCAATATGACCCTCTCAAGACAGCCTGGTCTCACACCAGTGGATACATCATGCAAAATCTTAGAGACTGTGATTTTGGTGAATTTTTTTCTTCAGGAGATTGAACTATATTATATGACACAGTTGACTTTAAGAAAAAAGAGGTTACTTTATTGGACCTAACCTAATCATATGAGACTTTTAAAATCAGAGATTGAAAGCACATGAAAGATCTGGCTTGCAGTTGTTGGTTTGAAGATGGAGGGATCACATGTCAAAGGATGTAGGCAGTCTCCGAGAGTGAACAGCCAACAAGAAACAGGGACTTCAATCTATCTGCCACAGGAAATTAATTCTTCCAACAACCTAATGAGCTTAGAAGCTGGTTTTTGCCCCCAGACTCTGTATGAGAACTTGGCCTTAATTTCAGCCTGTGATTCCCTGAGCCCAATTCTTAGTTACATTGTGCCAGACTTTTAGTTACAGAACTGTGAACTAATAAATTGATGATATTTTATATCGTTAAGTTTGTGATATTTGTTATACTACAGTGGAAAACTAAACCATATGTGATCTCACTTGATGCTCTTATAAACCTGCAGTAACATTATGACAAGAGGTGTTGCTGGAGGTAGTAAAGTAAGATTAAATATGTAATCAGAAACTGCTCAAGATCTTTGCCTACTTCCTCTCTACCAGTGGCTGAATCCATACACCTGGGGCAAAACCTAGTGATTCAGAAAACAGCTTTTGACTGTGCCTTTTGTTTTGTATATGAATCAATTTCTCTGGTCTCGTATGCACAGTTTCTGATATAATGAACTATACTGTGAAACATTCTTTAGATCAACACCTTTATTAAAAATTTTCCAATGCTATATTTTGGCTTCATTACTGGGCACTACTATCAGCAAACTTACAACTCTATATATTGAAGTCCATGAGGGCCATATCCTGGTTCAAAAACTAGATTATTTTAGCAGTGATCTCAAAATCATCTATGTCTACAAAGAGGAAAGATGCAGATCCAGAACTAGAACACAACATATTGGGTTCACAATAAGATTTGTGTTCCAATGCAATGCACGTAAAAATACAAATGAATAAACAGAAATAGATGAAAAATCCAAAATACAACATTAAATGTGTATAGAAACACCAATTCTGAAGACTTTAGAGATATCAGATCTGAGACAATTTTTTGAAAACTTTCAAAATAAATATTTGAAAAAACTTCTAAAAAGTGCTATATGAATAAAAGCTTTATGACATAAACTTGTAGGACATACCCAATATAAAGCATTTCTCTTCTAACTTTAGTATGGTATAGGAATTTTACCCTTTAACTGGTCAGTTCATAGCCCATTTTAATTAATATTTTCCTTTTCTCCCACAGATGAAGAATTACTGTGTTCTCTAATGACAACACTTATAATGCATTTGTCTATACCTTTTAAACCAAAATATACTTATTTAAATAGTTTGTATCTTATTTAAATTATTAATTCTCACAATATTACTATGATACTGTCAGCTAGAACATTCCAAAGTATACGTGAAATAGGATGTAACTTTAAAATCTTCTACCTAGCAAGGTAAAAATACACATAAAATAACAAGCTTATATAATAATCCATCTACCTGTGTATTCAAAAAATGTTGGTATCTTTATTTTACTAAGGATTAGACAGAATCATTATTTTTATTGTCTGACTCTTGACACTGTATGCAATCAACAATAGATTTATATATTTGTAAATAAATATTGAATTCTTCAAAATTAAATTCTGATAGAAATGATATCCTTTTATTTGAATAATGTAAGTGCATTTACCAATTAGGCTAGTATAACTGGCTACTGTAACTGCTATTGCTCAAAACAAAAAGCTTGTGCTTAGTCAAAAGCAACCATGAGATAACATAATTGGAAGGATGCATATATAAGTGGCTGAATTTCTTATTACAGAAGAGAGCAGTCATTTCCAGCAATAGAAGGTCCTCGAAATGAGTGTTCAAAAGAGAGGAACTCTAACATGAATAACTACTGTTTTCATTATTTTCTAGATGTTGAGAAAACACTAGATTGATTTCCCTGTCTGGATTTGTACAAATGGATATCACGAGAGCAGATACTGTTTTAGATCAGTTTGTTTGTTCATTGGAGCAAATATGCATGAAAATGACAATTTCACTTGCTCATTTAAGTGACCTTGGGGAAGGGACCTAAACATACTGAGTCAGCTTTCTTGTATATAATATGGGTAAAATATTAACTATCTATGCCCTAAAAGAAGAAAGAATCAGACAAATGTTTTTAAAATGCTTTTGCCAAGTCCAATTTAGACTTAAATGTGCATGTGTATCTGTTTTATAGTAAACTTCAAATGTATAGCTGAGAGATTACTAATCTACTTATTTCGAAATGAATATTTTTAGAAATTCAACTTTCACACACAAACATACACATGTGTATATTCTTTTGTTTAATTTTTGTTCGAGTGTTATGTACAACACAGAAGTATTTAGTTCTTTCTGCATAAAGCTATCATTTTTCCTTCAGTTTCATAAGCCAAATTCTTGCTACAACTGTGCTCTGGAGATAATGAGCCAGTGATTTAAGAAAAGTACAATAGAGATGTAAAATCTGGTATTGATACTAAATACAGTTGGATGCATCTACTGATTTATTTTTATTCTGCTGTTTAGTCAAGATATTTTTATTTGGAGATCAGGAAAATTAATCAGACACTCTTAACCCAAAGAAAATTTATTGTCATTTGCATTCTGGAAATCCTGGTAAGCTCATTTCTGGCCTGAATGAGTGATACAAATACTACAACAAGGTTGTGGATTTCTGAGAATTTCCATCTTTGGGTAATCTTTTTTCTAAGATGATATTTGTTTATAATTTATTTTTTAGTCTTGAGAAAGATAGGGAACATGGTTTCAAAAATTCTAAGCTTTCAACAGTCTAAACTTGAAGACTTCAGATAACGCCCCCAGTATTCTATGTTAAAACCTACAGAGAACACCACTGCATTTGTTTTGTGTTATATGGCCATCCCTGAGTCAGTACATTTGTAATTATGTTCATTGGGTCATGTGCTAATCACTATAGCCATTGGGAAGTGTGGGTATTCCTAACAAATACCTCCCCTGACTACATTGATTGGGATCGGGATAATCTTCCAAATGTCATGTAAAAAGCTTTTTATTATAATGAAATTGACAGCTGATGCTGGGCAGCAAAACACCAAACATGCATTTTCATGTAAACATTGACTGTAAAACATGCACATCCCCCATTTTCTCAGATATATAATCTGAAAAGGAGACTAGTACCACTGCATATATCCAGTCAAAAATTTTAATAATCAGTATGGCTTGGGCAGTGACCAAATAGAAAATATGTCATTCATAAGGAAAGATTGTGACCATAAGGTATATTGATAATTAGATAAATAAATATTAAATAATATGATTTATTTACTGAAAAGAAGACAAACTGGAGTTTTGCCCAAATCTGATATCCTGGCCCAAGTCTAGAGTTTCAGATTGTGTCCATTTTGTCTTGGTTAATTTCAGTAACTCATGGATAAGGGCAGCTTACAACCACTACCAAAATACCTGCCCTGCAAAGTTAGAGCAAAAAATAGGGGAGTATAAGAAAAACTCCCAATTAGAAAATTAGTTTCAATAGCTCAAAGCATACACCATTTCATAGTGCACAAAGATTCCAAGTACAACTTCATATAGAGCTTAAATGATTTCCTTGACCAAACTGTTTTCTTCTGATCAGAATTTTGTTCTCAAAACCCATCTCTCCTAAATAATAATAATAATAAGCCATCTCTCCTGGTTATTCTATCCAATTGCCATGTGTACTTGATATCTTCCATTTGCTCTTCCTGATCCATTCCATATTTGTCACTCTGCTTTCTGTGGCACGAAGTTCAGAGTTACTACATTGTCTTTTGCAATGCCCATATACCTGTTGTAGGTTGAATTGCATCTCTCTAAAGATACAGTGAAATCCTAATACCTGGTACATGTGAATGGAACTTTATTTGGAAATAGTGTTTTTGCATATGCAAACAAGTTAAGATGAAGTCATACGAGAAAGAGTGAGTTCTGAATCCAATGACTGTTGTTCTTATAAGGAGAGGCAGGTCTGGGGATATAGAGAGACACAGGAGACACAGAAGAGACACAGGCAAAGAGGCCATATGATGATGGAGTTGAAAGAATAGGGTGATCCAGTTATAGGCCAAGAAATACCAAGGACTGCCAGCAACCCTGAGAAGCTAGGACACAGGCATGAAACAGATTCTCCCTGAGAGAATCAAGGAAAAAAAAAAAAAAACACACCTCTAAATTTGGACTTCTAGCCTCCAGAACTGTGAGAGAGAAATTTTTGCTTTTTATGGCATCTAGTTTGTAGTAAGTTGCTATGGCAGCCCTAGGAAACTAACACAACACCCAAAGTTTTAGAAACTCTTCCTGGATTTCTTCCACTGCAGAGAAGGCGAGGTGCCTTTGAGGAAGAGGCCAACATTGGAGCCTCATAAAAATCCTGAGACTATTCTCTGAAGCCTTCACCAGAGACAGTTTCAGCCATTAACCAATGACATTCTCCCATAAAACTGAAGATACTATATAATAACTTAGCTTTTGCTGATCTACAGATATGCAAAATGCCATGGTGATCCACCAGTCAGAGTAAATTAAATATTAACCCAAGTCCTTCTAGCACTGGACACAATATGACTGCAGATCCGCCCCACAGTTGTTTCCTCTATAACATAAGATACAGGTAGAATATATATACTTAGTATTTGGCAGAGTTCCCACATTGGTGCACATTTGGAGTGATATTACAGACAGGAGTCAACATATAAAAAATGCTAGTTGGATTCTCTTAAAACTCTCCACATCCTACAAAGGCAGTGAAACATAGCAGATGAACTGTAGAGTATTTCTATTACTACTAAGATTTTAGGAATGCGAAGTTGATAAAGATTACTTATTTCCATTTAAATCTTTTGATCAGTGCTAAATCCAAATAAGTCATAAAGAATTATAGTGATGTCATCACACAATTCTTGGGTGATGATGCTAATTATAACTCCCCTTTCAGATGTTATGTCATTATCTAAAAAATGAAAACCCTAGCATCTATTATGCAATATTATTTTCCTAATTCCATCAGTAAGAAAAAAATATTAATTTATGTTAGGTTCTGATTATACTTGGTGTCTTGCCAAAGGACCATGTCAATTTTCTTTCTCTTCATGATAGTACAGCTAAAAAGAAAGTTGATCATCTCAAACACCTCATGCAGATGAATGATGGGGTGTCCAATTGAGATAAGAGATCCCTTGTACCATTCACTATGAGAAAAAGGCAAAAGTCTTGGTGCATCTCCTTGGATTTTGAAGCAAATATATATTACATTTGGCTATGCAGCCTAACCCATTTATCAGGTAACCCATAAGGCTGCCACTTTTGAGTGGGTTGTGGAACAAAATAGGTCTCTGAATTAGGTTCAAGCTGTGGTGCAAGCTGTCTTGCTTTATGATCCAGCACATCAAATGATATTAGAAGTATCTGTGGCAGTAATAAATTCTGAATGGAGTCTCTGGTGAGCTCTCTTTGGAGAATCACAGCACACACCAACAAGGCTTTGGAAGAATGCCAGGGTTTAGCTTCCTAATGAGCCCTGGTGGAAGCTGAACTCCTGACCAGGAGACACCAAGCCCCCCATATTACTATGACTCTTTAATCACCTTCATAAACACAGCATATAAGATAAACTAAACCAACAATTCAATGTGTTTAATATAACTCAAGTTTAAGGTGGATTATATATCAATTTTCATAACATTTACATTACATATTTACATTATATATAATTTTGTCCATGTAGGTCCTGAGAACACAAATAATGTGCACATGTAGGTGATTTAGATCTCCATGGTACCTACCCTAAGTACTCTTGCCAACTCTCCCTCTCTCAATTCTCTCAACTTATATCTAGTGTCTCATGGAGAGTTGCCTATGGTCTATCCTTATTTATAAATGGGTCTCTATTATATTTCAAGTCCAGCTGAATATCTATGACTGCTGCATGGTGAAACTACTTGGGTTGCTTTGAATTACTTTAGGGACAGAAAATCCTTCCAGTAAACAGATAGTTGGGTGAAATATCTGATCCGCTTTATGTGTAAATATAGATGACCTATGGATATATAGGTATATATACACACAAATGGCTTCATGGGGAGATATATATAATTATCAAGATGTTTAAACATGTATAGGTATATATACACACATATGGATCCTAGGCAGTGACTAATAAGTTGACCAGCTTGACTAAGAATTGGGGGAAAAAAAAGATTAATGTGGTAAGTAGATCTGAAAAGATAAGAAGGTAGTAGTATTTTCTATATGGGCACATTATGTAGAGTTATTTATATCCAGTGAATATGCTTGCCATGGGGCAACTAAAGTAAAAGAAAATGAATTCAGATATGTAGATGCTTCATCAGGATTTCTCTCTTTAATGCTAGCACTGAGTACAAAACCTGCTACCATCATAGGCCGGTGCTATAACCCTCATATGTCACAATTACCTGTGGAACAGCTAGCTGGCTACCTTGTACTAGGCTGAATAAATCCGTTTCATCAAGGATTGGATGGTAATTCTTTCTCTCATAAAATATATATTTTGGGTATGGATTGACCTTCCCTGACAATAGCACTTTTAGCAGTATTACTAGCTATGGACTTGAAACAATCTTTAACTATTGCCATATTGCTCAATATTTTTCCTTCTCAAGAGATACATTTTACAGTGTAAAAAATGTAGACTTCCAATTCTGATCAAGATGAAGCAACAGAAACCACATTTATCCTCCTTCAATAAACAGACAAAAACACAGACAAAATACAGAAAGTAGCAGATAAGGGGTAACGTGTTGTGTATGCGAGAGAAAGAAGGAAGAAATTACATTGGGGTGCAAGAGCATACATGGTGATGACTGGATATATTCATTACTTTCATTGTGTTCATGGGGGATATATATAATTTTCAAGATGTTTAAACATGTATAGTTTATTGTATATCATTCATACCTCGACAGAGCTATTTTTTAAGAAGAAATGCTTGTGGGTTGCCTGAGTGATTCAGTCGGTTAAGCTTTCGACACTTGATTTTGGCTGAGGTCACGATCTCATGGTTCATGAATTCGATCCCCCCACTGCAGCGCAGAGGCTGCTTGGGATTATCTTCCTCCCTCTCTCTCTGCCCCTCACCTGCTCACACTCTCTTTTTTAAAATTAAACTGAAAAAAAGGAACTCCGTGGATCCCTTTTGCCAAAACAATGAAATTTCTATTTTATGCTTGTGTTTTCCTACACTAATAACTAGAAGATAGTTAAGTTGGAACTATTGAACTATTGACATAGAAGCCACATACAGTATACTCTAAATTCATGCATGATTAGCATTTTACAAAATCATAGACAATGTATACATGTCATGAGCGATTAGCATTACATAAAGACATTTAAAACTAACAGTCACTGAAATTTTAAACTTGGAGTTGAATTATTGATGGTTTACTTTATTTCTATAACAATTCCTATTTGTGCATTTGTCTGAATAAATTTTTGTCCAACTATTTATAAAATTAGCCTGTTAACTGAATGACTGATGAGAACAAAACTAAATAATTAATGTATGTATGCACTGTACTAGTTTTATTACTTTTAGTTAGACAGATTTGGACAGTATAGAACCAATTTGTCATTGTATTTTGGCATTTTATAGAACCAATTCCAAGTGAAACCTATGTGAAAGTTTTATTTTGGAAGAAATTTACCATATCAAAACTCTTTTGAAAATATGTGAACCTATAATTTGACATATATATGTCAATATATCAGTTAATGCTTTTTTAACATTTTGTATGTTTATTTTTTCTGGGATACATGGGGAACCACTACTTGTCTTTCATTGCATTTTAGTGTGTATTCATCCCTTAAAGACTGCAGGTTGCTTAGCAAAGAGAGCTTTGTGCTGTCAGTCCTTTATCACAGAATAAGTGCTCATGTCTATCTTTACGTGTAAACATTGGAAGGACTAATCCTGCCTTGGTGTATCAAAGCATTTCAATTCTGTTTCTAAACGATAAGTGGCCTTGAACAAAGAAAGGTATCAAAACCTTCTTATTACACATTCTGCATAAATAAGAAATGTCATTTAATTGGAACAAGCTTCATGAAACTGGGGCTCCTGGTTGAAGAGATTAAGGTGTGATTTATCATATTGGTGTGAGTCACTCAGATTCTTGCCAGACCTGATCTGGCTTGTCAACTGCCTCTAGTATATACAAAATTTTCTTTTTTTCAAAATCAAATAAGCCCACCCACACTGATACCATTGAAGATCTACACCTCTGAAATATTTTGAAAATTAAACTGAAATTAAAAATATTTAAATGTGTTTTTCATTTTTTCCTGTAATAATTAGAAACTTCTAGCAATCAGCAGCTGTATATTTGGAAATATAATGTTCTTTAGATACTTTCTTTTTTCCCTATTTGGGAAATGTCATTGACACTCAGTATTTTTATCTTCATTTAGAATGTGACCTTATTCCTGAGGGAAAACAAAAATGAATCTCAATACTATAGCCTTGTTTCATTTGGCATTTCAGAAAAGCTGCTCAAACCCCAGCTGTCAGGAAACATGATTCGAACTGCTTTCAGTCACGGAGGTCAACAAGTATACCTGAAAGGTGCTCTAAATGGTCATCCCTTTCCTTGTTATCACTTTGTTTGCTGAAGACTTCATAATCTTTGAAACTACTGTAAGGACTTAGCTTAACAAGTGTTCCCCTAAGATGAATCTGACATAGTAGATTTTTAAAGAAAAATCCTCGACAGGTTAAGAGATATCACATTGACAATTAAAAAAGAAAGTTTTTAAAAATATGCTAATTTGGAGGAAATAAATAGGTTAATAGAAAAATATCAAAAATACTTTTATAAAATATCCTTGCCCCATCAAAGAAAATTAGCCAGAACATACCAAAAGAATTAGCTATTAAAGAGAATTTTCTCCAACATAAAACCCTTTATAAAATATAACATAAATGTAACAGATGATGTAACAAAAAATATAATATGAATTAATTTGAACATTTGTTTTACTACATATCTTGGTAACACCATCATATGGAGTGTTCACATTCCAAGGAATTTTGTTCTCACACATATAAGTTCTGCATGCATATTTATCAAGGAATCTGAGTCTTTTTTTTTTTAATTAAGCCTTAGAAACTATGATATAGAATTTCTTGTCTTATTTCCTAAGAAGCACAAGAAAATGAAATTCATTTATACTGTTTTAATGAAAAATTCATGCTTTCACTTATGTCAGCTTAATTGTGGAGATTTAGAAGTTTTAGAAAAGTCATAAAATCAATGTAGTATGAAGGTTCTTAACTGTTGGAGCTAATGGTGAAGTCAATTTCAGGGTGTTGTTCATTGAAGATGCCATGATTTTATTAGAATCATTTATATGAGGATGTCCATTTCTAGTTGTCTCAAAATTAGAAAATAAAAAGCATAATCAGTCTTTCATGATGTTCTTAAAGTTTCAGGGGAAAAAGAAATAAAATATAAAATGCATGTAGCAATGTTGTGGAAAGATTAAGATAGTGTTCATCATTATTTATATAACTAGAGAGGATCTAGTAATGGGCACATGTTTTCCCTTAAACACCATCTTATTTGTGTAGACTTGTACCTATTACATAACTATACCTTTCACTTCAAATTCCTTCTCATTTACATTTACATTTAAAGCCATATGTATAAACAGGAATTAATAAATTTGTGAGTCTACTTTGCCAGATATATTTTTACTCAAGTGAGCTAAAATTTCATTGTGTATACTTAGTTTCCCATTGATCTCATTTTTCCCATAGCATAAACAGTCACACTAAATAAGATGTTTTTTAAAGATCGCTGGAAATTCAATGATAAAATCTGGAAAATTATATGTATTTTCTCACTTTTATTGCTTCAAACTATACACATAGTTACACCAGAAAAAAAAACAAAAGGCCCTAGGAACACCATGAGTAGTTCAAGTACGGAAATAACTGTCACTAGCATTTTCTCATCTTAATAAAGGATACTAAGAGAAAGTTTTGTCTTTAGAATGATGGTGCTTCATGTTTACTCATTAACTATAAGTATTCAGTCATTGCACATGGAAGGGGGAACACGGTCAGCGTACATGGGATAGAGGCTGGGAGTGATGTGAAAAAAATCAGTGTGCAGGTGTTCAAATACATGCTAATTTAAACCATTTTACATCCAAGATATGTCTTAATAAATGCTAGCCATATATTCAAGTCATTTAGCAGTAATGAAATATGTATTTCTGACAAAGTTAAAAGAACTGATTTTTCTTACTTAGTATCTTAGAGATAATGAATTATAATAAATGTGAAAAAATCAATTTTGAAATATGATAGAGAGACAGAGAGANATATATTATTACTATATAATAAAGATTATAATCTTTATTATTGCATGATCCTTGAAAACAATTATATTTTGATAATGTATTAGAGACATTATTAAATAGCTATATTTCTAATGCACATGAAAGCAGGCATAGGTAATGATGATATATTTAAGTATCTTTTAAATAAAGGAGTCTCCTTTTTCAGTGGATTTAATCACACTATATAAACAAAATAACAAAACTATAGTTGCCTTTGAAATGTACAATTTAACTATCATGATAAAAATATTTATTGTGAGCTATATATTATGTTGGGATAATATCAGGAGAAGACTTAAAATTGAAAGTTCAAAGGATTAAAAATAAATGGCTTCTCAAATTGCATGGTAATCATTATATGGTCAGTTCTAAAAAGTTACATTCAATAGACAAAAATTTAAAACGTTATTGTAAAGAGTAAAACAGCATTTGTTCTAATTTTCATAATCTCAAATGTGTAATTTCTTTTTTTAAGATTAGCAGTTTTATTACATTTTTTATTTTAATTCCAGTACAGTTAACATACAGTGTTATATTAGTTTCAGGTGTACAGTATAGTTACTCAGTATCATTACTCAGTGCTCATCATAAGTGCGCTCCTAATCCTCTTCACCTGTTTCTTCCATCCCCCTCCCACACCCCCCACACACCCTCTGATATGCTTTATTTTAAATGAATTATCTTCAGTTAGAGTTAGTGATTTGTTTGCTTTCTTTCTTTTTCAACAGGAACATTTTTACTTGAAGTATACTTCAGAATACATGGTTCTAAAAGATATATACGAGCATTCCAGGGACACTTGGGTGGTGCAGTCGACTCTTTTATCTCAAGTCACAATCTCACAGTTTGTGAGTTCATGCCCCACATTGGGCTCTGCATTAATATTGCAGAGCATGCCTGGGATTCCGTCTCTCTTTCTTTCTGACCCTCTCCTGCTTGTGTTCTCTCTCTCTCTCAAAATTTATTCTCTCAAAATTAAAAAAAAAAAACTCCATCCAAGAAAATATTATAGAATACATGCTTTCTTCAGGCATACACAGGAAAATCCCCTGGTTAAGTCACATAAAAGGAGGCATAATAAATATATGTAATTTCGCTTATTTTTCATGTATCACAATTTTCTATACAGAAATTTGTAGTGACATCAATAAAATGAAACAGGTCAGTATTAGATGTACTAAGATGTACTAAAGATGTACTAAGATGTACTAAACAGGCAGTGTACTTAGATGTTGGATGTAAACATGAAAATAATTGATATAAATTCAGAACTTGGATTTGGCTTAGACAGCATCATGATATCCTATTTTTTCTGTAGTTTCTGAAGTGTTTTGGAACATTATAACTAGACACACCTTTTCCACTCATGAAAGTAGATTTCATTATTCAGCCATTTAATTCTCCCTAGTAATAAACACTACTTATCAAATTTATTATTAGCAATAAACCACAATAATATAATGCTAGTCATTGATAATAATATAAACAATTTGTTGACTAAGAATTATGTGGTTGGAATTATATTTGGTATTTTAGATGAGTTTTATGACTTACAGATAAGCAGTTAAACCTTAGGTTTAAAAACTTATACATAACAATGTGACTTCCAAGTGGCAGAATCTGTATTTAGTTTCTAAAACTGACCTTTACTACATTATACGTTGCTTTCTACCTATAAATTTTTCCTTAAAACAAAGCAAAGGAAGTTCTCTGAAATCTTATTTCATTCTATGGTATCATTACCAGTTCACAAAAGTCCACTTCCTTGGTAGAATAGTTCCATGATTGTAAGAATTTTATTTTGAGTGATGTTTGGATATAACAAATAAAAACTACTTAAATTTGCTTGGTATTATACTGGTTATACATATTATCTATAGAGAGAGAGAGATAGGAAATTCTCAGATTTATTGTTCTCATAGTGAACATCTTGGATCTTACTAATCTTTCCATTTAACACATTTAAAAAATATATGCTCAAATATTATTTTCATTGGCTGAATCAGAATAGCATTACTTTTATTCATATGTTCATTATTTGATATCTGATATTTAACTGGTTTAAGACTAGAAGCAGTTAAGGAAATTTAACTGGTTAACTATAACCAGTTAAGGATAATAGTATAATGCACACATAGCTATGCTATAATCACATCTGAAGAGATCTTCATTTTCATTTATGTTTTGCAAATTACATCTCATTATCGGCTACTGTTTCATATTTTTTGATCCAAAAAGAAAAACTCAATTTGGAATATTATGTAACTTGAAATGTATTGCATGATAATGATTTTGTAGTCCTCTCTAAGTCTCAGCAAATCAAGTAGGAATATCATGATGGCTAACACTCCATTATTTTCTATAGTTCAAGTAATCCTTCTATCAGGTTTATAAAAGCCCTGATGTGCTCCTTCTTTAATCATAATCCTCCTCATCGAATGGAGCACCTTGCTGTTGCTTGGCTTTTTCTCTCTTCACAGGGACAAGCATCATTACTGCTAAGAACTTCAGAAGACGTTCTTCATTTTTTTAAATAGCAATGCCAAGTTCAGGATTGCAAAACTTGTCATTCACTGGGTATCTTCTGGTAATGTAATGAACAAAAGGTGGCTGTTGTCACTTAGCCACTCCATCAGGAATTGTGTTTATTCTATCTGACAACTACAAAGACTTCTAATTTCTGAGAACATTTTCTATCTAGCTCATCCTAATCACTAAGGACTCTTTCATTTTAAGAGGGGAAAACAGTGTGTTGAATAATTTCAAGTCTTATTCTGAAAAGTAGGCTCAGTAATTACTGTATTTTTGTTACAGTTTCAAAATACTTTTTTCCACACTGACATGTTGACTTTAACAAATAATACAATATTTCCTTAGACTCCATTAACTACTTAGTCTCTGAATTATTTACTGGGTAGGTGCTTATTTTGTTAAGTCCATATTTTTTTAGCATGTTACTTAATATAATATTTTATCTCAATATATTATCTCACTTAAATTTGTATATTTATTTCATTGTTAAATTATAGTGGCTTCCATACACCAGTTCAGAGATAAGTTGTAGAATAAGTATTACTTAAGGAACATTTAAAACCCATATTCTTTGGTTTCCATCCTCCAGCACTACCCCACCACACACACATACACACAGTAGACCCTAAATCTTTATCTTCCCAAACCTTTGAGATGAGTCTAATGCAGAGCCTGGACTGTAAATATTGGTATAGCATATGAGAGCAAATTCAGTATAAAGTAGTTACATAGAAGCTCACCTCATTCCCATGTTACTATGTGAGAAATAAATTATTGTCTGCTAAAATTTAAAAGAATGAGGAGAGAAAGCATAAGTAAATGATTCTAGCTAAAAATGAAGGCACAGAATATGAGCAATATTTGCTATGGTTTGACTATTAAATAGCATATCTTACATTCTGTTTACAGCTAGTGGAGTCTAACCATATTGTAGTTGTGACCTATTTGGATCCTGGAGCAACATAAATGAGAGCAAAATAAATATATTTTCAGATAAAGAATAGCTGGGAGAATTTATGTTTACAATTTGCATTTTTATTTTAGCCTTTTATGTTATATGATTAAAGTGTATATCTTGTACACAACATATTATTCAGGGTCGATTTCTTATCCAATTTAACAATTTTTGGTCAATTAATTAAACTGTTCAGTCCATTTATATTTAAGGCAATTATTGTGACTAGATTTCAGTATGTCGTCTTGCTATGTGATTTCCATTTGCCCTTTCTATTTTTTTATCTCACTTCCTTTTCTGACTTAATTTGAGATATTTATTTATTTTACTTTACTATTCAGTTTGATTTCTCCTTTTTTTTTAGATGTTTATTTTTGAGAGAGAGAGAGAGAGAGAGAGAAAACGTGAGTGGGGGAGGGGCAGAGAGCAAGGTAGACACAGAATCCAAAGCAGGATCTAAGCTTTGAGCTGTCAGCGTACAGCCTAATTCAGGCTCTAAGTCTCAAACCATGAGATTGTGACCTGAGCAGAAGTCACTGCTTAACCTGAGCAGAAGTCACTGCTTAAGCCACCCAAGCACCCCTCAATTTGATTTTTCCTATTGATATTTTAGATCAACTTCTTTTTTTATTATTCTGTCCATAGGTGTTCTAAGCTTTTCTGTATGTGCACTTAACTTATCAAAGGCTATCTAGAAATAATGTTGATAATACTACACTTTTAAAATTCACATTAAGGGGACCTAGGGTCTCAGTCAATTAAGCATCTGACTCTTGATTTTGACTCAGGTCATGATTTCATAATTTCTGGGATTGAACCCTGATCAGGCTCCAGTCTGACAGGATACAACCCACTTGGATTCTCTCTGTCTTCCTATCTCTCTGCCCCTCACCTCCTCATGCTAAATAAGTAAAACTTTAAAAATTCACATCATTAATTTTTAAAAAGTATGATTCTAGTTGAAATTCAATTAATTTTATTTTTTATTTTTCAGTACTTTAAAAGTATCATTCCGGGGGTTCCTGGGTGGTGCAGTCGGTTGAGAGTCCAACTTTAGCTCAGGTCATAATCTCATGGTTGGTGGGTTCGAGCCCAGTGTCAGGCTCTGTGATGACAGCTAGCTCAGAGCCTGGAGCCTGTTTTGGATTCTGTATCTCCCTCTCTCTCTGACCCTCCCTTGCTCAGGCTCTCTCTCTCTCTCTCTCTCTCTCTCTCTCTCTCTCTCTCAGAAATAAATAAAACATTAAATTAAAAATAAAATAAAATAAAATAAAATAAAATAAAATAAAATAAAATAAAATAAAATAAAAATGTCATTCCAGGGCTGCTGGGTGGCTCAGTTGGTTGAGTGATTTTAGCTCAGGCTGTGATATTAGGGTCATGGGACAGAGGACCCCATCATGCTCTGTGCTGAGTGTCGAGGCTGCTTGAGATTCTCTCTCTCTCTCTCTTTCCCTCTGCTCCCTCCCTTGCTCATACTTTCTTTCTCTAAAATAAATATAATTTAAAAAACAATAAAATTTAAAAAATAGAAAATAAATATGTCATTCTAATGCCTTTTGGTTTACATTATTTCTGACGGAAGCAACTTTTCAACTCTTTCTTGCATTTTTGTTTCTTCTGTGTGTTTTTTGGTATTTTTTCCTCTGGTTGTTTTCAAGGTTTAATTTTTGTCTTTTACTCACAGTAGTTTAAATCTAAAGTCCCAGGGTGTGGTTTAATTAGTATCTTTTATGTTGGGTTTGCTTAACTTCCTACATGTGACACCTTGTTTCACCAAATATAGGGATTTTTTACCATAATTTCCTCTAATTGCTGGGAGCCGCACCGGCCTCACTGGATGACAGTCACAGCGAGGAAATGGCAGCGTTTGCACAGCTCCTGCCATGAGAAATGAACACTGGTATCTCCTTCGGCTACTACTGGCTCGTGATGGAAATGAGCCTGCTGGTATTGACCAGGCCTCACAATATTCCAGATCAGACCGATATTCCTCACACAGATTCCTCATAAGGAAAAGCATATTCCTGCCCTTTCAAAAGGGATTTTAGATGAAAGCATTGTGGATGACTGTCAAAAGGCTCTTCCTATGGGCTTTGCAGATCCAAGACTTACATAATAAAGGGGGCTAAGAACACAGGAGTTACAATTGAGCCTGGCCCTGAGACAAAGAGCCTAATTTAGAGTTAAGGACAGATATCCACTCCCACCCACTTTCCGCTTGGAGCACTGACCCAAGGGCATCTTTGTTGATGAGTATTCAGGAGTGACTTATTCTGGCCTTGAATATGCTGATTGCACCCTGTGAAGGAACCTATTGTAGGAACTTCTTCTGTGATTGTGGGAGCAAACATTGTGTTTCCTGAAAGACCTGTTTTTCTTAACACTTCTCCTTAAACAAACAAGCTATTTGACCCCTGCCCACAAAGAAGTAACTTCACCCTTTTTATGCTAAAAACATTGTCTTATATGCTAAAGATACCTTCCTTCCCCATAGGATAAGCATCTAAATCCCCTACCTCAATCACTATTGATAAAGGTTACGCAGGAGTCTTCTACAAATCTATGTTCTGGGAAATTCTTACATATCAAAGAAATTTGTCATCAGAAATCATTGTCTAAGGCAAATGCCACTTCTGTGCAGTCCCCAAACACTTAATTATAAAATAAGGTTGAGACCCAGTCAGAGCAGAGAAGCCTGCCTGGTGATCAGAAAGATTCTCTTGGCCTCTCTCACCCCTCCCTTGCTGACACCGTTCATCCTTCAGAGATCCCTGGACCCGGCCAGAGCTGGCCTCCGGAATCAAATACTCTCCACCTCTTTATCTTAATTTCTTCCTCATGTAGCATTTCAATTACACAGACATGAAAATATTTGGTATTATGTCATAATATCAGCATAAATTCATAATTCTTCATTTTAAAAATATATTTTGATATTAGAGAATTTCTTTTGATCTCTCTTCAGATTTGTTGACAATCCTACCATCTCCAATGAGATCTCAAGAAAATTCAGTTAATTTTTCATTTTAAATGAATATAATTTTTAGCTCTTGAATTTCTACTTTTTTTTTAAATTCGGACTTTTACTATTGTGGCTGAAATACCCTTTTCATAAACTATTCATTAGTTAGACTATTAACCTTTAATTTTTTGAACATTTTTTTTAATGTTTTTTTTATTTTATTTCTAGGAGAGAGAGAGAGAGAGAGAGACAGTGTGAGCAGGGGAGGGTCAGAGAAAGAGAGAGTCACAGACTCTGAAACAGGTTCCAGGCTCTGAGCTGGCAGTCAGCACAGAGCCCCACGCGGGGCTCGAACCCACGAACCGTGAGATCATGACCTAAGTGAAAGTCAGACGCTTAACCAACTAAGCCACCCAGGCGCCCCAATTTTTTTAACATTTTTAAAAATCTGAACCAATTTATAATAGCACATTTAAAATTTTGTGCTCTAATTCTAATGTCTGGCCCTCTGTTTTGAATTGTGTGGTTTTTTTTTAATTGGGTCACAAATTCTAGTTTACTACCAGGTCTAGTAATTATTCTTTAATAAATATTCTTAAGATATATATTTTTATATCTATGGAAACATTTACAAAGTAGTAAATATTTCCTTATATTTAGTGTCCTTAATTGTTAACACCTTACATTAGTATGGCACATTTGTCATAATTAATTACACAGTAATGATCTATTTAGGTTATAACTTAAAGCCAATAAATTATTTAGTTTGCCTTATTTGTTTTTCCTAATGACCTCTTTCTGTTCCAGGACCCTGTTCATGGTACCACCTTGCATTTAA
This sequence comes from Crocuta crocuta, assembly GCF_008692635.1. NCBI lineage: Eukaryota > Metazoa > Chordata > Mammalia > Carnivora > Hyaenidae > Crocuta > Crocuta crocuta. The sequence continues at coordinate 61,383 of NW_027529431.1, read as the reverse complement.
TACTCATGTTTCCTTAGTCTCATCCTCACTATGACAGTTACTATAATTATTATTATTGTTATTATTTTTAATTTTCTGTAATGGAAATTACACATGGTTCATTGCAGAAACTTTAACTATATTATGTTCCTTTAAGGAATATTGGGTTTTGTGTTCCAGAAGACAGTTCAATTACTGGCTGTTGTTCTTGAACTTGTTTCTATGATAAGCAACTTTATAGAAGGCTCTAGTTTCCCAAGCTTCCCTAACTTAGTGACATTAAACTCTCCAATTTGGGTCTCCCTGCAGATATTATTAGGGTGAGTTAGGATAGACTTTCCTAGAGCTTCATTCTTATGTTTGAGCAGTATTACAGGTAACTCAAACCCATGACTACAGAATTATCAGCAGTTAACAAAGTTACTTGAATTCTGCTCCTCTTAGTTTCTTTTATTTCTATTCTTTTTTTAAAAAATTTTATGTCTTTATTTTATTTTTTTGAGAGAGAGACAGAGTGTGAGTGGGGGAGGGGCAGAGAGAGAGGGAGACACAGAATCTGAAGCAGGCTCCAGGCTCAAAGCTGTCAGCACAGAGCCTGATGCAGGGTTCAGGCCCATGGACTGTGAGATCATGACCTGAGCTGAAGCTGGATGCTTAACCGACTGAGCCACCCAGGCGCCCCTCTTTTATTTCTATTCTATGCTAAACCTCATAGCAGCCACTGTGGGTGAACTAGTTGAGGCAAACTTTCCTGGAATGTCCATACATAGCCCAACAATCAGCCATGAATTTGTGGGAAATTGTCACATCCCTTTTTCAGACCACTTTTTCCATTGTCTTTCATCACATGTTATAGTTGTATCAATGACCCTGAGTTCCAATATCTGCTTCCTTAATGCATTCGGGCTCTAGCTTTTTATGGATGCCAGCTTGCCTGGCCTGAATAAAACATCATCTCCAGGAAGAGGATCTAGTGACTGTGGTGCTTATATTTCCCTTAGGAATCACAGTGTTGTGTTGTCTGTGACAGATGAATACTAAAAAGATATTCACTTTATCTTTCAGGCAAGGGCTAGTTATTTTAAAATATGTATGACGCTATTAACACAAGGACAGTAGGAACAGATATGTCCTTGGAAGTAGTTCTCTAGAATACTTTAGAACATAAAACTGAAGAATTATACTGAATACTTTACCCATGTATATAATAAATGTTGATTATATATCTTGCCAACCACCTCAATTTATGTGATTACATTAACCTGACTTTTCTACTTGACCAAATGAAGTCCCATAAATGAATTTTTACTGTGTCAAGAATCATCTGAATCATGAAGAGCCAAATCAGTGTTCATACACTTAAATTTTGGAGTAACTATAATGATGCTTATTTCTCCTTCAAACACTTAGCAAAATAAATACCTTCTTCTAATTATTTAAATGCTTTTTTGTATTTGAGACATTAAAATTTTATTATTTTAATATATGATCATATATTTAACTTAGCCTTTTTAACAATTATCTCTTTAATCATCACATGTATTAATTTTTCAAACAATAAAATTTTAAGTCCAATAAGAATGTTGCTCATATTATTTTTATTCTTTGTATTACTATTTTTACTATCATACTAATTTTTTTTTAAATCTTTTCATTTATTAAGCTTAAACCAATAAGGACATTTTAAAGTTATTTATTTATTTTTTGAGGGGTGGAGGGGCTGAAAGAGAGGGACAGAGAGAGAGAATCCCAAGCCAGTTCTGCAATCTCAGTGCAGAGCCTGACACAGGGTTTGAACCCAAGGACCAGGAGATCATGAAATGAGCCAAAATCAAGAGTTACTCAACTGACAGCCACCCAGATGCCCCAAAAGGGCATATTTTAATAGCTCAATAAATTTCAATTCATTATTCAATCAAAATATTTTTTGAAATAAGAGTGTACACAATAAATTACATATTTATTTCATAAACATTTATAAGTAAATATGCATAGTATACATATTTTTATAAATATATTTTAACATATGTATAATCATACACACAGTTAAAACACAACACTTGCTTTCTATATCATGTGAAAAAGAATTTAGGAATTGAAAATACATTCTACATCCCTGGAATTTGTAATATAAAATTCACTGTAAATATTTATATTTAGTACTTATTTAATATAAAGTTATCAGGGCAAATTTGGAATGTAGTGCTTTACTTAAGATTCACTAGCTAATAGATAAATTGGCTAAACTACCTCTGAACACTGAGGAACTTAGATTAATCTCCTATATCATACCATCTTCCCTTCCATAAAAATGATCACAAATCTAATATTGAATATGCCACTTCTTGAAAGATGTGCTTGAGCATTCATTCACTCATGGAAACTAGACAGCAAATGCTGAAATCAGTCAATGAGCCACAAAATGAAGAAGGTAACAAATGATAAAGTGAGGTGTTTTTGTTGCTCCTGTTATTGTTTTTCTAGAAGGAGACACAGTTTTACTAGTATATTAATCATCAGTATATACTTTTAAAAAAGTCATCAGTAGTATGATATCTCTAAAGGCATATTCTATGTAATTGATAATCTTTTTCAACTATTTGTGGTTGTTATGTTGAAATAATAAAACTAAACAAAACCAGTAAAATTATATGGCAAAAATCATAAATAATGTTTTTACATTCTCATGGGTTAATCAAAATGTTTTTTGTGTTCCACTCTTGAGTCAATTAGGAAGCTATTTGTTTTTGCTATTGTTGTCAAAGAAAAATAAATGACTTCTCTTTAGATAACTTGTTTATATTGGAAATTTCTCTTTTTGCTAGAAAAGATTCCTACAGAAATGCTAAAAGGATTTCCTCCATTGACTTAAGTAATAATAGTAATACATGAAATCTTTTTGAAAAGTTCCTTGTTTTAAAATGTTTTTTCCTGTTTTTAGTAGATGACTATTATTCCATATTGATTATAATTCAGAATGCTTATTGATATTTATATATTTTCTTATATATGAAAGTTGTCTATAACATGAATCATATATATTATATTGTAAATTATATCTGAAGAAAATTGGTTAATTTTAGTGTTGTCTGGAAAAGACATTGTCCTATCCAATGGCTCTTCAATCAGCAATTTATATTACTTCCAGCACATTACATCCTAACACCACCTGGGAAGTAAAATTTTCTGGAGGGTTGGTTTTCATTTCATTCTAAATGCCTGATTGATGAAATTAAGCATGTAAACATTTAAGAAGCTGAATTAAGAGGTTCATGAACAGAATAAACATTCTTTACTGTGTCCCTTTAGATTTGTTGCAAGATGAAGCATAAAATCTGAAATAAACATTTATAACTGCTGAATTTCTGACTTAAAATATAATCATATTGCAGGGATTCATATATATACTTATTATTTAAATTTAGAATGGAAAGAAACCTAAAGGTTAATCTAATTATTTAAATCAAAGTATTTTATTTTACTTCCCAAGTAACTACGATTTATAATGGTTAAGATTCCTGCCCAAGTTGACAAGAATAGTTATGGCAATTTTATTAGCGCTCAGTGTTTCTGATTATAAACCAATGCAGTTTCCCATAAAATACATCCATTTAGACTTTATACAGATAGTCCTTTTTACCACAGGTGGAATGTACAAATTTGCATAACAAAAGCTATTTGGCAAACTAGGAAGCGTTCTTAGTTTCAGAATTGTTATTTTGAAATAAAGGAAACAAATGCTTTAAGATGAACAAAATAACTACTTGAGATTCCAAAAGTATTTGAGTAAAAGAAATAAGTNGACTCTTGAATGCTGAGAAACAAACTGAGGACTGATGGATGTGGGGGGAGGGGGAGGAGGGCACTTGTGGGGATGAGCACTGGGTGTTATATGGAAACCAATTTGACAATAAACTATTTGTAAAAAAAATAAATAAATAAAAAGTGGACAAAAAAAGAAATAAGTAACATACATACATACATATATTTTTTTAAATAATAGCTGTTTACTCTAAAAATTGCTTCACATAACATTTTGCAAAATGTCCAAGGAAAGCACAGTAAAGTTCTATGATATGACACAATTTTTATTGCAACATGGCCATTATTGTGAGGGTGGGGAGTCTGACCTCAAAAACCATGTTCCATTTAAGCTCTTTTACACAGAAGTTGCCATTATGACTGATATTCAAAATAGTTTTAGTGTTGCAAAACTTACATGGTAAATGTAAACTCCTACACTTATTCATTAGTGTACACTGATGGAAAAGAAAAGTTACATGTAATGACTTAAATGATTAGACAAATTTGCTCTCAGTAAGAATAAGATCAGTTTTAGATTCATTTTTCTATCTGAAAATTTTAAGACAGTGATAGCATAGTATGGGGATAAAGAAGTGTAGAACTTTATTAAATTGGAAATAAGATCAACACAGGAATGAAAATCTCTGCCTAGGACATTAGGCAACAATTACATATAAGGAGTGATGATGTTTTGATATCAAGGCATTTTCAAAAATAGAAAAACCAGAACACTTGATTAATTCAAGTGTTCCTGAATTTTAAAGCGTATTCTAAGGTAGACATGTGCATTTATGCCATGGACAATAGAGAGACAAATATATGGTGCAATTATAGAGATCAAAGCCACCCCGAAAAAGCTTGAAATACAAAATTATGAGAAAATACAGAAGTGACATAATCTAATTTTCAGCATTAAAAGGTAAATTGTAAATTGAAAGGACTGAGGTTTGGGGTGCCTGGGTGGCTCAGTCAGTTAAGCTTCCAACTCAAGCAGTCTCAGAACCTCTCCACATGCTCTAAAAAGGTAATGAGCCTCCTTAAAGGGGATTCAGACTCTTAGAGACTATTCTGGAACCTAGCAGACCTCTTACAGACTAGGCCCAGAGCTGACATATTGTCACCTCACCACATTGCAGTCAAAACACCTACCCGCCAGTCCTCTGAGGCAATTTTCAGAAAACAGAAACATAAAAAAAATTTTTTCCACAACTACATATTCTGAAAAGATCACAGTACGCAATAGTGAAACTAATTCTTTGCTTATCCTTGGTGATAAAAGACATAGTAAAAAATAAAAAAGGGATATATTTTAAAAGGATACCTTCTTAATTTTTCGGGATTAACTGTTTTGCTGTTTCCTTGCTTTGGGGAACATGAATAGGATTCTTCACAAAGTTTTCTTTTTTTCATGTAGGGGAAGTTGAAAAACTATAAAAGTTGTTTTAAAGCATAATAGGAATGCTTCTTATGAATGATGAGTATAGGTCCTCAAGGGTTACATATCCAGTATCAGCTTAGTGTCTGGAGAAGCCAAAGGAAGGAGACTCGAGTAGAATTTGTAGGTTGAGACTGAAGAGAGGAGGTAGCAGTTAGTTAGGATAGACTCCCCCTGTCACTTTGGGAGGACGAAAAGGAAATGTGTTTCTCCCTTAGCGGATTAGCTAATAGTAAATTTTCAATTTCCGTTGCCACTAAATTACTTCCTGCTACCTTGCCACTGTGTATTAATTAATTCCATGAGGGATGGAATATGATGCTTAAATTCTGCTTAATTTTCAACCAATAAGATACTAGGTATTTTTCCTTGAGATAGTGAATTAATATTCTTCAATAAGTATTATTTTAAATAAAAAGACATTAGTAATTAACTACATATAAGGATTGATATCAATTAAATGGAACAGATAAAAATATGTTCTCTCTAAACTATTATATTAATTTAATATAAATAACTTTTTATTGTCTACATAGTTTTGTTTTTGCAGACTGTTATTTAGTTGAAATCATACAGTATATGCCCTCTTCTATTTTGTTTATTGTGTGTCTCCCTCTATGTGAATGGAAGCTCTGTGAGGACAGAAAGATAGTAATGACACTGAATCAGAAACCAACAAAGAGCAGTCACTCAGTAAATATAATGAATTAAAAATTGATTGGTTTCTTTCACTTAGTAAAATGCATTTAAGGTCCCTCCATGTCTTGTTGTGGCCCGGTTGCTCATTTATTTTTAGTGCTGAGTAAATATTCCATTGTTTATATGTAGCACAGTTTTTATTTACCTACTGAAGGACATCTTGGTTGTTTCTAAGTATTGACAATTACAAACCTGTGTGCAGGTTTTCATGTGCACTGGGGGACACCAGTGCTGGATAGTATGGAAGGAGTATATTTAGCTTTGTAGAAAACAGCCAAACTCTCCTCCACAATGGCAGTAACATTTGCATTCCTACCAGCAGGGAATGTAAGTTTATCTTGCTACACATCTTCCCCAGTGTATGCTGTGGTTAATGTTTAGGATTTTGGCTATTCTGGTAGGTATGTCGTGGTATCTCAATATGGTTTTAATTTGCAATCGGGACATATGATGTGGAACATCTCCTTCACCTGCTTATTTATATCTATGTATCTTCTTTGGTGAAATGTCTGTTCAGATATTTTGCCCATTTTTAAATAAAGTTGTTCATTTTCTTATTGTTGAATGTTAAGAGTTCTGTTGGGAGCCATTCTGAGCCCACTAGTCAAGAAAACTCCTGGTGAGGTTAAAGCAAGTTTGCACAGTCTCTTGCTAATCAGATGATGACCGATATCCACCCCAACTCAATTATTTCTGCACTGACCCCTAGGTTACCTTGTTGATCAATATCGGGAATGACTTGTCCCCTTATTCTGGCCCTGGTATGATGATTGCACCTTGTGAAAGAACTTATTGTGGGAATTTCTTCTTTTGATTATGGGAACAGACATCGTGTCTCCAGAAGGTCCTGTTTCCCTCCATACTTTCCCTTGAGCTATGAACAGACTAATGACCCTTACTCATAAAAGATTGAGCTTTACATGTACAATTCTGTTTCTACCATTGTGTTAGTCCAAGATGTTCATTCAGCTCAACATGTAAATCAACTAACCAAAAATGTCTTTTATGCCCTAGTTATTCAAGAAATCATAAAAGTAGACAGAAAGGTAAATGCACTTGAAGAGGCTATTCTATGTATTGGAAATGAGCTAAACTCTTTAAAGGTATGGCTGGCTCTCCGGTGCCATAAAGCATATAACTGGAAAATCAAGTCTTGCCTGGAGACAAAGAGCCTAACTTAGAGAGAAGGAACAGATAAGAGCAGAAGATAAGTTAGTACATACACCTTTGCTAACTGATGGTGTATAGCAGCCCCTTCCCTAAGGCCTACATTCCACAAACACCTTCCCTTACCCTGGCAGCTGTGATGAGGATGGATAAGAGTATCTACAAACCTATGACTTAATCTTAGTGTTATTATAATGTGAACACCTTGTTATTTTCTTAGTTACTCAACTTCACTATAATTGGGGCTGTTCTGCAAGAAGACTTCTGTAAAACCTGTTTCTGTACATTTTCCAAAAACATCTTATCACAAAGAGCTATCCATTGTAAAAATTCCATTTTCTGATGCCATGTTAACTTTAGACCTATAAATAAAGACACCAAAACCGACAGGACAGAGATGCCTGCCTGGTGATCAGAAAGGATCTTGGGGCTCTCTCACTCTCTCTCTTGCTGACACCGTCCATCTTTCAGGGACCCCTGGACATGCCAGAGCTAGCCTCAGACAGAGTTCTTTCTATATTTTCCATAAGAGTCCTTTATCAGGTATGACTTTTTGTAAATATTGTCTCCCAGTCTGTAGCTTGTCTTCTAATTCTCTTGACATTGTCTTTTGTAGAGCAGGATTTTTTTCTTATTTTAGTCATTTCTTTCTTTCATGGGTGGTGACTTTGGGATTATATGTAAAAAGTCACCTCCAGAGGCACCTACGTGGCTCAGTCAGCTGTGTCTGACTCTTGGTTTTGGTTTAGGTCTGATCTCATGGTTCATGGGATCAACAGTGCAGAGCCTGCTTGGAATTCTCTCCCACTTCTCTTTCTGCCTCTCCCCCAACTTGATAACTCTCTCTCAAAATAAATAAACATTAAAAAATTTTAAACTTACCTTTAAAATAAAATAAAATAAAATAAAATAAAATAAAATAAAATAATAAAATAAAAAATTCACCTCCATTTGTGACAACATGTATAAATGTAAAGGGTATGATGTTAGCTAAAATAACTACATCAAGTTCACTTCCAATAATACTTCATAGGTAGTGAGAATATCTTACAATTATAAGATAATCACAATTCGTCCCTCTCTTCTATGTGTCATTCATGTCATTAATTTCATTTGAAAAAATATACTATTTTTGTAACTATTACAACATAGTTACTGTTATTATTTTGAACAAACTGTTAGGTCAGTTAAAATTTTTTTTAAAATGAAACTTTTTATTTTGCCTTCACCTCTTTCATATCTGACACTTTTCCTTTATGCAGACCTGGGATGTGGACCTATATCATTTTTCTTCTCTCTGAAAAATTTCTTTTAACATTTCTACAGATCTACTGCCAACTAATTCTCTCATTTTTTTGTCTGAGAAAGTCTTTATTTCTCCTTTACTTTTGAAGAATAATTTCTCAAGATACAGAATTTCTAGGTTGGTAGGATTTTTGTTTTGCTTTGTTGGTATTTTTCTTAATATTTTAAATATTTCAATGTACTCTCTTTGTGTTTGCATAGTTTCTGGGGAGTAGTCAAATGCAATTCTTATTTTTGCTTTTCTAATAGAAAAGATGTTTTTTCTCTGATTCGTTTTCTTTACCTTTTATTTTCTGTACTTTTAATATAATGTTTCTTTAGTATTTATCCTGATTAGTGTTCTGTTGACCATCACAGATACAAAGTTTGATGTCACATTAATTTGGGGATAATTGTCAGTCAATACTGTTTCAAATACTTCAACTTTTCNAGTAGTCAAATGCAATTCTTATTTTTGCTTTTCTAATAGAAAAGATGTTTTTTCTCTGATTCGTTTTCTTTACCTTTTATTTTCTGTACTTTTAATATAATGTTTCTTTAGTATTTATCCTGATTAGTGTTCTGTTGACCATCACAGATACAAAGTTTGATGTCACATTAATTTGGGGATAATTGTCAGTCAATACTGTTTCAAATATTTCAACTTTTCCTCTCTCTCTCTCTCCTACTTTAAATATTCCCATTATGCATGTGTTACGCCTTTTTGTAGCTGTCTCACAGTTCTTGAATATTTTGTCCTTTTTTTTTTTCTCTTTGCTTTTCAGTTTGGAGGTTCCTATCGAGATACTTGCAAGCTCAGAAATTCATTCCTCTGTTGAGTCCAGTATACTAACAAGCCCATCAAAACCATTCTTTATTTCTTTTACAGTGTTCTAGAGCTCTAGTACTTACTTTTTTAATATTCTTTCTTAGGATTTCCTTTTGTGTGCTTACATTGCCCATCTGTTCTCACATTTTGTCTACTTTATTATCCATTAGAATCCTAAGCATATTAACCATAGGTATTTTGTATTCCTGATATGTTAATTCCAACATCCTTGCTGTATCTGTGTCTTGTTCCGATATTTGCTCTCTCTTCAAATTGTGCTTTTTGCCTGTAAATATGCCTTGTAGTTTTTTTTTTTCCCCTTGAAACTGGACATAATATATTGGGTAAAAAGAATTGTGGGACATAGACTTTTAGAAATCTGACAATGTGTGCATAGAGAAGACATGGTCTATGGTAAGTAGTCCTATGATTAGGTATCGGGTTTCAATCTTTTAGAGAGCCTGCGCTCTGGTATAGTAACTTCCCCAGTGTTTCTAAGCTCCCACCTTCTCCCTTGGTGGGGACAGGATGGCTGCCTGGGCTACAGTTGAGTATTTCCCTTTCTTCATGCAAAAGGGTAGAGCAGGCTAAGGTTACATAGTTTCCTTCCTCCAGATGGAAGGACTCACTAGGATGAAAGTTGGGTATTTTGTTCCTCCCAAGTCAGTCAGGCTCTGATAAAGGCCAACAGTTAAAACTCCAGTAAAATAGTTTCTCCTTAAGGCAGAACTTTTTTTTTAAGAATGTAACTTTTTTTTAATATTTTATTTATTTCGAAGAGAGAAAGACAGAGAGAGGGAGAGAGAGAGAGAGAGAGGCAGTGTGATCAGGGCAGGGTCAAAGACAGAGGGAGATACAGAATCTGAAGCAGGCTCCAGGCGCTGAGCTGTCAGCACAGAGCCCGACGCGGGGCTCAAGCCCACAAACTGTGAGATCATGACCTGAGCCGAAGTTGGATGCTTAACGGACTGAGCCACCCAGGCGCCCCAAGGCAGGTCTTTTTAAGAAGAACAGACTACTGGTGCAGCTTCAGAATGGTTCTCTTTCTCCTCCCTCTCAGGAAAGCACGAGAGGAATTTTTCCATGTGAAGAATTGGTCAAGCACCTGGAGGTAAAAATTACAAACCTTTATTCCTCCTATGACAAAGCTCCCCTGGAGTTTTTAACTCAGGCTTGTCCACACTGAGCCTTCGTAAATTTGTCCATTGCATTTTAGGTTTTCCTACTCCCAGACTGGTTCCTTCAATGATTTCTGCTCATGTTTCTATCACAGAAAGTTGTAATTCTCTGTATCTGTTAGTCTCTCTCCAGTTTCAGAGCCAGTAGCTTTCCATGTGACATCATTTCTCTAACATATCTAAAAGAGTTTATTTATTTGTTTGTTTGTTTTCAGGTTCGTATTGTTGGTATGAAAGAATGACAACTTCTAAGCTTCTCACATGTGATTGGAATACAGAAGTCCAAGACGTTTTCTAAATCATGAAAAGCACCATGACAAACTGTGTCTCTCTCCATCACTGTATCCTAATTCAGTAGTAGAGATTTAGCATTCCTGTCATGTTCAATAGGTTGATAACCCAACTAACTGCATCTAAACCGTTTTTTTAAATATATCTTTTTATTAAACCAATATTTCAAAAACATTTTATCCCTGCACTCATATTAGTAAAATAAAAATTGGAACATTGGCTCCCAGTATGTCTACATTTATATCCAGTTTTTAAAAATTGTATGTATGGGTGCCTGGGTGGCTCAGTCAGTTAGGCATCCAACTTCAGCTCAAGTCATGATCTCATGGTTCATGGGTTCGAGCCCCGCATCAGGCTCTGTGCTGACAGCTAGCTCAGAGCCTGGAGCCGGTCTTCAGATTCTGTGTCTCCCTTTCTCTCTGACCCTCCCCTGCTCATTCTGTCTCTATCTCTATCTCAAAAAAAAATTTAAAAAACAATAAAACAAATAAAAAACAATAAAAATTATATGTATAATATGATATCAATATTTATTTTAACATTATAATGCATAGACAAAATAGACATGAAAAATATGATACAAAATGTGTGCACAAATACACACACACACAGACACACAAATATATAAATTTCTAATGTATGATTTCTGCACTGTAATCACAATCAACTATCCTGAAAACCTCCTGGATTGAATGCCTCTAATTCTGAGGTCATGACCTAGTTAACTATTTTAAGAGTTCACATTATTCTTACACATTGCTTCTTATGTGTCTAATAAAAAATGTGAATTTCATATTTCATGATATATGTTAGATAAATTAAATTTTCAAAAAAATGCATTCTCTTTGCTATAAATGTCATACAAATTATTAGAATCCAAAGGACACAACTATTTAAAAAAATTCCTAACAGGGTACCTTGGGAAGAAGTGTTTTTGTGATTTGTACTCAACTAAGAAAGGCTTAAGAAATCAAATTGCTCTCTCCAGAGGGTGTATTTTTTTCTCTTCAGAAGATAATAAATCCCCCAAGTTTCTACAAATTCCCTTTGTCATTGCTTTTCTTCCCCCTTACTATCTGCTGCCCCAGGAGTCTAGGATTGCTAGAGGGGATGTTTCAAATACTGAAACACATTTTATATCACACCACAAAAAAATCTTAAATAAAACATTATGTATCCATACATATATGTGTATATATGACATATACAAATGCATATATATGTGTAATCAAAGTATAACAATGTTTACCCTTATATCTTTGTATTAGACAAGATCTAGTATTTTTTCCTTATGTGAAAATATCCATTTCTTGTTTTTCCAATAGTAACCCAATTAATATATCGATATCTTAAACTTATCATTCTTTGTGTATTACAATGCAGAATTTTCTATATAAAATGTCATTTAATAGTAGAAATTATACTTGGAATGTATTATACTTGGAATGATATTTTTAAAAAATATCACTAGTATGACTCTGACAAAACTGCCACCTGAAAACTATAGTTCAAATGAAAATGATCTGCCTTTAAGAAAATAGACTGAGTATGTATATGAAATTGTGGAAAGAAGTATAATGATAATTGATAATAATGAGAAAAGACGATCTACCAAAATGATGCCTGTCATTGCTGAAAAATGGGTGGCAATGGTTGTAGATGCATGGGTAGAAATGAGTCAAAACTATGTTTTCGAGTGTGGGAGGAACACATTGAATAACAAATAATATATTTCAGTATGCAAATAATTTGCTTCTGAGAGTCAAGTATGTCAGCAAAGAACAAAAGTAATCAGAAAATTCATAAAGTTCTCTAGCAAGTGAAGACTCTTACACTTCCAACACACATACACTCACACACACACACACACACACACACACACATTTAACTAATCCAGGTTTGTTTTATTAAAACATTAATTGAATTAAAAACATTGGATCGGGGCAGCTGGGTCGCTGAGATGACTTTGGCTCAGGTCATGATCTCATGGTTCATGAGTTCAGGACCCACATGGGGCTCTGTGCTTAGATTCTCTGTCTCCTTCTCTCTCTGTCCCTCCCCCATTCATACTCTCTCTCTCTCTTTCTCTCTCTGTTTCTCAAAATAAACATTTAAAAAATTCCTTGGGCAAAGATAGTTCCTATTTTAAGTAGATACTATAAAATAAATTTTGACATTCTATCCCCTTTTATTCTTGGTCTCATAATGTCTTGTATATTAATCATTATAAATTTCACAATGCTACATGGTTTGCCTCATTACCATTGTTTAACACGCTGTAATCTCCTTAAAGACCAGGGTTATGTTTTGCATGATAATTGCTGTTTTGGGGGGGCTAACACATTGTGGTCTATAATAAATAGCTTCATATAAGTGATTAAATGGAAAAATATTTGAGCGAATGAATACATGATATGCTATACAATTCTCAAATTTGAATATTTTTTCTCTTGAAAATATTTTATCAAATACTGATCTCTAAAGTAGCAGCCAGATGATCAGGAATATTACCAACACAACTTACAGGAAACACAGTAAACACAAACCTGTCTCTGAGAGTCAATATCAAATACAGAAAAATGACATATGCCATCCAACCGCACATTAGTCTGAAGTAGAAATTTTTTTAAAAATGACAAATAATATTGGCTGAAGTGTCAACATGCTTAAGGTGAAGGACAGATGAATCTGGTAGAGAATAGGGCCATTGTGCTATCAGTAAAACAGAAATATCATATTGCCCTTTCACAAATCTAGGATGATTCAGTTTTCTCCATTTGAAAAAGTGAATGTGCTTTTAAAAATAGATATTCTGTATGAGATAGATATGAAAGTTTCTCACAATAGTTTTATATAAATTTATAAAAAAAATAAAAGAATATATCACCTAGATAATCAGCCCAGTGAAACTTTCAACACTAATAAGACATTTCCAGAGGCATGGCTGGCAGCACAATACACTGACAGGTTCTTTCTGGGATGGACTATCCTCAGGAGTTTGATATCTTCGTTCTCAGATGCCAAGTGAAAGAGAAAAAGAAGAGAGGTGCTAAACGCCAGATGCCAAGTCACGCCAGTGCCCATGCTGAAGGGGTGTGTTTGGCTTGGAGGTTAAGGACACTTGCATGCTTTTTTGTGTGTATTTGTCATATTCATGTTTTATTCCATCTAATTATTATCTAAATTTTTCAAACAAAGAATATTATGAAAGGCATTGGTTTACTTGAAATCATTAACAAAAAAGTGGGTTTTTTTGCTTTCCTTCTATTTTTGTTTTTTTGCTCAAAATGTTTACAAATTATATTTTTGAAGGTTTCCTAAGAAGAGTTCCAAAAAGAATTTTTAACTACAATCTAAAATTCTATCGAGGCTTAAACGAATTTGAAAATAATAGCATAGAAAATAATTAAATCTTTTTCATTCATGTGGATGGTAAACCTAATGTTCAGAACACAGTGTATGAGCTATCACTACAGCTGACCTTCAAAAACATGATGGGTTTGAACTGAGTGGATCCAGTTATATGTGGATAGTTTTTGATAATTCGGTACAGTATGATAAATGCATTTTCTCCTCTTTGTGATTTTAACAACATTTTCTTTTCTTTAGCTTACTCTATTGTAAGAATACAGTATCGAATACACATAACATACAAAACGTGTTAACTGATTATTTATGTTATCAGTATAGCTTCTCGTCAACAGTAGGCTTTGACTATTGTTAACTTTTAGAGAAGCCAAAAATAGTAGGCAAATTTTCAACTGTGTTGGGGGCTGTTGCCCTTAACTCCTATGCTATTCCAGGGCCCATTGTATTATTAGAAGTAATAGTTATAGTAATACTATTAAAAGGAATGTCTTAATGATGTCATATGTACATATGAAATGTTACCTAAAAAGTAGTTATAATTTACACATAAAATATATAGTTTAAATTTATATAATGATAAATTATTGTTGGATAATACAGATTGAAAATGATTCCCATATAGGGTCACCTGGGTGGTTCAGTCTAGTTGAGCATCTGACTCTTGACTTCACCTCAGTTAATGATTTCACAGTTCGTGGGTTTGAGCCCCACATCAGGTTCTGTGCTGGTGGTATAAAGCCTGCTTGGGATTCTGTCTCCCTCTTTCTCTGTCCCTCTCCTGCTTGCTCTCTAGTTCTCTCTCAAAATAAATAAATAAAAATATTTTTTAAAATGATTCCCATATTAACTAGCTAATTGGAAAATATTTTGTGGATTTTTTAGGGGAGGAAGGTCAAAATAAAATAGCAATATAAAGACAAATGTTAAGATTTCTCTAGTTTTTCACCTTACTTAAAATATCTACAAGTGAACAGAATACTGGTATCAAGAGCTAATGAGAAATAAATATGTATAGGGGTAAGGCTATTTTCATAATGTTAAAGGGCAAAGTTTAATTGAAAAACACTTGTGCTTGAACAGTTTAAAATTCCACATTTTTAACCTGAAATGATATGTAGAGAATTCTTACATAAAATTCATACAAATCAAAATGAAAAGTAAATAATACCATTAAATGGGTAAAGGAGAATATGAAACCAAATAATTCTACCACTATTCATTAACCACAATAGTAACAAACACATAAAGACCAAAAGCTACATAACATATTGCAATACAAATCCTTAACAAACTTTATGAATAAAGAGATGCCTCAGTGTATAGTATGATATATGCGTATACACAGAGCTACATATAGAGTGGGGTTTTAGAAAATTTTATCATGAGAAAATCAATCAAACAAAATTAGACAGAAAATTCAGCATAGACTGAAACTGTAAACTTTATAATGTCTATTGAGCTGGAATATCCCGAAATGTGTTCTAATAAAGTGACATGATTATTTCTGTAAGTTTTACAGATGATTTTGTTTTCTTTATGATTTTCTATGTTAGCCATATTTTATAATAATAGTAAGTTATTTCTAATATAAAAATTCAATACTTAAATCAAATCCTGAGTTTTAAGTCATTAAGCCCTACACTGATGTTAATATCAAAATTACGTATTTATATTTTTATACTATTTAATTATTATGTGTCCAATACAATGTCTAGAAAAAGTATATATATTTTTAAACTATATAATTTACTTTTGATTCAACATAAAATAAATATACGTTTGCAATGGGTATAATTAATGATTTATAACAAAAGATTTTTTTTTCTAGACATTTCCTTTTCTGACTTTTATATCAAGAGTGAAACAAATGACATTAATATACTGTCAAAGCTAAATTTAGTTTCAGGTGTAAAGTGGGAAAGAAAGAAAATTTAATACAAGAGAATTTGATTTGTCTAAATCATCCATCATATTGTCATACTATGGGCAAATATTTTATGAAAATCTAATCAATTTTTGAAAATCACCTCTTAGTATAGAATATATATATCCTAGCACATCTGTGTATGTTTTATATTAACTAGCAGAAAAATATGACATTTAAAATAACTCTTCTCTTTAAAGAACATTTCAGTGACATGAATGGCATCTTTCTTTGTATTTTTTGGAACTGACAATCTTTACCTATAGGCTGCCTGGTTGCAGGAATATGAGAAACAATCTCAATGAGAACTGAAATCATGGACATTTGTTCATTTATTATCAATATTAACATGACCTTTCTATTGTCTTTATCAATTTGATTTTATTATTCTAGGAAACTTTACATAGAAAGATAGATGTAACAATTACCACAAACTTCACTAGTCAAATAACATAAATCACAGAACTCAGAACTAAGGATAAATTATTGGTTTATTGTCTCACATTCTATAGGTCAGACATCCGAGCTGGGCTGGCTTTGCTGGTTTCTTGGCTTAGGATAACACAAAGCTGTAATCAAAATGTTGTTTGAGTAAGGCTTTTCTCTAGAAGTTTGGGGAAGAATCTACATCCAGGCTAGCTCATTGAGACTGTTAATAGAATTTAGTTTCTTGCAGTTGCAGGACTATGGTCACCATTTGCTTCCTCAATGGGAGCTGGGAGCTGCTCTTAGCATCTAAGCTCCTATGTTCCCTGTTATGGACCCCCTCCATCTCAAGCCAGCAATAGTACTTTGAATCCTTCCAATGCTTCAAATCTCTCTTGTATGTTCTACCACAAAATTTTTTAAAGTTTTTTTGCTTTCAAATGACTCATATCATTATATTTGGCACACCTGGACAATCTCTTTTGATGAACTCAAAATCAACAAATTATTAGACCTAATTACATGTGACAAATCATTTGCTACATAATGTAGCACAATTATGAGGGGAGGGGTTACATCTGATTATATTCATAGTTACATGGATTCTGGGGGGGAAACCTGAGATGGCACTTTGGAATTCTGCCTATAATTAACACTGGAAATAATTTTACTGTTCATTTTAGAAAGCAAAAAACCCAACATCCAATATGGCTCAGGAACAAAAGGAAAGAAATAGAACCTGTGGGAGCATCCCAAATGAATTTTCATCAACACTATTTGTTCCAATATGATGCAGAAGAATATTTGAGTCCATTACCCTTTTAGGAAAACACAGAATGACTTAGTCTATATTTGCATCCAGGTAAGGAAAAGAGCTTCCTTTCCAGGGTATGTGGAGCTCATTTCTGTTCCACAATTGGCCAGTATCACCCCCTATAGTGGGCCAAGGCAAGCAGCTCCAGAAGTATCAAAAAAGCAGAAGCTCTGCTTGCCAAACAGGCTAGAAGGAATTCAGCCAGTGTGGTGAGGATTCAATGACTGAAGGCACAGTTTACTTCATTGATGGCAGGGTGATCACTAAACACCCTACGATATGTGAAGGGACAAAGGAAATGGGAAGAAACACAGATAGGCCATCTATGTTTCCCAGAGTTACTAGACCATGAATTGGACAAGGCCTAGAACATTAACCAAATCACTGGATCTGACTTACTATACCGAACTGAAATAATTTTTTTTTTTGCCTAGGCAGATTAGAGAATAAAAAGCAAATGTGAATTTACTTATAAAACAAAACAAAAATCTTCTTCCACATTTGAACTTTAGAATATAAATTAGATTCTGCTTCAGTTCCAAGAAATATAATAAACACAAGGAAGAAAAAATTATCTTGTCAATTTGTAGGTTCAGTGAACTCTAAGCATTCTCCTATCCCTCCCTCTTCTTTATATCCACCAAATAATTATGATGTGAACATCTATCCTCTGGAATTTAGAAAGTATGGAGAAATCTCCTAAAAGTACTGCTGGCTGAGCAAATATATAGATACATCATCCTTGACATCAGCAACTCCCACACATTCTGTATCAGGTTTACGATTTCTGAAGAACAAGAATCTGAGTCAAAATAGTCCCTGATCATTCATTCATTGGTCGGTTTGAAATGTCATGAAATAGTCATCCCAATCACCAGTGAGCAATGGAGGGGTGGTAAATTCAGTTACTGGCTTGGATTTAAAAACCAGAAATAGTGAGGGAAAAGCTGCCCTTAGAGTCTTGGTTACTTTAGAAATCAGGGGTATTAAAGTTAATGTATCTTCTTTTCAAAGAAGAGAGGAATCTGCAGGAAAAATACACCTCAATTATTTATCTCTTGCTGGGACATATCCTGAAAATCTCTTTGAAAAAGTTCCTATAAACTAATTCATATTGTGACAACCTTTTCAAAAGTCCTGCGTTACATAAAGACTAAAGGGGAAGGGGACTTCATTTCAATGTATCGAAAGCCTTACCATGTATCACAATGTGTATTTTGCAGTCCTTTCTATTCTGACCCTCTTTTTTTTAAAGCCATACTTTATTTTTTAATTTCCACCGGCTTTAGTATATTATTCTAACAAAAGCACTGTTGAGAGTAGGTGAGACTTTTGTGAAGTCTCACTTACATTTTAGCCTGTCTCTATTCTCCCTCTGATCTTGCCAGAAAACAAGACACTAAAAATCTGACTCAGTGGGGGAAAAAAATGATGTAACTAATTAAGAGACGTAATCATCATAATAGTTCATACTTATATAGTATTTCAGATCATCTTATCAGAAAACTATCAGAATGATTCAGAATTTATGTTTTCTAGATTCTGGGGAAACAAAGATGAAGAAGTTAATGTCCCCAACTCAAAATAGCTCAAAAACTAATGATTGAAACATGGAGAAGAGCAAGTATCTATAGGATATTTTTATATCACAAAAGACTCATCAGAGTCTGAGGCAAGGTTTCCTATCTCACTTTGGCTCCCTGATTCAGAATCTCTTAGGACTTTATTCAGCTTAGAACTAAATCCTAAAGAAAGAGCAGGGGCTTTCAAAGTAGAAAGATAAAGTGGAGAGACACATCTCAAAAAGAAGAGACTGAGAAAGGCCAGAAGCAGCATGGGATAAGAAATCTGCTCCTGTTTGCTAAGAGGGATGCTACCACAGATCTGAAGAGAAGCTGAAGAGGAAAGAAATAAATCATGGGGGACCTTCTATGTCATATCACAGAGTCTACATTATATTACTTCAAAGGCAGTTAAGAACTTAAAAGAAGATTTTCAAAAAAAGGAAGTGATATAACCTATTTACAATTTCTATTTCACCTATATAGAGAAGAATTATTGGCTTGATAGTGATTCAATTAACTGCTGGACTCTTGAAAAAGAACAGTTCTGTTTACATTCCAGCTCTGCCACACGTTAGCCATGTGTACCCGGGCAACTACCTTAGCACTGTGCCTCAATTTCATCATCTCATGTCAAATGAATTAAATTGAAGTAACATTGAGTGCATAGAACAATGCGTGAAACATAAGTATGATAGATAGTTAACTATCTATACTAATTGATAGTAAACTATCAATAATAATTGTCATCACTGCTATCATCAGTGTTGTTTTTATTTTTTCTAGAAGGTAAAATAATACTGTGTGCAGAGAGGCCATATTAGAAGAATATGGTGATATTTTAAGAAAGACAGAGCTGCATCTTTGGCTTTGAGCAGAGTAAAAATTAGAAATACAGAACTGTATTTTTGGTTTTGAGTAAAAATTAAATTAAAAAAACAATACATGTGCACAATTAGTATACAATAAATATTGAAAGTAAATGTTACTTCTGTTAAGAGAAAAACTGAGTCATATTAAAAATATTATCTGAATAAACATTGACTCCACTTGGGGAGTACCAAACTAGAAACTCTAGGAGAGACTTTTACAGAGAAAAAGTGGGAGCAAAGCAAGAAATTATTGATTGGCTATAGCTTTATAGCTATATTTGTATTTGTCATTAGTTGGTATTTGTCATTAGTTGTCTCCAGGTTTAAATTTTGTAACCTTAGGGCATTAACCAAGTTAGATTTTAGTTTGCTAAAATAGGCTACAGCAGCATTAGAGTTACAATCGTTTAATAACCTCCTTATTCAATTAATTAAACACTATCTCATGTATCAATTTAGCTAATGAGTTGAGTGCTATCTGGCATAAGGAATACAGGAAGGAAAAATGTGTAAGAGGGGTATTTTTAAAATTATCTTTTGGAAATATTAGGTTTCATGAGCTGATGGTAATGATAGATAATAATACTTAGTTAATAATTATATTTATTATAAAAATGTAAAAATTTACCTTATACTTGTGAATTGGGCTTTTAAATATTTCTCTTATTATTTTATTTTGTGATTATGCAGTAAGAAGGGATGAATGCAGGGAGAATTTTATAAATCTGTTACTAAAATTTGCTTCACTAAGAAAAAAAAAAGTAAAAATTAGCCTATTACATTTTACTAAATATAATAAATAATAATACTGATTTTAATTATTGTTTAACTTTTTTTTTTTTTTGAGAGACAGAGAAACAAAGAGCATGAGCAGCAGAGGGACAGATAAAGAGGGAGACACAAAATCTGAAGCAGGTTGAAGCCACAGAGCCAACATGGGGCATGGGGCTCAAACCCATGAACCATGAGATCATGACCTGAGCCAAAGTCAGAGGCTTGACTGACTGACCACCCAGGCGGCCCAACACTGCTTTTGTTTCAATGACCCTGAAGGCTACAAGAGTAAGGAAGGAGGATATCAATGTTTGAAAAGGAATATGGGTCCTTGGGAGGATTATTATGGTGTGCTTTCTGCTTAGATCAGTATTCATTTTTCTATGTTTTTTTTTAATTGTAATAATGATGTGTAACAACTTCCAAATCTCAGAAATTTAAAATTTACCTTTAACACATACGTAGATGGGTCAGCACTGGCTCCCCTGGCTCACCTCCAGGCTGAGGTTTGGGTTCACTCTGTTTCATTAGTCTTTTCATTTTTGGACCAATGTCTATTTTCCTCTCATAGTGGATTAAAAATATATGAGAGCAAACCAAAGCTTATGAGCACATCTAAATTTTTTGCTCCTATCAAATTTATTTGAGAAAATAACTCACCTAGGTAGGGCCAAATATGAAGGTTACAGGATAGACTTCATCTGTTCTAGTGAGAAACACTAGAAAAGTCCCATGACCAAGGGTATGGATCTATACTTCTATTATAAGAAAGAAATGAAAGAGTGAGAATGATAATCTATTCCATATTTAATCTTAGATTTTAAATCACAAAAAAGTAAATAGAAACTAAGTTTTATTTCATACTATTTAAACTTGTTTATTGTAAACAGAGTCTGAAGAAAACCATATGAGAATGTATTAATATTTGTTCCACCATAAATTCTTCTAGCTAGTGTGTCAGCTAAATGGGACCAAGTGTAAATTAAACCTAGACAAATTTATGATTCTCCCTGACAGATTGTGTGGAGTGAAAACAGTCATTTCAGGGAGCACCAATATTTAAGGAGTAGATGAAATAAGAGAAAATCATGCAAGAGATTGATAAAGTCCAGAAACTCAGAGAAAGAATCAGAACAGATGGAAGAGAGAACTCAAAAAGAGAAGTATTGATTAAAGACAGGAGAAAAAGTAACTTGAAGACTGACAAGTATCTATTACATGTGACAATTAGGAATTCATTAATGACCTAAAGAATAAAATTAATGTAAATCATTGATTGCTTTGCAATTTCCTTTTTAAAATAAATAATAAAATTCAAATATTTCACCAGACCAAGATAATTAAAAATCAATTAGACTAATTTTCTCAACACTTAGGATGACTGAACTGCATTTGAAAACATAACTCAACCTCTTCATTTATGATGATTGATAGAAAAAAATACATTTCATTTTTGTATAAAAACGATTAAATCAGAGATCAATAACTTCCAGAAAATTCTTAATGGCCTCAAATTCTGTAAAGAAATGCTGTAACTAACTATAATCACTATCCTCATAACTCTACAGATAAAAATAAAATTAAGCAACACATTCCTAATATAAAATGTTCTATACTTCACTCAAAATATAATTGTTTTCCAGATAATACTTCAGTATTGTTGCTTTGTATAACTTTAGAAACATCTGACATAGTTGAAAACATATGATGCATAAGAATAACTATAAACAATGTTTCTTGTTTTCTTCCTTGCTTAGATTTATTTATAATAATTACTTTTATATAAAACATGCAATTTATATGTTCATAATTGTTTCTCTAATTTATTTCTTCTCATGTGCTTGTTTCCATGGTTACATTTTTAAAGATGTAATTTAATTACTAAGAATTGATAGGTATTTTTCTATAATTTCTTTTAAAATATTTAATTTTTCCTGAGCTATATCTAATGTGATATAGAGAAAAGTGTTCAATTATATTAATGTCAAAAATGTGGGTGTATATACACAAGCAATAGCTTGTTATAATCAATCATATCATTATTACTCAAATTCAAAGAAAATAGAGATGTTTTCAGTTAGGAATTATGAAACATAAATAAAAATCTTGATAAAGAAAATTTCTAAACTTAAGATGTGCCTAGAATGACTAAAAAAATGAGAGATAGCTATTTTGAGAAACAAATATGTATATTTTTAGGATCTCTGAATCTTCAGGGGACATCTTTAACCTAGACCTTCAAAAAAACTCAAAAGTATCATTGCACACGTTTTCTTTTTTGTCTATAGGGAAGTATATAATGCATACAGATAAAAACTCTAAAAACATGTTTACATTTCTTTCTTACTATAAAAAAACTCATATGTAGTATACACTTCTATTAAAGATATAGAGATAAATATTTCTCAACCAAATTTTAAAAGATTCTCACTTGAAGATTTTGCTTTTTGATCTTTTTAAAAAAATTATTTCTGCCAGTATTTGCTGAGCCTCTTCTCTGTATGAGACATTGTAATAACTTTCCCCTATTCTTATGATTTATTGTTTTCTCATGAAAGATATTTGATCAACATCATGGCTACCGTGCTTTTTTTTTTTTTAAACTTATCTTTGAGAGCTCAAGTGGAGGAGAGGCAGAGAGAGTGGGGGACAGAGGATCCTAAGCAGGCTCCATGCTGACAGCCCAAATGAGCCACTATGACTACTGTGATTTTTTTGTTTTTTATGCTGAATACAAATCAGTCAATGCTTGATACTCTCTGAAAGTTACACAGGAAATATAATTGTTCCAGTAACTGTGGTTGCGTAACTAGTTACTCTAAAACCCAGCACATAAAATAAGTGTGTATTATCTTTATGTATTTTATAGGCCAGGAATTAAGATAGGGCACAGTGAGATAGTTTGTTTTAATTACCCAACAGCTAGGGCTTCTCCTGGAGGTTGGAAAGTTGGCATAATTTGAATGCTTACTAGGTTACTTGGGCTGGCAGCTGATACTGGCTGTCTGCTGAGACCTAAGTTGGGATTATCACTGGAAAACCTACATGTGGCCTCTCCATGTTACTAGAACTCCTTGACTACGTGGTAGCTAGGTTCCATGGCTGATCATCCGGACAAAAGGCTTTGTGGATTACTTTTAATGACATAGCCACGTCTGTCAGATAGTATCATTTCTGCCATGCATATTGTATAGAACAGTCACAGTCCCTCTTCCCTGAGGTTCAAGAGGAAGCAAAATAGATTCTAATATGTGGTAGGGAAGAGAAGTGGCAGCGTTTGGAAAGGTATATGGGATGGAGATACTGCTGTGGCAACTTGCAGTACTGAAATATCAAATGTTGTAATCTTGGAATGCCAGTCTAAGGGTATTTATGATTTAATTCTTTATACTTATTTTTATATTTCATATTTTTAAATAACAGTCACATATTTACTTAAACAAAAAAGTAATCTGTGTGCACATAGTAGGTATGATCATCAGCATCACAGATTTCTTATCCAAATTATCATGTTTTATCCCTGTAGTTGTCCTTACAGTTCATATAGTCAGCAGGGCAAGGCAGCTAAACATTTTCTCCCTGAATGCCTTTTATTTGACAAGAAAAAAGTATAACAGTAGAAATTATTGTCAATGCTTTTCAAAATTTTGTTGATAAAGTATCTGTAATAATTTCCTAGAAATTTCATATCAAATTACTAGAAAGCAGCTTAAATGACATATATTTATTCCCCCACAGTGTTGGAATCCAGAAGTTGAAAACTAAAATGTCAGCAGGCTCTGAGGGAGAACCTGTCCCAGGACACTTCGTTCCTAGCTTCTGGTGAATGACAGCAATAAATGATGTTCCTCAGCTCATAGATTCATCATACTAGTCTCCATCTCCATCTCACATGGCCTTATTCAGTGTCTTCTCTTCTAAGGACATTTGTCAAAGGATATAAGATCTACCTGGGTAGTCCCAGGATGATTTCATCTTGAAATGCTTAAGAACTTCTGCAAAGATCCCTTTCCCAAATAAACTCACATCCACAGGTTCTGGGTAGGCATAATTTTGGAGGTACCATCATTTAACATCTACAGTATCAATGGTAATATTTTACCAAAGGTATAGAAAATTTGTTAGTACACAAAGTGCTAAATTATTCTAAAGGAGAAGCACAGAAAGTTATTTTTGTTACTTTACTTTCATATATAAATATCAATGTTCAATGTTATTAGCATGTGTCATTAGTCACCATTAAAGTCTAAATTCAGAAAATTGTTTCCTTTTTTTATGCTGAATTGTCATTGAATTAAAGTTAACATAGTTAGGGGCACCTGGGTGGCTCAGTCGGTTAAGCATCTGACTTTGGTTCAGGTCATGATCGTGTGGTCCATGAGTTCGAGCCCCGCATCAGGTTCTGTGCTGACAGCTCAGAGCTTGGAGCCTGCTTCAGATTCTGTCTCCCTCTCTCTCTGTCCCTCCCCCACTCATGCTCTGTCTCTCTCGGTCTCTCAAAAATAAACAAACATTAAAAAATTTTTTTAAAGTTAATATAGTTAAACTTAGGCTAATTATACTTTAAATTTTTTTATTAAAATCGCCATTTGCTTGTTCAAATAGTTGATTTTAAATTTATTCCATATATGGACCAGTAGAGTAAGATACCTCCTGCCCATCACACCTCATTCTCCCCACACAGACAAAAAGAAAAAATATATATATACCTACATAATATGTGTACAAGTATGTACACACATACACACACACACACACACACACATTTTCCCATTCAATCTCTGACTCTTAATATAGCTTGCAATTATTCGATTTATACCAAAGCATAGGTAATATATAATGGAGGAATCAAGGAGATTACAAAGAAAGTGGTCTAATAATACAACCAATTAATGTCTATCATTCCTAACTTTTTATTAATGTGTGCTTGTTGATTTTCCACCTTTCACAGATACTGTCATGTATAGGTGGCCCAATTATCTTATAATAAAAAAAACATTTATTTCTTGCTTAAAAATGAAATGTTATATCCTAAATGCATTCACTAAGTTTCACAATATTTTTCTCAAATCCCACATCTCTCCTACAATTGTAATTGAATATGTAAACTCTGATTATGAAGGTGAAAGTAAATTAAAACATGATCAACATACAAGTCTAAAATCTTCATTTCTAAGAAAATATTACATTTTTATTTAATATGTATTAAATAGGCACCGTGGCTTTCAGGTACTCTTTTTTTGATGCTTATGTTTTAAATATCCCTTAAACTTATAGAAAATGAAACAAAGCATGATTTATGTGTAATTGTTTTCATTTGATAGCTCACTGAAATTATTCTTCACTTTAATATAGGTGTGCCAGATTGCAGTGGTGACTCCTGGTTAATAACTATAAGAGAATACAGAGGGGCACCTGGGTGCCTCAGTAGGTTAAGCATCGGAGTTTGGCTCAGGTCATGATCTCACCGTTTATGTGTTTGAGCCCCTCATTGGGCTCTTTGCTTTTCGCATGCAGCCTGCCAGCTTTGAATCCTGTACCTCTCTCTCTGCCCCTCTGCACCGCTCATTCTCTCTTTCTAAAAATACATAAATAAGCTTAAAAAAACTAAAAGAATATAGATTCAGTATTGGCACAAATAGATTTAGCATATTCTGTAAACTAATTTGTGTAGAAAAACAAATTTCAGGATATACAGTATGTAGGGCCAGTTAGGTATACATTTCATAGAAATAAGATTTTATAACTAAAAATAAACTCTGTAAATTATGAACCTAAGACAAAGAGAGATTTAAGAACTTGTTCAAGTCAGTTCTAGGGCAAGTAAGGGAATATTCTGGCTTCTAGTTCTATTTCCTTTTATCATTACATTTCGGAAAATATCCTCAATTTGTGCCCTAATTTAATATGGCTTTACAGTTTAGTTACAAATAAATTAATCAACAATAATTAATTTTAATATAGGTTCTATTTAGTTTTTGCTGACAAAGAAAATTTGGTAGAAAAATTTTCCTAGCTTGAATTAGCTCAAAACTTGATAATGATCTAGGCAAGTTAGCAATGGGATGCTTAATTTGGGGGAGAGGAAAAGTGTATTAGAATCAAGTTTAAGAATTTCAAAAGTCACAAATATAAATGTTGGATCACTATGTTGTACACCTGAAAGTAACAAAATATTGTATGTTAACTACACTTCAATTTAAAATACATTGATTTAGGGGCGCCTGGGTGGCTTAGTCGGTTAAGCGTCCGACTTTCGCTTAGGTCATGATCTCGCGGTTCGTGGGTTCGAGCCCCGCGTCGGGCTCTGTGCTGACTGCCAGCTCAGAGCCTGGAGCCTGTTTCAGAGTCTGTGACTCCCTCTCTCTCTGACCCTCCCCTGCTCACGCTGTCTCTCTCTCTCTCTCTCTCTCCTAGAAATAAATAAAAAAACATTAAAAAAAATTTAAAATACATTGATTTAATCATACATACATACGTACATACATACATAAGTAAAATCACACAACCCCAGCTGGATTTCTCAGTAGTGATCAGTTTGCAATGTGCACTTGGTAAGATGTTTAAATTTGTTAAATTCTCTTTAGATTGAGGAACTTTTAAATTTTATATCAAAAATAAGAGAATGTTCTAATTAATGTTACAATGTTTATTATTATTACCATTATCACATTTCATTACTTGAATTTCAAAGCTGTGGTGTTTTTCAATTCCCATGTTATATATAATTGTCTGAACCCATCAGTTAAAGTAAAAATAGACTTAATTTTTTTTACCATAATGAAACTTACTTTTCTGTTTATTTTATTGGAATGTAGAGGAAAGATGACATTAGTTATTTTCTTAAATTGGATTGCTCTCTGAAATTCCTTTTGTGAGAAAGTGTCTTGAAAACTGCTTTAAATTTTTTAACAAAGAAAACCTGTCTTGTTTAAGCCAAAAATAACTACTGATTAACTAAATTCAGAAATGCATTGTGGGAAATTAGAAGTTTACTTACATTGGCTATTTATAAAGTTGGAAAAACAATATAAATATTTTATATATTTTGTGAATATAAAATTTTGTGAATCCTTAGTATAAGAATCATATCATAAAACTATTTAAAAAGTTTAAAAATTGTACTTCCATTAGATTCTTAGAATTGTAGGGTGATAACTGATATTTTAATAAATAATTCACAGTCTAATTAAGTGAGTAGGATGAATGCATATAGCTTTCAGTGAATTTTTTTCATTGGTATTAACTAAAAACATTTTCTATAAATAAAGTACTGCAAGTAGAAATCTTACAATTTATGAAATTTCATAATAATTAGTAAACATTCACCCCTTTCTTACATTTAGTAAATGACAAACTGCAAAATCAATGCTTGATAACTACCAATTAATCTTTTAGCTTTAATATAGATATGAATTAATTAAAAAATAAAGGCACCCCAAGTTAGAATATAACACAGTAAATAAAGACTTTTGACAAAATTAAAATTTCTTTTTACTGAAGTATTGGGAAAATAACTTTGACACTTGGGATATCATATACTGTACTCACGAATTAGTTTTTTGGAACATTCTGACCATTTATATAATCATTTCTTCTTTTATGTGATTGTTTCATGATTTTTCCCTAAATCATAAGATGTAATAAAATTGGTTTTTAAAAAATATATTAGTGATTGCATTTTGGGTCTAATCTCTTTTACTTCTTTCAAGATATAGAATATATGATAGTTTATATGTGTATAGTTATTCTCTTCAAATTTTGCAAAATTGCTTATCCCACAAGACTCCAAAATTACAATTAAGTTAGAATTTGTACTGATACACATTATATATATAAATATAATATATATACATGTATATATATTATATTATATATATTGTCATAAAAGTTTTTGGTCTTATTATTATTTGAAACAAAAGGAAGTTATCTGTGCATGGTGACATACATGGTTGCTGTGTCACAGTTGGCTGAGGTGGAACACCAATAAAGAGAAATTTTTTAAATTACCTATTTTGATAAGTATTCTTATTCCCATTCTGTGGAGAAGAGTACTACATGGGAGGAAAAAGTAGCTTTACAAATTTTATTCATCTGGTGGAAACCAAAAGAATAGAGAAAAATCATTTTCTTTCATCATCTAATGTTCTTGTCTCTCAACTATTAAGCTTACGGTCTACAAGATGTGCCTTCTTGCTCTCTCCACTAGGTATTGCGGCTCCCCAAATCATGAGGGTGTCTCTAAATGTTAACTGTGGCTCTTTTGTGCATACTTCACAGACTGCAAATGAGCAGTGTAGATTCTGGCTCCAGAAACCTCAAAAAGTGTCATAAAATGAATCCATGGAATTAATAGAAACTCTCCCCACCCACCATGGCTTCTAATTCTTTCTTTCTTTTATTTTTTCATCTTCCTTTTTTCACAATAAGACAAGTATTTTCAAAACTGTCAAGTTTTTCAAACTCATCAAAATCTACTTAAAAGGGTAAATTTGGTCATGCAATTTTTTCTTAATAAAAATAAAGAAAAAAATCAGGTTTTTGAAAAATTCCTAATCAAATATGATTACTGAAATCGTTTTTGAGAATATTATATTTTAATTGTCATCTTAGCTTTTGAGTCTACAACTGCATATTTGTTTGCTTTTCTTTTTTTCCTCTCTAATTTAAGTTGGGATTATGATGTGTTCTTTTATGTATTTATTAATAAAGTCTAGCTTGCTTCTCTTGACCAAGCCATTTATATTTTGACAAACTTAAACAATGACTAGAACCATCCTAAGACTATAAGACCTTATGATGGAGGACTGAGAAAATGGTATGAATGTATCTACTTCTTGTTTCTTTCAAGGAGCCTACCGACATATATCCCCTCTTTTCACTCTGAAAAAATAATTCAACACAAATAAAGGAATTGATTTGGGCATCTTGTCTAATATCACCCCCCTTCACCTGAACACACTGTATTATTTCTTCCACTTATTTCAGTCTTTTCTAAAATCTTTTCATGGTTAGTCAAAAATCATGACTTCTATGTTGAAGATTATTTTACTATAGTGTTAAAGGAAAAAAATATTCTGATTTTTGTTAGAATAATAAGACAGATTTTATTCAAAACTATTGTGATAGATATAGATAAATTGCAGTGAAATTTTTTGTCAGAGGAGAAAGATTAGGCTTAATTCTGAATACAAGGAAAAGTGGGAATTTATAATTAAAGAAGGGGTGTGTTGTCAATGGAGAGAAAATTACTAAGAAGAAATATCAAGGGCAATTCTTTGCTAAACTGACTTAACAGGATTCTTGGTGAGGACAAGTGAGGAAAATCAGATATTACCTGGAGGATGTTGGAGAATGAATAATTTGATCAGATATTTTAAGTGGGCAATTTAATCAGATATTATGACCAAATTCTTGCAGAAACTGGACTCTACAAGGATAGAGTTTGAAACCCAAGATCAGGTCTAGGTGAGCAGAGCCTTTAGAGGAGCCTGACTGAAGTTTGATCAAGGAGAGAATCTTCACTACTGGCTCTTAGACTAATACAATATACCTTATTTACTCCAATATAACACCAAAGATTTTGTTTAAGAAAACCTGTGCCCATAATAACATTCTTCTCATAGGAGTTCCAGAAGCAAAAGGGAGAGAAAAGGGTGCAGAAGATTATTTGAGGAAATCATAGCTGAAAACTTCCCTAAACTGAGGAAGGAAACAGACATCTAAATTCAGGAAGCATACAGAACTTCCATCAAAATCAACAAAAGCAGGCCAACATCAAGAAATACTGTAATTAAATTTGCAAAAAAAAATGTGATAAAAAATTCTAAAAGCAGCAAGGCAAAATAAGTCTCTCACGAGGGAAGAATATCTATGTTTTGAAAACTATTTGGATTTATTTTATTTTGCAATCATGTCTTCTGCAAATGCTGATTTTTTTTTTTTTTTAAGAGACAGTGTGAGCTGGGGAGAGAGGCAGAGAGAGAGGAAAAGAGAGAATTTCAAGCAGGCTCCACACTCAGTGCTTAGACTGATGCAGGGCTGGATCCCACCACCCTGGGATCATGACCTCAGCCAAAATAGAGTCAGATACTCAGTCTACTAAGATACCCAGGTACCACAAAGGATAGAATTTTATTTTTTTTTAAGTTTTTACATAAATTCTAGTTAGCTAACATATAGTATAATATTAGTTTCAGGAGTAGAATTCAGTGATTCATCACTTACATATAGCACCCAGTGTTCATCACAAGAGGTATCCTCCTTAAAGCCCATCTCCCACTTAGCCCATCTCCTGCCCACCTCTCCTTCAGTTTGTTCTCTATAGTTAAAAATCTCTTATAGTTTGCCTACCTCCAAAAAATTTAAATGTTCCCTTATAAAATAGATGCCTATTATTTAATCCTTCTATTATTTAACTTGCTAGTACTGGCAGTAATATTGAATAGAAATGGAGAGACCCAAGATCTTAAATCACCTATTCCTGATCATAGAGGAAATCATTCAGCAGGGGAGGGTCAGAGAGAGAGGGAGACATAGAATCTGAAGCAGGCTCCATGCTCTGAGCTAGTTCTCAGCACAGAGCCCAACACAGGGCTCGAACCCACGAACCATGAGACATGAGATCATGATCTGAGCTGAAGTCGGACGTTTAACCGACTGAGCCACCCAGGCGCCCCTCTTGTTTTTTAATACAGATAATTAATGCTACAGTTTTCCATCGAGGAATATTTTAGTTCTTTTTTTTTTTAATTCAAAGTCAAGTTAGTTAACATACAGTGTAGTCTTGGTTCACGAGTAAAACCCAGTGATTCAATTCTTACATATGACACCCAGTATTCATTCTGAATTTTGTTCTATTTCACAAATTTAGATATTTTTTAATTTTATTATTCAGTTGAAAGTGTTTATACTTTCCCTTATTTTTCTAGGAATCATCAATTACTTAAATTTTTGTTTTTGTGGGGGGCAATTCAGTCGACCAAGCTTCTGACTCTTGACATTGGCTCAGATCATCATCTTGCATTTTTGAGGTGGAGGCTGCTTTCAATTCTCTCTCTCTCTCTCTCTGCCTCTTCCCCACTCTCTCTCACTTTCTCTGTTTCAAAATAAAGAAACTTACAAAAAAAGAAATGTGTTGTTCAAATTCCAAATGTTGGTACTTTTAAAATATCTTATTGCTCTTCATTTATATTTTCATGTTGTTGTGTCAAAGAACATACTCTGTATAAGATTTGAATCTTTGTGATCTATGGCCCAGAATATTGTCTATCTTTGTGAATAAATAATGTATGCTTAAAAAGAATGTGGTTTCTCCAAAGTTTGGATGGTGTTATTCCAAGTATCAACTAGATCAAGTTATTTGACAAGTGTTCTTTAAATTTCTCATATCTCTCCTAAAATATATTTTTTGTCTAATTGGTTTTATTAGTTACTCTAAAAGCTAAAGTTTCTTTCCCCAATAATATTTCTCTATCTATCCATCCATCCATCCATCTTTTTATTCATCAGTTTTTGGTTCACTTTGATTGAACTTCAAAATCCATGGAGCAATATCTGAAAAATGATTCAGGCTTTAGGAGTTCCACATGCATTGATCTTTCTAGAATTACAAAATGTCAATTTTTATGTTGATAAAAACTTTTTAAAAATTTACATTTGATAAAAAAACCAGGTATTTTATGCTTATTTTGCATAAAATATGTAAGGTTCATATTCTCACTTCTATTTGTATCTTTAAATTTAAAGTATTTTATCCCAGAAACAGCATATAGTTGAATCTTCCCTTTTTATCCAAACTGTCTGATTTTCTTTTATAATGTAGATAATGAAATTATATTGCCCAGGTTATCACCTATAACTGAATTATTTATTATATCTATTATACAGTAATGGTCACTTATTTTTATCCTTTTTGTCAACCATAAGATCTAGGCTTTTTAGAACTTTTTAAAATATCTTTTTTTCTGATAAAAGATTACAAAGCTAGTATAATGTTTTCTTATTCCATCTAATTTATATGTTTAACTTTCATACTATGGTTTTTGATACATTTGAAGAGTATCTTTTATTTGTTGTGAGATTTTCTTCAAATTTATATCTGTACATTTATTGGGCCAATTTTTACTAATCTCATCTACTAAGAAATCAGCTCCAGCCACCTTCCTCATTGTCAGTGCCATCTGTAACATGTACCAGCTTCCTATATGTAGAAAAAAAAAGTTCTGAACACCTCACATTGCTTTGTTGATTGGTTTGTTTCATACAAATAGGAGGTTTCTAGTTGTATGTTACTGTAGCATGTTTTATTGTGTCCCTTTAAAAATTCATTTAATAATTAAGGGATGTTTATGTGTTCACATATTTTATCACTAATTTGTGAAGTTCATGAAATAATCAGTTAGAACATGCATTGTTGTTCAAACAGAATAAACCTGTAAAATACATGATAATTTCATATAAAATTCAAAACAAGTTAATTATCCAGATAATTATACATTTGTTTCTCAGAAAGGTCATACAGAAAAATATCTCTGTGCAAAAAATGACGTTTAAATCAAAATTTGGTGAGTTGATTTAATTCCACCCCTTATTGAAGAAACATCACATCCAGATGGGAAAGAAAATACCACTATATGCCAGAATACACAAATAAAAATTATTCACAAATTGAATAATTAGTTCTTACTTCACTTCTACCAGCTGGAAAGTGATATCTTCAGCCACCTGCCTAATTATAATCACAACTATTCAAAACTTGTACCAACATGTTATGCAAAAACTTTTTACAAGACTATTAGTTTGGATTATTTCTGAAGTATCTCAAACTATTTTCTATTTAGTTGTCTTGGTTGATAATGCACAGCAATTAAAAGTTAATATGTAAAATATACCATCAGGTCATTATTAACATTTGAAAATACTGTATGATGCTCTTTTATCTGACCAGGAGTATTCATAGGCAAGTGAAATATTTATTGGAAAGATATAGAAGGCATAATATATGTTAAAATAAAATAACCAATTAGATGGTATCCATATTTATTTCTATGATTCACTCTCGGTAACCCTACTTTTTTTTTGGAAACCTTACATTTTTTTAAAATTCAAATTTATTAGAGAGAGAGATGTCACACTTCAAAAACAATTGTTAATTTGTTTTGTATGTCAAATAATATAAATCAAAAATTTCTGAATAAACATTGTATTTTGGTCCTGAAATAGTGTTGCTATAATGTTACTTATATTTTACATTATAAAAAGCCAAAAAATAGAGTATCTGAATAAATTTGTGGTACAATCTTAATCTTGTTAGAAGGATTATTTAAAAAAAAATTTAAATGTGTTATTTATTTCTAAGAAAGAGAGAGACAGCATGAAAAGGGAGGGCCAGAGAGAGGGAGACACAGAATCCAAAACAGGCTCCAGGCTCTGAGCTAGCTGTCAGCACAGAGCCTGACGCGCGGCTCGAATCCAGGAACCATGAGATCATGACCCGAGACGAAGTTGGACGCTTAACCAACTGAGCCACCCAGGCGTCCTTAGTAGGATTATTTTAATGAACGTACATTTGATATTTTAGAAAGAGTGACTAAAAAAATTTGGATGAGTAAAACCCATGTGTAATATATAAGACTATATAAAATGTACATGAGCGTAATACATATAATTATATATTATGCTACATATAATTTTATATCTAAATTATATATATTACATGTTATGTTTATGCTTATGTATAATTAGGCATATCATGTATACATAATTATGTATATATACACACATTTAAACAACTGTCCAAAATAGAATTTAGAAGCTTCTTTGTGAATGTTCAGATCAAATTTACAATCCAAATTCTATTACTAAAACTACTGGCCCAATTTTAATGAGTTTATTTATCTAATTTGTAATTAGTATAATATGTTAGTTACCACAAAAATCAATTTACAGACTATGCTTATAAGTCATCACACACACACATTGTGTGTGTGTGTGTGTGTGTGTACTTTTTATAATTGTTGCTTTTGGACGTTGGAATAAGATAACTTATAACTGAATACCTGCCTTATAATTTCCCAGGGTGGTATGTTAATGTTAATCTGGGTAAATATAAACTACTGAAACATCATTTTCATCATATTTAAAGTTGGGTCAGAAAAATGAATCTTTTGTGAATTAAAATGTCATCATCATTGATGTTAATTACTTAGGAAAATGATTCAAGTATAGTCATCACTATTTTCTAAGTGCCCTACCATTGAATTTTTAAATTCTTCAGTTTTTTAATTTTTAATTTTTTTGCCTTTCTTTATTATTCATATTTTTCTATCTTTTGGCTTTGAGTTTTCATGAAGTGCTAACGATATTGCCACGTGTTTAATTTATACTACTGAGCCTTAAAGACTCATCAATATTAACTGACAACATGAACTTTAGGGCTTTCTTCCAGATAGTGATTGTGTACTTTCCTGACGATGTGCCCACTTAACATTTCACTGATGGTAATGATCCTGGGAGATGTGATTGCTTGATTTAAAACTGTTAAATCATTGTATATTAAACTCCATCCATGTTTGTTAAGAAATACAGCCTTGAGACACCTTCCTAGTTGTGAAAGACGCCTTTAGAGGAGACTAGATGATAAAATAATAGGGAAAAATAAAATATACTGGAAAAAAACAGGGTGTCAAGGCAGAAAAAATAAAAAGAATACAGAAAAATTGGAGTATTCTTCACTTGCTCAATAGATCAAAGTTAAAGCCATAAAAAGAAAAGACAAAAATAAATACTCATGCCACAATGGACTAACTTCAACTCATCTCAAATTGGAAATATACTCTTTAAGTATTATATACAGTTAGTAAAATATTCATTGCAATGTATTGATAGATCAGAGGCTTAATTTAATTAATTGGCAAAGTCATTGTGTAATTGTAATTGGAAATGTTCTGAACTATCACTTAAAGCTGATTGATAGTCCTAGTTCTGATATTGGTTAGTCATGGGAGACCATTGATTTGCAGTCACAGCACTATAAGAAATGTCCTTACATGTTCACATTCTCATTTCGCCATTAGTTTCCTCTTTCCCTCTGTCTCTCTTAATCTCTCTCTCTTTCTCTCTCCTCTCTCCTTCTCCCCCTTTTCCACTCTTCTTGGGAAATATTATTAGCATCAATTAATTGAAATAATTCTGATTGACACACAGATGGATACTATGGCATAGATGTGTTTCTGTGTGTATCTCTGTAGGAAATTAATGTTTTTCACTTTTCAAAATTTACCTCCCTGGAACTCTTCTGGAAGCAACCTCTTCCTTACTGGGGGTGAAAGTATTCTAATTGAGATATCACCCCTCCTTTTTCCTCTCTTGTAGCCAATAGCATTATGGTGTCAAAAATACTGTAAAGCTTTTCAACTCTAACCAGTTTGACTTGGTTTAATTTTGTTTCCAGAAAGAAAATGAAAATAAATTAATAAAGGGAATGGCTGAAATTACAACAATAAATATTTCGCCAGCACTAAGTGATATTGTCTTTAATGATACTTTTATCAAGCAGAAGAAGGGAATGCACTATGAGATTCTACTCAGTAGTTCGTATGAAGTCAGTAAACTAAGGAAAGCTGCAGTTCAGTAATCCAGTACTGGGGTTAAAATGGATAGAAGAGAGATTATTTTTCAATTTTCCTTTGAATGTTAAATTTTCTTGATTGACTTCCAAGTTGAGACTGGTGACATACATAAGCCTATCTATGTGTTCAAGCTGATATAATTATTACCTTCTCATCAATTATACCTACATAGTCTATGTCCAAAATCGTGTGTTGGCTACATGTAATAAATATCCTAGAAGTATGGTTTGCCTATGATAATTTTTTATGTGAATCCTGGTAAGCCACAACTTTAGTTCAAGTTTCAATGTCTGGGAAGGACACTTCATATATACTGCCTTTTAAAATTGAGGTGTTTCTATGGTTATGATCTAATGGTATGGTATCTTTGGTAAAGTGCCAGTGCTTATATATTTCTGAAAATACTACATTAACCAGTGGTGGTTGGAGTAAATCCTTTAAACTGTAAGATATTCAATATGGATGTACAAGTGAGCTTATACAGATTTTTCCTTTTCATACTGAAATGTTTTGTATTTAGCCTTGTATACTTACTTTATGTACTAATTTAACTTTATTCTTTAATGTTTATTTGTTTAGAAAGAGAGAGCACAGGAGAGTGGGGGAGGGGCAGAGAGAGAGGGACACAGAGGGTCTGAAGGAGGCTCAGGTTAGTGCTGACAGCACCCACTGATACAAGGCTCAAACCCCCGAACCGTGAGATCATGACCTGAGCCAAAGTCAGACACTTAACCGACTGAGCCACGCAGGCACCCCTGTATATTAATTTTATATGAAGTTAAGGAGACATTCGTCAATCTAAATTTGAAGAGATAAAATAGTAGTGCAAATATTTTTATAAGAAAATTAAGAATTTTAAAAGAAGAAATTAATTCCAGTAACTTAAAAATGATATCAGGACAATGCAGATTTATTGAGTATTGATGCAAATTAACAACATAATATATTGTTATGTTAGTAGTTAGTAATAAGCCACTGTAAGCTGCATAAATAACATAGGGAAAGTAAATCATTTAAAAAAAATAAAACAAAGCCCACATTTTTTTCTTTTGCTTTTGTGAATAGACAAAGATCATTTAAATAGTAAATATGAATTAAATGCTGTTCCATGGTATAAACACAAAACTCACTGATTAAATGCAAGTTTGTAATGAATTGAATAGTGTCTCCCCAAATTCAAGTCCAAATGGACTATCAGAATGGGACCATATTTAGAAATAGAGTCTTTGCAGATACAATTACTTAATATAAGGACTATTGTCTTAAAAGAAGAGGAGTGGGCAAACAAATACAGATACACGGGAAAGAAGACCACATAAAGATGGAGACAGAGATTGCAGTGATGTAGCTGTCAGTCAAGTAATGCTAAGGTTTCTTGGCAACTGCCAGAAGCTAGGAAAGAAGAAAAGATTCCCTCAGAGTCTCTGAAGGAAGCCAAACCTTGCAAACCTTGATTTCAGACTCTTTTCTTTCTAAAGTATAAGAGTATCTATTTTTGTTGACTTAAGCCACCCAGTTGGTGTTACTTTATTATAACCGCATAGGCAACTAATGCAATGTATGACTGTGACAATCATAATTCTTTACAAAGAAATACCTGGCTGCATATTGCATGTTGCTTAGAGGGGAAATATGATATATATGAATAATACAGACACAGACACTGTATCAACAAAGGCAGGACATCTCAAAAATCTACATATTATATTCAGTAATAAAGGGATGAGAGTTTCCAAGGATAGAAAACTATGGTTGATGAGCACCTAGGTGGCTCAGTCAATTGAGCTTCTGACTCTTGATTTTGGCTCAGGTCATGATCTCATGGATTCTGAGATTGAGCTCTTCAGGAGGCTTTGTGCTGACAGTGCAGAGCCCTCTTGAGATTCTCTCTCTTCCTCTCTCTCTGCCCCACCGCAGCTCATGCAAGCTTTCTCTGTCTCTCTCTCACAGAAGAAATAAACAAACATTAAAAACAAAAGAAAAGAGGGGCGCCTGGGTGGCTCAGTCAGTTGAGCATCCGACTTCAGCTCAGGTCATGATCTCATAGTTCAGGGGTTTGAGCCCCATGTCAGGTTCTGTGCTGACAGCTCAGAGCCTGGAGCCTGTTTCAGATTCTGTGTCTCCCTCTCTTTCTGACCCTCTCCTGCTCACACTGTCTCTCTCTCTCTCTCTTTCTCAGAAATAAATAAAAAACATTAAAACATTAAAAAGAAAAGAAAAGAAAACTATGGCTAGAGCCAGAATGGATTTGAAGTTTATCATAAGAAATTGATTAGGATTTGTGAGTAGGTAGCTTAGAGAAAATTCCAAGTTTGGTATGAAGTGAGCAATGGCATAAGTTTTAAAAGTCATTAAAATATAATTGCCACCATGCATAGTATCCTTTCACAATATTATCTAGAATGATGTGGAAACAATGAAAACCTCAGTAATATAATGAAACTATCATTAAAAAAATTCTCCCTCCTCATTTTCCTCCTACCTATATCTAAATACCTCTAAGAATTTATTACACAAATGGCAACTTTCTCAATGTTCTACTTCCTTAATTTCCTCAGTTCATATTAAACTGTGCCTTGAGTATTTAAATTCATCTGTTTTTCCAAGTAAATTGAAGTTAATCATTTCTATGTTATAATAGTGTTATGGTGTGTTTATATACATATAATGCTTCAGTTATTTGACCTCAAGCTTGCTGGAATACTTTTGTGTATTTTTCACATTTTTACCTAGAATACAGAAAAATATCTTGCACACACTTGGTGCCTATTAAACATCTACTAAAGTGAAATATTGTCCTCATCTATATCCATATCTATGTAAATTCATTGGGAACCTTACCCTTGTTTGTGGAGCTTTCAAGAAACACTGTGGGTTTAACGAAAACCTGATATGCAACTGTGTTTGCAATTGAATGTTGTTAGAAAAATAATATGTAGGATATAATGCAATGAGAATATTAAAAAGGTATTTACAGCAATTCATCTCTGATGTCTGAATATGTTGAATTCTGTGGTATGGTTGGAATGTGAGATGTAGAACCAGGTTTTCATTAAGTGGACCAATTACTTTCAACTTCACATAGGCCTAGTTAAACTCACCATTCACAAATCTTGCCATGAAACTGCAGCAGAGGCAGAGGCAAAAATGAGTATAAGTGACTATAATACATTTTAATACATTCTGCTGAAGTATTTATTGCTATAAAATTGTATTTTATTCTACAATTCTTTGTGACTCTTAATTTTCTACATTGATAGTTCAGATGCAGTAAAATGTCAGAAATAGGAAGTGGCAAGTAGGCTTCCTTATTCAGTATTGAGAACTAAATCTATACAGCCTACAAAATAAACAAATTAAAAACAATTATCAAAAGTGTTTCATAATGTATCTTATTTACTCTTATTGTCTTTAAAATACCATATACATTCTGCTAACTATAGAGAACAAAGAGATGGTTCCAAGAGAGAGGGCAGGGGATAAGAAAATGGGTGATGGAGCATGGGGTGAGGTATGGAAGTACCAAATCACTAACTTCTACACCTGAAATTAATATTATACTGTATGCCAACTAACTGGAATAAAGTTAAAAACTTAAAGAAAAAAATACTGTATAATTATGTCTGAGAGAACTTCTTCTTCCTTCAGTTATAATTAAACAGAAACAAATACTTTTCATGTTTGCAATTATTAATCCTATACTGTAATTAGTTGTTTTTGATGATTGCATTTCCCATTTATATAATAATGATTTTTATATATATTTTATATTGATAAAGTATGGTTACTTATGTCACTTGGGTGACAATTCATTTTAAAGTTTTTTTTTTAACAGGAA
The DNA here is from genome assembly GCF_008692635.1 of Crocuta crocuta. Lineage (NCBI taxonomy): Eukaryota > Metazoa > Chordata > Mammalia > Carnivora > Hyaenidae > Crocuta > Crocuta crocuta. The sequence continues at coordinate 21,506 of NW_027529431.1, read as the reverse complement.
ATTAATTTTATTTTAGGCATTCCAAAGTAGAGAAGGCAAAATAAAAATGATCACTGTTTTATCATTAATGATTTCATATTTGAGAAAATGTGCAATATGTTTACTACTCTCTTTGCTAAGAAAAGTAGCTCACCAATTTGATTTATATTGAATATGTAAAATTACATGTCTGATTTTAAAATTTAAGATTTCAGTCTTTTTAAAGAAAGTATTTATTAATAATTAAATGTGTGTTTGTGTGTGTGTTTAAAGCTTATCAGTTGAAAAGTTTCTTTTTTTCTCACTTCCCTATGTTTGGTGTAGGTTATATACCTTCAGCATAATAAAAAAAATTATTTAACTGGTTCAAATGTTATATTAAATATAGATACATTTAATTTTGATTATAAATATATATTTTATTGGGAAGAATATATCCAAATAATTCTATAAATACTAACCTACCATTTCTCTACCTGTATCTTTTTGTTGCATTTTCATAAAAAAAGTAAGTCCCTTACTGATTTTTTTCAAGAAGTAGATATTTTTTTAAATTGGGAGTACAGTGAGAAACACGGTTTTCCTTCAACTGAATGTCAGAAACTTTTGGGTGAATAATCGGTAGGCAAATCATTTGCAATGAATAGGTTAGGCAATTCAATTCTATAAAACTTATAAATCATTGCCATGGAATAGATGATAGGTCTGAATTAAATGCAAGAAAAATATTTTCACAAGAAAAATAATAATGCTTATTATAAATTTATAAAAATCACTTAACACAAAGAATGTGCTGAATAGGGCACTGTGTTGGTATGAAATTTGAAATGATGGTTTTTCATGTGACTGTGGATTTTTCTGTACATGTATTCATTAACAGTATTCAGTGATATCTTTCAAAAGATATAGGTGTTTTTTTTTTCATGAGCAGAAACAGAGACATAATGTAACCCATGTTCAAATGTTGTATACAAGTTTTTTTTTAACCTACATTATTCCCAAAAACAATATAACAACTTAAAAGACAAAAAGATAATTGTTACTATATTTAAGGTAAGGGTAAGATCTCAGTTACATTTAGTGAAAAGGAACTTCATTTTTGCTTACTGCTATTAAGTTTAATTTTACCTTTACTATAGGTCAGTTGCTTTAATGCTGAATATGAATATGTTTTATTTCTTTCTGACATCTTGGCANACAACAACATTTATAAATAATTATTGGAAAAATGCTGTTCTCTGACATAAAGCAGTTTATAGTTTTTGCAAGTTGATACAATGTTATTTACTAGGGTCATAAAGGATGATACTAAATCCTAGTAAAATGTTGACATTTTTAGTACTTTGTAAAATAAAATGTCTAGGTATGAATGAATAAGTTAATCTTATTAAGCTCAATTTAACAGTATGAAAACATACACTCTCAAATGTTTTAATGGAAGATAACTGTGTGAGTGTTCAGATTATGAAAATGAACCTCTTAAGAAAATGTTCTTTTGTTCCCTGGTGCATATTATTCGGCTTTATTAGTTCATGCTACAATTTCCCTATCCATCCACTCTTTTATCATCAAAATAAGCTCCTAACATTCAAAGGCCACACACATTTTGAAAGAGACCCCTGGCAGCCATGAAAATATGCCTCTGGCATCTCTTATGTGAGAGAAGATAATTGATTAATATCCCCAGCTGCTGCACTCTATTGCTACCTCATGTTTACACTAAAGCCACACTTTCTATGGGCTCTTCAAATCAACTGACTGAGCATGGCAGGGTTACTAAGATAGCCTATTCCTCTGAAATGTTGGACAGCCTCAGTGGGGGATCTTGGCATGAGGTCTCGTAGCTGATTTTGCTGAAACTCCATTAGAACTGTCTTGTAGTCTGAGAACTTCTTTTTTCCTTCCCTGTCTTCATAATAGTTAGATCTGCATCATGGTCTTTTCATTGAAGAACAGCATTACCACAAGAATTGAACCCATTTCTTATTTTAGAATATATTATTATCAATAGCTAAAAATAGTTTAATACTCAAATGTTCTCTCTTCCATGAACTTATGTTTTGTGACTTAAATAAAAAAAAGTATTTCAAATTCCACTGAAAATCTAGGGGAAATTTATCTTGAACAATACGGGGATTAGGGTGCCAACCCTCTGCAGGGCCGACAATCCATGACTAGCTTTTGATTCCCCAGAAACTTAACTACTAAGAGCCTACTGTTGACTGGAAGACTTACCAATGACAAAAACAGTTGATTAACAAATAATTAGTATAATACATATGTTATACACTCTATTCTTATAATAAAGTAAACTAGAGAAAAGAAAATGTTATTAAGAAAATCATGAAGAAGATAAAATATATTTACAGTACTATATGGAATTTATTGATATTCATCTAAATGGACCCAGACTATTCAAATTTGTGTTGTTCAGGGACAACTGTATTTTTCTTCATTCATTCAATCATATAACAAACCTTGAAGACCCATTATGTGAATACATACAGACAACCTGTTAGGTCATACAGAGGTAACGAAGCCCAATCAAACTAGAGACTCTTAACATGGAACTCAAGGGAGAATATTTAAATTTAATTATAAACATTCATATAACAAAAATTTAAAATTACAATTCTGATCATTAAGAGGAGAATAACTAACTGGTATGGGAGGATAAATAGAAAAAAAAAGGATAGGCTTTCATGAATTAAAAATTGAGCTCTTATGTAATAACTATATTAATTTTCTATTGCTGTTACAAAAAGACAAATGTTGTTAGGTTAGATGAGTTAAGTTCTAGACAACTAATGTATAACCTAGTGCCTTTAGTTAGCAAGAGGATACTGTGCACTTCAAATTTATTAAGAGGGTACATCTCATATTATGTGTTCTAACCACAAAAAAAAGGTAGATAAGAAACTCTGGGAAGTATTGGATATGCCAATTCCCTTGAATATGATGATTATAATCATAGTTATATGCATATGTCTAACTTATATATGTATATAGTATATATATATATATAGTACACCTCAATAAATCAATGAAAATAATAAAATAGATAAAAAATACACAAATAAAAATCCCCAGATATGTGCTTTTTTATTATATTGACCTGCCTATTTTTCTTTGAAATGTATAATTTATAGTCATAATTTTCCCTACACATTTTCAATATTAAAATATTTATTAAAATTAAATGTGACCAAAATTAAATAAAAATCCTTTATAATAAAATTTTAAGCTTTCTCTTAAAAACTCACTACAAACTTAGTTGCTTAAAACAATACACATTTATTCTTTTATTGTTCTGAAGTGTAGAAGTTCAAAATCCATTTTTACTCTGTTTCTCTCAAAAATAAATAAACATAAAACAATTTTTAAATATGGGGTGCCTAGGTGGCTCAGTTGGTTAAGCCTCAGACTTTAGTTCAGGTCATGATCTTGCGGTCCATAGGTTTGAGCCCACATTGGGCTCTGTGCTAATAGCTCAGAGCCTGGAGCCTGTTTCAGATTCTGTGTCTCCCTCTCTCTCTGACCCTCCCCAGCTCACATTCTCTATCTCTCTCTCATTCTCTCTTTCTCTTTCTCTCAAAAATAAATAAACATAAAAAAAAGTTAAAAAGAAAAGAAGACTTCAAAATCAGTTTTAAGGTGTCATTAGTGTGTTGGTTCCTCTGGAGACTCTGAGGAAAGATTCCTTCCCCTTTTCAATTGTACTCTTTGGCTTCTTGTCTTCCCCCACTACCTTCAGGATACATCATTCCATTTTGTGCATCCATGGTCACACTGCCTCATCCTCGCTCACTGCCAGCCTCCTTCCTATGAGAGTCCTATAATTATATCAGATCAACCAAAATAATCCAGTATAAAATCTCCCTATTTCAAGATCCTTAACTTAATCATATCTTACAGGATTCAAGACTGTCACTTTCCTGGGAATAAGCATAAAAGTCAAAGGGTCTGCCTGGTTTTTTTGGAGTAAGGAAGCATTACCATCACTACCCCTAAATAAAATCTAAAGGTACCAAGAAAATCACAAATATCATTACAGGCTCTGGAAATTAGAATGGTATGTTCATTCATTCTACCACAATAACTAATGAAATGTAATGTCACTCTGGGAAATTAAACTTTAGATAGATAAAACAGTGATTACACAGATACTTTAGATAGCTTTTGGCAAAACAAAACAAAACAACCTGAAAGAATTGTTTTATGTTCCATTTTTGCTGCACATAAACTTCATTCATGGAAATTCATTTATATATTATCTGAGAAAACAGATATTGCTACATATATTTCGTACTTAGATTCTGCCCTGAGGGAGATTTTCTTGAGGACACTTTGCCAGTCCAAATGAAGACACTAATGAAGTCTTCAATTTATGTTTTCACAGAGGTGACTTCCCGTATTATTTTTCCCGTGTGCCTCACTAGAGTTCTGCAAAGTAGATTTATCTGAAGTCATCACACTCCAATCTCCCCTTTGCCAATTAAACCCCAGCATCTCATTTTATATGCTTGGCAGTCTGCTTATTATTGAAGGTGGCTTTTGGCTTTTGTTAACTGCCCACTTCTCCATTTTTAATAAGACTCATACTCTGCCTAGACACCACCAAAATATCATTCCCTAGTAACTGCTATACTTAATATTTTTCTCACATATTAATTATACCTACAATTTTATTTATATCTCCATCCATTTCCTAAAAGGTTTTATGAGGTTAAATTTAGTATATACATATATTTTATTGTGATAAAATAAAATGGATTTAAATTATTCTTCCATTTAAAACTATTATTCTCCCATTTTAGATTTATTAGATGAATTGATTCCATTATGTCTAATTATACCTTGCATCCTAAACCTACCTTCCCTCTAACTAAAAGGCAAGTGTAATATTGTCTGTACTATTTCTGTTTACCTATCTCTGACTCCTAGAGAATAGAATAAAAGTAATTGATCATTTTCAGCTTTCTTAACTCTAAATAGAGACATCTCCCCCACGAAAAAGAAGGAAGGAAAGACAAATTTAAGATAAGAATTTCAAATTTCAAAAATGCTTTCTCCCCTGAGACACTGGGTTTGGAATATTTAGTCAGGTAAATTCACTTAATTATTAAAATATTTTACTTATTCAAAAATACTTTTGTTCATTATGTCATTAATATTGATTTAAACAAAGATATAGCTACCTAAATTGTTAACAACTTCAAAAGTTAAATTATGGTATTTTAGAACATGATAGATTACACACATCTACACACCTAAACATAAATTTAATCACATGGGTTAAACTAAATTTTAATGCTATTTATCTTTATAAGAGCTTTAGTAGATGGGAAGTAATGTGGAAGGAGGAATGATTCAACAATTCACTAACATGATTCTGAAGTAGGTGTTAAATAAAGGACCATTCAGAAAATGCAACACACTACTGTAGGTTTTATGCAGTTTGATTTACACATTTTGAAATTGATTTTTTTTTTAATTTTTTAATGCTTTATTTATTTCTGAGGGAGAGAGAGAGAGAGACAGTGTGATCAGGGGAGGGTCAGAGAGAGAGGGAGACACAGAATCCAAAGCAGGTTCCAGGCTCTGAGCTGGCTGTCAGCAAAGAGCCCGACGCGGGGCTCGAACCCACAAACCGTGGGATCATGACCTGAGCGGAAGTCGGATGCTTAACAGACTGAGCCACCCAGGCACCCTGACATTTTGAAACTTATTGAATCTTTTTCTTAAGGAATTCCAGAGAATTAGGACTAACCTTATGCCAGTGTATTAAAAATCCCCTATAGTTAATATGGGAACTTATATTTTTCCTACATGATTTTGAAAAGGTTAATATTTGTAATTTGTGCATAATAAATTTATTACTTTCGTTCCATTTTCTTTGTTATAATTTATGAAGAAACTATCTGAAATTCAATAACAACATACATAGTCTTTGTCATAATTAGATTGATAATCAATATTACTGTCTCCAGAATGTGTTCCATGCTATGCTATTTAGTCATTTCACAAGAAATCGGGGAGTGTAGGGGCGCCTGGGTGGCTTAGTCGGTTAAGCGTCCAGCTTTCGCTTAGGTCATGATCTCGCAGTTGTCGGTTCGAGCCCCTGCGTCGGGCTCTGTGCTGACTGCCAGCTCAGAGCCTGGAGCCTGTTTCAGTCTGTGACTCCCTCTCTCTCTGACCCTCCCCTGCTCACGCTGTCTCTCTCTCTCTCTCCTAGAAATAAATAAAAAAAATTTAAAAAAATTTTTTAAAAAATAAAGAAATCGGGGAGTGGTGTAGGTAGAGGCAGAGGATGAGCAAAGGGCTTGTGATTAAATAAATTTGTGATTAAATAAATTTGAGAAACATAAGATTACTTTGGGGCCTGCTCCCTGAAATGAATGTTGGCAAAGTTTGATTGCTTCATGCAACATATGATTATTAATTTTTGTTGAATTTTAAAATGTTTCTTTGGCATAGATGACATCATATATTATTTCTCTTTTGAGGGTATTTTAATATTTTTGTATTCTAAAGTAAGAAAAATGATATTTAAAATTAATGAATTTATTACTATGATTAAATGCAAGATTTTTCTTCAGTAGTTACTTGAAGCTATGCAAAATCTGCACCACATAATTATATTCATTGTTAATACTCTATTAAAAGAATAAACCATTTGTCTGTATAAGCAGAATTAAAGCCACTATTTTTCTTTAAGCTACAATTGGCATGAGTACATGAGCGAAAGGGGGAAAAAAAGTATATTTTACAGTGTGAAAATGTTCTGAAAATTGTTTATATTTCTGTCACAATTTAAAGTTATGATAAGGTCTCTAAAATTGAAAGTAAAGTATGGTTCTTAGTGGGAATAGCTAGTGTTTCCAGGTTTGAGTGAGAGAGGCATAGAACTAGATATGAGACAATTAGTATTTGTCGGTCTCAAATTTCTTTCTTTATACTGACAAAGTTGTTTTACTTTTACATCAAGTTTAATTTCTGACTGAGTAGGAAATTCTATGATATTTCAACTTTAAGAATTTTAGAAATACAACATTCTTGGGAGAAATTAATGGTATATCAAAGCTGAGTGACTTAGCTGGATGATGTTAAACATCCGTGGTCATAATTAAGGTTTTAGAAATTCCTCTGGGTATCTTTTCAATAACAAAGAGCAGACATGGATTTACTGTAAACCTTTCTTTGGTAAATTTATTATTATAATAATGTCATTTATTGATATACACACTAATCAATAGATATAGAATGTTTAGGAATAAACTAAGTGAATACATACATCACCTTTATAAAATTGTTACTATTAAACCCCTGTTTTATAGATTGAGACATTGATAAAAAGTACAGGTAATTCTATAAAGATCAAACAACTAATAATAGAATATGAACACAGTTGCTTTGACTACGCCATAATGTAAAGTCGATGATTCTATTAGGCAGTATAGATTCAGTCCAACTAGTTTGTAGTTTTACAAATGATGGACTTGCTTAAAATAGAATGTGTACATTTCATGTATATAAAAAATTTCTGGGTTTGAGACCTGTCTTTAAAAATAGTGAGTTAAATTGAGCTATATTACCCTTTGATTTTTGCAAGGCTTTATTTCAAAAAGCACTACTGTTCTCTAGGCATAGTGAACATTTTTGAAAATATAGCTTTGTCCTTCACATAAATGGTAAATGTCTATCTTTTCTGCCAATCATTTTTATTTTTGCAGTGTAAGCTAAAGGTGATATGGCTTATTGTAAAAGACAAGGGTCATCATGAAAATGAATTTCAATATTCCTTGATGTTTGTGTGCTATCAATTGTGAAGAAAAGCCTTGGGCATGAACTATGAAATCATAAATTTTTTTGCAATATGTTCTTTATATAAATAAAAAATAAAGATAAATGAAACTATGGACTATATATGATGATGTCATCAATAATGAAATGTATTCACACCAAGATGAGGAGAAAAATTATGTTTGATATGTTGATTAGAATATACTCTAGATTTATTGAAATTCATATTACAATTTTGAAGAAACAGATATTGAGGACATATAGATTATAAATGATGTGTGGTAATAATCCCTGTATAGCTGACCGATAAAAGTTAGAAGCAAAAAGTAGTAAAAGGGGAAAAAAAAACTGTAGGGATGAATATCGATCACATCTAAATTCCTAATCCCAGCTGCACTGAGAGTTACCTGCTGTTGACAAAATTTGTTGGATTCAGTAAAGTATGAGATGACTTGCTATTAAGGCATCTAAAAACTATATTAACATCAGCAAGGTTCTATTATCTCAGCAATGCCCATTGGCCCACCACTTTAACAACCCATTGATCAACAATTACCTAGGATTTTAGATGTGCATGTTATTCTCCCTATCCTAAAAAGGATTTGAATTACTTAACAGATACAGGCTACCTTGGGAAAACAAAAATCACAATTTATTTGGAAAACAAAACTTANGAGTGGCTCAGTGGGTTAAGCATCCAACTTCGGCTCAGGTCATGATATCACCATCCATGAGTTTGAGCCCCACATCAGGCTCTGTGCTGACAGCTCAGAGCCTGGAGCCTGCTTCAGATTCTGTGTCTCCCTCTCTCCCTGCCTCTCTTCTGCTTGTGCTCTGTCGCCCTCATTCTCAAAAAATAAAAAAGTAAACATTAAAAAAAAGTAACTTTCTATATATAGCTGTGTAAAAGAACGCAAGTTGTAATTATAGCTATAAATAAATGTACTCTCATCTTTTTTGTATTTCAAATATGTCTATTTGGCATTTTCACTTCTTGATTAGTACTAAATGGCCCTGTCTTTTTTCTAAAGTTAATTTATTTATTTTGAGAGAGACGGAAAGAGAGAGAGACAGAGAGAGAGAGAACATTCAAGTGTGGGAGGAAGAGAGAGATAAGGAGATTCCCAAGCAGGCTCTGTACTGCCAGTGTGGAGCCCTTTGCAAGGCTCGAACTCACAAACTGCGAGATCATAGCCTCAGCTGAAGTCAGACGCTTAATCAACTGAGCCACCCAGGCACCCCTATGTTTCTCTCTTATTAATATTTATTATATTTTATAAAATACAATAATATATATTTTAAACTATATATATGTGTGTATATATGTGTATATACATACACACACACACATTAATGTCTAGTTTATGGATTCCAGACTCACTTCAGTAATTGTTCCATTGACTTGTAAAATTCCCAGAGTCTAGCCCTGGCAAGTGTGCTAGCCTCCCAAATTTTTCTCCAATTTCAAACTTTTTGCTCTAGTCAGTTACACACACTGCAGCCACATAATTAAATTCTGGTGCAAATGCCAAGAAAGCCACAGCACCCTGTCCTCTCCATCTTCTCACCATACCCCACCCACTCAACGGTACAGGTCTGAAAGTTCGCACCCTGACATTTAATGCCATTCTTAACAGTAAACCATCCACCTCTCCAATCTCATTTTCTTTTTCTGCCCTCTAATATGTGTTCCTATTAAGTCGTTCAAGTCACAATCATATTAAAAATACTTTAATATAATGAAAAGTGTGTTTTAGATGGCAGAGTAGTGGGAAGACCCTGTGCTTGCTTCCTCCCTGAACACAACTAGATAAATATCAAATCAATCTGAACACCCAAAAAATTGATCTGGGGGCCAAGAGAACAAACTGCACAACCAGAAGGAGAGAAGAGACCGCATCATGGAAGAGAGAAGGTATGGAGATGTGAGAGGGGGTAAAAGAATAGCAGGTACTGAGAAGGGGGAGTGGAGCCCTAATCACAGAGAGTAGAGGAGAGAGAGAAAGAGAGCAGGAGAGAGAGAGAGTGCTCATATGCAATGCACAGGGGATTACACAAGAAAGAAATTCCCCAAAACCACTGACTGAGAAAATGAGAGGGGCTGGTTATTGTGAGTTTTTACAAGCAGCTGAGCTCAAAGACTAAATGATTAGTAGTACCAGGGCCAGTGTGGAGCCTGGCCAGTGCAGCAGTGCTCCTGTGAAGGAGGGCAAAGGCCCAGGAGGGGATTGCACCACCCGAGGTTCCCCAGGGACCCCCCTGAGAGAGCTGGCTCCCCCTTCTTGCAGTGCATTTAGGAGTAATGGCATTGCCTTTCAGGGGACAAAGAGCCAGAGGGCACGATTGTGTTGCCCAGTACTTTAGCATCGGAGTAGAAACATCCGCCTAGGGCAGCTAACCTGAACACTGGCTCTTTGCTGAACTTTACTTAAACTCCAAACTCCTGCACTAACGTGCAGCTCTCCTTCTGGGATGAACCAGTAGCATCCCCAGAGCAGCAGGGTCCTCCCCCAGAGGGCCAGCATGCATCTGTGCCATGCTGAGTCCCTAAAGTTTAAAGTTTTGAAATTCTGGCATGCCTGAGATAAAACATAGGTACACTACACTGCCAGGGCAGATGGCCCCCAGAGAGGGTAAAGGCAAGATTCTGAGGGATGCCTGGGACACACGTGGGGACATTGTCTGCTCTTCTGTGAGGGTTTCCCAGAGATGCGTAGGCACAAACTCCCCTCTTTGGGGTCAAGAGACAGAGCTGGTGTTATTTTTTTCCATCACCCATCAGCACAAACTGACTTCAATAAGCAGCACAGCACCTACAGTGGAGGCCTGAGATACTTACACCAAGCCATGGCCCCCTGCACTCTGTAGGTGGTTCTTTACCAGGACAAGTGTGCCTGAGAACTAGAGCAGAGAACACCACCCCCAAAATATCAGCACCATCTCCCTGCATACACAAAGTTTACTGACCACAGAGTGCAAAACTTCTACTCTAGTGGAAATAGGATCAGTGCTCTTTAAACAAGCAGAACAGAGCACACCTAGTTAAAACTCACCACACACTGAAAAAGGTCCAAACACTCCCAACTACAGTCAAAGAGAAAATCTGCAGAGGACTGACCTGAGGAAAGGAGCAGCCTAAGCACAGCAGTAGAGTGCACACAGCACAACCAGAAACAATGCCTGAAGCACCGGCCCTGCACACTCTATGACCTGTTCTTTATAAAGCCAATATTCTCAGGAAACGCAACAGTCTTTCCTAACACAGAGAAGATGATAGATGACCAGATAAAATCCCATGATGGAGGCGCGCTTGGGTGGCTTAGTCGGTTACACATCCGACTTTCGCTTAGGTCATGATCTCGCGGTTCATCGGTTCGAGCCCCGCGTCGGGCTCTGTGCTGACTGCCAGCTCGGAGCCTGGAGCCTATTTCAGAGTCTGTATCTCCCTCTCTCTCTGACCCTCCCCTGCTCACACTGTCTCTCTCTCTCTCCTGAAATAAATAAAAAAAATATTTTTAAAAAAATGCCATGATGGAGGAATTCATCGCCCAAAAAAGAACAAGAAAAGATCACGGCCAGGGATCTAACTGAAAAAGATATAAGTAATATGCCTGATCCCAAATTTAAAACAACAATCATAAAGATACTAGCTGAGCTCTAAACAGCATAGAAAGCAACAGGGAGTCGCTTACTGCAAAGATAAAAAACCTAAAAACTAGTCAGGCCAATTTTTTTTTAAATATTATAACCAAGATGTAAAACCAACTGGTTATAATGACCACAAGTAGGAAGTAGCAGGGGAATGAATAAGTGATATGGAAGATAAAATTATGGAAAGTAATGGAGCTATAAGGAAGAAGAGAGAAAGGAATATATTCTATCACAAATGTAAACTTAGGGAACTGTGACTCCCTAAAGCATAATAACATTCTTATTATAGGCATGTCAGAAGAAGAGAGGGGAAAAGGGGCAGGCTTATGTGAGCAAATTATAGTTTCCCTATATCTGGGGAAGGAAACAAACATCCAAATCCAGGAGGCATAGAGAACTCCCACCAAAATAAACAAAAGCAAACTAACACTAAGACTAGCAAATCTACTCCAACAGTATATTAAAAGAATAATTCACTACAATCAATTGGGATTTATTCCTGGGCTACAAAGTGATACACCACATTAAAGATAAGAATCATAAGATCCTCTAAATAGATGTAGAAAAATCATTTGACAAAGGACAGCATCTATTCTTGATTAAAAAAAAAAAATCTCAAACAAGTAGGGACAGAAGAAACATACTTAATATCATAAAGAACATTTACAAAAGACACAGCTAATATCAAACCCAATTGGGAAAAAATGAGAGCTTTTCCTGTGCAGTCAGGAAAAAGAAAAAGATGTCCACTCTCACCATTGTTACTTAACATAGTACTAGAACTCTAGCTTCAGCAATCAGACAAGAAGAAGAAATAAATGGCATCCAAATTGGCAAGGAAGAAGGCAAATATTCTCTCTTTGCAGATGACCTGACCCTCTATGTAGAAAATCTCAAAGACTCCACCCAAAAAAATTAATAGAACTCACACATGAATTCAGTAGAGTCACAGGATACAAAAATCACTTTACAAAAATCTGTTGCATTTCTATACACCAATAATGAAGCAGACAGAAAGAGAAACCAAGCAATCAATTCCATTTGTAATTGTACCAAAACCTATAAGATATCTATAAATAAATCTAACCAAATAGGTAAGAAATATGTACTCTGAAAACTATAAAATATGATGAAAGAAATTGAAGATGACATAAAGAAATGGAAAAATATTCTGTGCTCATGGATTGGAAGAAAAAATATTGTTAAAATGTATATACTACCAAAAGCAATCTATGCATTCAATGCAATCTCTATCAAAATAACACCAGCATTTTTCACAGAGCCAGAACAAGCAATCCTAAATTTTGTATGGAAGCACAAATGACCCCAAATAGTCAAAACTATCTTAAAAAAGGAAAGAAAGCTGGAGGCATCAAAATTCCAAACTTCAAGCTATAATTAAAAAGCTGTAGTCATAAAGACAATCCCTCATGTGAATCCATTGTCCAGATTTTATTAAGATGATCTGTGTCTTCCAACATAGGTAATATTGTAGTCACTGTTTTTTTTTCTTGGTCAACTAAGAAATTGACTCTTGAATGCTGACAAAAACTGAGGACTGATGGATGTGGGGGGGAGGGGAGGATGGGCATGGAGGAGGACACTTGTGGGGATGAGCACTGAGTGTTATGTGGAAACTAATTTGACAATAAACTATTTGTAAAAAAAAAACAAAAACAAAAAAAACACCTTGAGTAACATCCAATTCTAACTATAGAAAATAGACTAAAATTGTGTGTGTATATGAAGATACTATCAAAGAGTATGTTGTCATACTCATTATTCTAGAAGTGTGTGTGATAGTTAACTAAAATAAATATTAGGCTACTATTCTTAATTTATGTGATTGTGGTAATTAGCAGCTTTTAACAATGTCTAACATTAGTTATATTTTCTTATTTATTTTGATGAACTCCTCTAAGTGAGTAAACTTAAGAAAACACAAAACCTACATTCTATCTGTGGTTGGGCCTCAACTTGTGACATACAGGTGAGATTTGCAAAGGATGGGAATAGCTTGATAGCAGCAAGGGTATCACTGAAGAATTCTACAAGGAGTTGAACAACTCAGTGTTAGAGTCATCTCTGAGTTTGCCAAGATCGATGCTGGACAATCATTGCTTGGCATTGTTGTATTCAGCAGAAGGAATAAATGTTTCCCATCACAATGAATCACGAGGAAGAGAAGTCACTACCATTTTCTTTGACACCAACCTCCAATAGTTTTGTGACACCAGACAGGATAAGTTTGTCAATCTACGATTGCATTTTCCAGTCATTCAAGTGGGAGTGCAGAGCAGTTTCATCTGATTGAAAAATCTGAAGTAATGTGATATTGCTTACCCTTGAGAAATAAATTTAACTCATTACCTGTGGGAACCTGTCCAAGACTGTGAAGGATGTCTGGTTCTTGTATATATGTGTCATAAGATTTTTACAACCTCTAGTTTTAGAGCCAATTGATTTTGAGATAACAAAGGTTTCATTGAAGAACTGGAAAAACTGTCATTCAGAGGTGCAAACAAATCTGAGAAAAATCAGAGACTTTGCAAGTTACTGTGGACAGGGAAGAGACCACATTTAAACAGTAATGCTTAAAAAGTCCCTAGAAAATACAGTGCAATCAGGGAGAAGATGTAGAAGTATAGAGGAAGATAATGTTTAAGGTCTCTGTTTCAAATTCTCAAATTATACTTTTAAAAAGGGTGACAGAACAATTAAGCAAAAAGCTTTTATTAATCTGTCTCCTTCCAGATATTAGAGTCTGACGGAGAAAAACGCAAAATCATTCTGACTATTTTTATTTTGGATACTGATCAATAACTCACTGGCCCTGGTTGCTACTTTACTACATTCCCTTTGTCGACCAATTTATTCACTTTTCTAACTAAATCATTCTTTCATAGCCTTACATATGTCTTAAATCCCCAATACTCTCCCCTCCTTACTATTAGCTGGTACCTCTGCATCTCTTTTCACTGATTATAGAATCAGTCCAAGGAGGATGTCTGTACTAATGAATGTATTAATACACCTCGGGCAGATTCAGCATTCTCTCCTGTTAGCACAGAGGCACTATCTGTGCTCCCTGCTCAGACAAATGTCTATTTTTGCACTCAGTCCCATCCTTATTACTTGTTCCGGTTGTGCCCCAGAAAGTGGCCCTCTTCTCCACAAACTCTCTATGTTGATTCTATTAGATCATTTTATTGGCACACAGGATGCACTCTTACTTATTTTAAAAACAAAGAACATGCAAACCAAAAAAAAGCTTTTTAAAAAAAAATCATATCTATTTCTCTCTATTTCTGCATAGTTTCTGACTTTTTTATCCTTTTATATTTTGCTGTTGCTCAAACACATCAAACACTCTCTTACCTTAGGACCTTTGAACATGCTTTAAATTCAGCTGGAATCCATTCTACTTGAGAGCTCTAGAATTCTACATCCGAATCACATTTGCTTCCTTTAGGTCTCTCTTGAAATTTCACCGTATCATGGAGGCCTTCACTAAAGACACCTTTTTTTAGTGTTTATTTATTTATTTGAGAGAGGGAAGTAGGGAGAAAGAGAGAGAAAGAGAGATCATGGGCAGCGGAGGGGCAGAAAGAAAGAGATAGAGAATCCCAAGTAGGCTCCTCACTGTCACTGCAGACTCAGGGCTCATGAGCCATGAGAACATGATGAACCATGAGAACATGATGACCTGAGCCAAAATTGAGAGTCAACTGCTGAACTGACTGAACCACCCAGGAGCCCCCGATGACCCTTTATAATACAGCACTACCCACTAGTACCCTGCACCTAGCAGAACTTACTCTGTTTCTGCTATATCCTGTCTCCTGTCCTTACTACTCTCTGATATATTGCATATTCATTGTTGGGCTCTTTTATTATAATGTGAGCTCCATGAGAATAGGATATATTGAAATTTTTAATGGTAGTAGCCAATGGAGAGAGATGACAGTTGAAAGGGAAGTATGTTATTTGTCAAAGAATAACAAATTGCACAGTGGTAATACTTGTGGATTTTACAAATTAATTCAGTTGCCTTTCCATATCAGTGGGAAATGTTATATTATCTGGTAAATGGAATTAAAACAACAACAACCAGGTATGGGGAGCATAATTTACCCTACAGTTGGACACACATTTAAGTAGTTGTTAAAATCCATTGCTCAGGGGCACCTGGGTGGCTCAGTCGGTTAAGTGTCCGACTTTAGCTCAGGTCATGATCTCACAGTTGGTGGGTTTGAGCCCCATGTCAGGCTCTGTGCTGACAGCTAGCTCAGAGCCCGGAGCCTGTTTCAGATTCTGTGTCTCCCTGTCTCTCTGACCCTCCCCTGCTCACACTGTCTCTCTCTCTCTCTCTCTCTCATAAATAAATAAAACATTAAATTTTTAAAAAAAATCCAGTGCTCATTAGAGTATGAGAAAAATAGGAATTTTATACATAGTCAATATGAAGGTAAACTGGAAAAGCCTCTTTGGAAAGCAATAGTTTAGAAAGCAGTGTCTGCTGTTGTATTTCTTTCAACGAATATATTCCACGTTTGTAGCTCTACATTCGAGAAATAATCATGGATGTATCTGTGGATACATGTAAATATTTAAAATATTTTAGATGGATTATGTATATATGTATTAATTAGATAGTTACAAACCAATAAATAATACACTCAAAAGAAGAAAGGAAGGAAAAGGAATGATCATTATCTACAGGACATGACATCTTTAGAGACAAGAACTGAAATAGGAGGGTACACGGTAACATAGTTACTCTTGGTGATTTTGCCTCTATATAGATGCCCCTTTCTTCATGCATTACACTCACCACGATAGACACAGCTAATACTGCAAAAGCCCAGATGTGCTTCAAGGTTAGGCAAGTCTTGAGAGGACTTCGGGTATTAAGGAACTTTGTTCGATAATACTAGACTCTCACTGTGCTCACTGCCATTCTCTGTGGAGATCAAATGTTCCAAGAGAAGAATTAAACTCCCAGATTGCTCTGCTTATGTCTAACACCAGTCTGTGCAAGGGACCGGCATGCTTATGTCAGGGACCCCCAACTATGCTATTCAGTTTGATGTTCTAGAGGTTGTTCCCTGGCTCATGTTTTGATATCTACCATAGGAACTCAGGGGGAGAGACAAAGTAACTACTGAGCATGTCTGCTGGAGAGGATCAAACTACCAAAACTGGTATTTTCAATAATATAGACAATATTTATGTTTTTAAGAAATTTTGTTTATAAACAGATGTCACAATTTCCATTATTATTAAAACAAGTTTAGATACAGGCTTTTTTTTTTTTGTAAATTTGTTTTAACATTGATTCATTTTTGAAAGACAGAGAGACAGAGCATGAGCATGGGAGGGGCAGAGAGAGAGGGAGACACAGAATGTGAAGCAGGCTTCAGGCTCAGAACTGTCAGCATAGACCCCCTACGCAGAGCTCAAACTCACAAACCCTGAGATCATGAACTGAACCAAAGTCGGATGTTTAACTGACTGAGCCACTCAGGTGCCCCTAGATACAGTTTTTAATAAGATGTGTAAGTCAGGCTCCTCCAGAGAATCAGAAAAAAGAACCAAAAAGACTTGTATATACAGAAAGAGACTGATGTTAAGGAATTAGCTCATGCAATTATGGAGGTTGGCATGTCCAAAATCAGGAGGGTGGGCTGGCAGCCTGGAGACCCAGTTCAAGTTGAAAGGCTGTTTGCTGCAAAATTCCCTCTTGCTAAGGGGAGGCTAGTTTTTGTTCAGTTCAAGCCTGCCACTGATTCGATGAGGCCTACCCACATTATGGAGCATAATCTATTTTACTCATAGTCCACCAATATAAATGTTAATCTCAACCAAAAACATTCTCAGAGAAACATCTAAAATATTATTTGAAGAGTATCTGGGTACAATGTATTAGCCAAGTTGACACATAAATTTAAATATCACACAAGATAATAAAATCAATTTATAACCTTGCCCTTCATGAATGTCTCTGTGATATTTCACAAGAAAAAGCTTAATACGCTTGCACAAACTAAAGATTTTTTTCTCCATGTATTATTATATAAGATGCTAAACCAGCTTGAGTTTATAACAGGTGTATAAATCTTTCTTCAGAGAAAGAAAATCTATAGTGCTCTTTTTACTTTTCTCAAACTCAGTAGAACCCCGTGCATAGCAAAATGTAAAGCTAAGACTATAATGTATTTTTGTAGCATATAAATTTTATAATTTGTTTGCTCTAAAATGACACAAAGACAGTCTCGGATTAAGAGACACTATGGGAGCAAGTTTTTGCAGATGTAAGGGCATGATATAACTGATTATTGCTGCATAATAAAATATGCATTTTTGCACTAAAACAACATCACTGATTTTCCTTATTAGGAGCTACAACATAATTTAAAATAAGATTTTAAAAGCATAGTTGCTGGTTATGTGAATCACAAGGAAAAGTGCTATGTAATGAATGTAAGATTTAGTGGTACTATATACATTCAGCTGATGGGCCTCATAACCTATTTTGGACTCATGTTTATAGTAGAATGATAAAAAAGTATAGATATAGTAGGAAAGGGTCCTATTTATTATATAAATCAAGTCCTCCATTTTACACTGAGGAAATTTACCACAGAGCATAAGGAAGTACTTTCCTGTTCATAAACTTTTCATTGACAGAACAAGAATTAGTATGTAAATCTCCTAATACTAGTCTCTGGCCACAGAAATAAACTACAATCACTTGTGTAATGGTAAACGAGAGTCATGGTCTCTTCAGGTTTTTCTTATTTGAGTTGATTGTGTTTTCCACACAGAAAGGGAAACTTACAGAAAAAATTAAGTCCAATTTAACCCGTACCAAATGCTTTCCTTTCCTTCTCTTATCAAAGTGGTCAATGCAGTTTTACTATTTTAAATTAATTGTTCACCTGTGCATACAATGTGTGTGTGTGTAATTCTAAAAATAATTTTAGAGTTTAACTGAATTGTTCACTTGTGCATACAATGTGTGTATATAAATATTTATAATTCTAAAAATTGGTATTATGGATTTTTATATTTCCATATGTGATATATGAACATGTAATTATTCAGTGTGCTTTTGCTACTCAAAATGACTTTTGGGCTCTATACAAAACATATTTATATCAAGAATATTATTCTTTTTTTATGATGTTTTATTTATTTCTGAGAGAGAGAGAGAGAGAGCGTGACCAGGGGAGGGTCAGAGAAAGAGGGAGACAAAAGAATCCGAAACAAGCTCCAGGCTCTGAGATGTCAGCACAGACCCGCCGCGGGGCTCAAACCCACGAACCGCGAGATTATGACCTGAGCCACAGCCGGACGCTTAACCAACTGAGCCACCCAGGAGCCCCCAAGAATATTACTCTTAATTATGGCATTGTATTACAGAGACAATCCATTTTCCTATGTTCAGTGATTCATTGTTCTAAACAATGATGCCATAAACATTCTTCTGCCTTTTTAGGTTTGCAAACTTTCCACGGTGGTGTGCTTTGATTTGTCTCCCTTTATCTTTCACATACCTCCGGTAGTTTTATGCTTTGCACTTTTCGTGAGTCCTACATTAATTATCTTATACAAATAAAAGACTATTTTAAACTGATTGCAATATAACTTCCATCACATGCAAAAACGCTGACTCCTCTTCCACATATGTTATCTTTTTGAAGTCATAATTTACCTTTTTATAATGATGCATCAGAAAATTTTTCTAGCTAGTTATTTTTTATACTTGTCTTCTAAACCCGTACACTCAAGGGGCACCTGGGTGGCTCAGTTGGTTAATCGTCTGACTTCGGCTCAGGTCATGAACTCACGGTTCATGGGTTCTAGCCCCTTGTCTGGCTCTGTGCTGACAGCTCAGAGCCTGAAGCCTGTTTCAGATTCTGTACCTCCCTCTCTCTCTCTGACCCTCCCCGGCTCACGCTGTCTCTCATTCAGAAAAAAAATAAAATAAAAAATAAAAAAATAAAAATAAAAATAAAAAAACAACAACAACCGTACACTCAAGTAGTTAACGCACTGCTCTGTTACAATATCGGAGTGGTCTGAACTTGACTCTAACTTACATTTAGCAGCACGTGCGCCAGCGGGCCTGGATCCTGGGTCCACAGGGAGGGGCCAACTGGGTGGCGGCGACCACTGGGG
>NW_027529431.1:1320-1708 GCF_008692635.1 Crocuta crocuta | reverse complement strand
CCCCGGAGCCCAGGAGCTGGGGGTGGCCCTGGCCGCGAGAGCTGGCAGGCGCCCAGGTGGGCCGCGGGCTGCGTTCGCCGGGTCGCTGGGAGGCCGGTGCCCCAGAAGCTTTCTTGGACTGAAGAGCCAAAAATTAAGTCCTCCATTAAGAGAAACCACGGGCTGCACGTAGCCCCAGTCCCAGTCCCAGGAAAAGCCTCAGACTATTCAAGGCTAAAGCCATCCTCAGACCGCCCTCAGTTCAGCTAATCAAAAAAGAAAAAGAAACATTCAGGGGCGCCTGGGTGGCTCAGGCGGTTAAGCGTCCGACTTTGGCTCAGGTCATGATCTCGCGGTTTGTGGGTTCTGGCCCTGCGTCGGGCTCTGTGCTGACTGCCAGCTCAGAGCC
>NW_027529431.1:0-732 GCF_008692635.1 Crocuta crocuta | reverse complement strand
GGTGGCGCGCCTGCCGCCATTGTAGCTCCCGGGCGGCTGGGGCCCCTGAAAGAGCCGCGCAGACACCGGGCGTCCGCGCCCCTGGCTGGCTGGAACTCGAGAGTGAAGGCAAAGAGCTAAAAACTGGGGAATTTGCCTGTGAGTTCGTGTTTCGGTGACGAGCCATAGAGGGACCTGGTTTTCCTCACTCCAGCAGGCTCGGTGCACCCGGCAGGCAAGGCCCCCGCCCGTGCGCGCCAGCCTGACCCAGAGAAGTAAGCAGCGATTCTGACTCCACCCCCGGAGCTCCACAGGGAGCCTGGAATTGCCCGAGGGGGTTGACTGGGAAGCTGTGTCTAAGGCAATTTCAGCGGGGCGCGCGGACTGGGATTTGGAGATTGGAACTGGCCTGGGCGGAAGAGTGCAACCAACTTCAGCTGCACCCCCGGTACGGGGAGTTTACACCCTCAAAAGAGCGAGGTGCAGCTCTTGGTTCAAAAAGGGATTGGAGCACCGTCGCTCTCCTCCCCACAACCGCCAAGGCAGAGCTCCCGCCTGAGGCATTGGATCACGCCACGCCCATCCCTGCCTGAGAGGTGCCCTCCTCCCTTTCTTTTTCCTTTTTTCTTCCTTCTTTTTTCTTTTTTTTTTCCCGTTTTTATTCTCTTTCTATTTTTCTTCTTCGTTCTCTTTTCTCTCTTTTTTCCACAAAACACTGACCTGATTAACTCTGGTCACCAGCTTGCTTAAACA
>NW_027529430.1:144719-148631 GCF_008692635.1 Crocuta crocuta | reverse complement strand
TATATGCAAAAGTATAATATAATATACATCATACACAAATACATAATACCAATGAATGAAATGACAAGATCTACACGATTCTCTCAAAAGATGCACAGAAAGCATTTGACAAAATACAGCATCGTTTTTTGATAAAAATCCTTAAGAAAGTAGGGATAGAAGGGTCCTACCTCAAGATCATAAAAACCATGTATGAAAGACCCACCACTAATATCATCCCCAGTGGGGAAAAACTGAGAGCTTTCTCCGTAAGGTTATGAACAAGACAGGGATGTCCACTCTCACCACTGTTATTCAACATACTGTTGAACGTCCTAGCCTCAGCATTCAGACAACACACAGAAATAAAAGGCATCCAAATAAGCAAGGAGGAAGTCAAACTTTCCTCTCCACAGGTGACATGATACTCTATGTGGAAAACCCAAAAGACTTCACCAAAAACCTGCTAGAACTGATCCATGAAATCAGCAAAGTTGCAGGATAGAAAATCAATGTACAGAAATTGGTTGCATTCCTATGCACCAATAATGAGGCAACACAAAGAGAAATCAAGGAATCGATCCCATTTACAGTTGCACCAAAAGAAACATAAAATACCTAGGATTAAACCTAACCAAATAGGTGAAAAATCTGTACATTGACAACTATAGAAAGCTTATGAACGAAACTGAATATATACACACACAAAAATAGAAAAACATTCCATGGTCATATTGTTAAAATGTCAATATTACCTAAGCAATCTACATATTCAATACAATCTCTGTCAAAATAACACCAGCATTCTTCACAGAGCTAGAACAAACAATCCTAAAATTTATATGGAGCCAGTAAAGACCCCAAATAGCCAAAGGAATCCTGAAAAAGAAAGCGAAAGCTAGAGGCATCATAATCCTGGAATTCAAGCTGCATTATAAAGTTGTAATTACCAAGACAGTATGGTATTGGCACAAACACAGATAAATAGATCAATGGCACCGAATAGAGAACCAGAAATGAAGCCACAAACATGGCCAACTAATCTTTGACAAAGCAGGAAAGAATATTCAATGGAGTAAAGACAGTCTCTTCAGCAAATGGTGTGGGGAAAACTGCACAGTGACATGCAGAAAAATGAACCTGGACCAAGTTCTTACACCATACACAAAAATAAACTCAAAATGGATGAAAGACCTAAATGTAAGATCAGAAGTCATCAAAATCCTAGAGGAGAAAAGAGGCAACAACCTCTGTGACCTTGGCCACAGCAATTTCTTACTTGACATGTCTCCAGAGGCAAGAGACATCAAAGCAAAAATGAACTATTGGGACTTCATCAAGATATAAAGTTTCTGCACATCTAAGAAAACAATTAGCAAAACTAACAGGCAACCGATGGAATGGGAGAAGATATTTGCAAATGACATATCAGATAAAGGGTTAATATCCAAGATCTATAAAAACTTAATCAAATTCAACACCCAAAAAACAAATAGTCCAGGGAAGAAATGGGCAAAAGACATCAATAGACATTTCTCCAAAGAAGACATTCAGAGNGCTTAGCGAAATAAGCCAGAGAAAGACAAATATATTATTTCACTCATATGTGGAATTTAAGATACAAAACAATGAACATAAGGGAAGGGAAGCAAAAATAAGATAAAAACAGAAAAACCCTAAGACTCTTAAATACAGGGAACAAACTGAGGGTTGCTGGAGGGGTGTTGAGTGGGGGGATGAGCTAAATGGGCAAGGGGCATTAAGGAGGACATTTGCTGGGATGAGCACTGGGTGTCATATGTAAATAATGAATCACTAAATTCTATTACTGAAATTATTATTATACTATGTTAACTAACTTGGCTTATATTTAGAACGAAAGAAAGAAAGGAAGGAAGGAAGGAAGGAAGGAAGAGGACAACATCTAGAGTTTCTAAGGAATTACTATAATCATTTGTGAATGCTCAATACATCTTTGTGGTTTTCTAGATTTCTGTTAAACTCAGCTATATTTAATGCCTGAATCTCCCAAGTAAATATTTGGATTAAATCTAGTAAAAAAAAAAATGTACTTCCTGGGGAGACTGGGAGATGGGAAGAGTGATAGACATTCACTTAAGTAATTGAAAATATGTACAGTGCTTTAAATATTAACAAATGGTAGTTGAGGTCATGTACATGGTCTGGATATTCAGCTTAAATTTGAACTGTGGTTTATTTATACATGTTGTTGATGTACATTGTTTCATATGGCTTAAAAATTCTGCTTTAAAAGAATTTCAGAGGGGAACCTCGGTGGCTCAGTTGGTTCAACATCTAACATTGGCTTAGGTCATAATCTCACAGTTTTTGAGTTTGAGCCCTGCATCAGGCTTGCTGCTGTCAGTGTAGAGCCCGCTTTAGATCTTCTGTTGTCCCCTCTCTCTGTCCCTCCCCCGCTTGCATTGTCACTCTGAAAAATAAATATAACATTAAAAAATTTTTTAAAAAGAAGAAATTCTGAAAATGTGCTTGACATATACCTTGACCCCCTGAGAAATTCATATTTGTATCAGTATTGAATTTTGGCCAGTGCACCAACATAAGGAAGTTACTGTTTTTAAATAATGAAAACTTTTATTTCATTGGGGAAAAGTGGTTAAGGTGGTAAATTTTATGTTATATATATTTTACCATAATTTTTAAAAATTAAAAAAATCTGTTAAGAGTTGTGGAATGAAAAAAACCACTATTTAGAGAATGAAAAGGAAAACCATAGTAAAAATGTTACAAAGCATATATGATAAAGAAATGGTATCCAATGTGTATATATGTATATAGAGAATTATCAAAACTCAACAATAAAACCCAACACAAAATGTGCAAGAGATTTGAACACTTTGCCAAAGAGCATATCTAAATGACAAGCATATGAAAATATTCTCAACTCGCTAGTCAGTAAAGAAAAGCAAATCAAAATGATGACATACCACTACATCCTACTGCAATAACTAAGGTCAAACAACTGACAATGCCAAGTGCTGGAAAGGATGTAAAACAACTTTAACTGTTACACACTAATGGGAATGACAAACAGTACTGCTACTTTGCGAAACAGTGTAGCAGTTTCTGAGAATGTTAAACACATACTTCCCACGTATGCCAGCAATCCAACTCTTAAATATTTACTCTCAAGAAATGAAAACACAAAAAATTGCATACAAATGTTTATGGCAACTTTATTTGTAATCACCCAAAACTGGAATCCCAATGTCCCCTCAACTTGAAGTAGATAAACAAATCATGGTATATCCATACAACGTTGTATGACTTGGAAAAAAAGAACTACTGATAAACCCCACAACATGGATGAATCTCAGGTGTATTATGCTTATTAAAAGAAGCCAATCTCAAAAGGCTACATACTGTAGGGGCGCCTGGGTGGCTCAGCTGGTTAAGTGTTTGACTCTTGGTTTCAGCTCAGGTCATGAGCTCACAGCTTTGTGGGTTCGAGACCCACATCAGTCTTTGTGCTGGCAGCGTGGAGCCTGCTTGAGATTCTCTCTCCCTCTCTCTCTGCCCCTTCCCCAATCATGCTGTCTGTCTAAAAATTAAACTTTAAAAAAGACTACATATTGTATAATTCTACTTATATGACATTCTTCAAAAGAGAAAACTATAAGGATAAATAACAAATCAGGGTTGCCAGGAGTTAGGAGTAGAGAGGTTTTTACTATAAAGGAGCAAGAATGACTTTGTTGGTGAAGGGCAAGAAATAATGGAACTGTTCTGTACCTTGATTGTGTTCACACAACTCTGCATTTGTCAAAGCTTATAGAAGTGTACACCAAAAGGAATTTTATCCTATATAAGTCTTTTAAATACAATTTTGAAAACTTATAGGCATAAAATAAGCCTACAATGTTGTAGGATTCTTTTCACAGGACATTCACG
>NW_027529430.1:139503-144598 GCF_008692635.1 Crocuta crocuta | reverse complement strand
AGGACATTCACGTGAAAGCAAAACTATAGACAGAAAACAGATCAGTAGTTCCCAGAATCTGAAGGTAAGAATAAGGGTTAACTACAAAAGGCCCTAGTGTTTAAGGGGTGATAGAACTATTCCATATCATGATCGTATTAGTAGTTCACTACTGTATACATTTGTCTAAAGTGAAATAACTTATACTATAAAGGGTGAACTTTACTGTATATACATCAAATCTTAATTTTTTTTAATGAGGGAAAAGACTCAAGAAAGAGTTGGTTTTTTGTTTTTGTTTTTTTTAAGGTTGTGATATGTTGTAGAGAATCTGGAGTCCCAAATTCTTATCCTGACATAACTAGTTTAGTTCTTCTGTTTGATTTAGGCCAAATCAGGTCCCCATGTTTGTTTGTTTTTAAATTAAGCTCTGCACCCAACATGGGGCTTGAACTTACCAAGATCAAGTCACATACTGAGGCAGCCAGGCGCCCCTCCCATGCTTTTTCTTACTCACTGATACCTCTTATGTCTAGTACTTAGCTTCCAGTATCTCTTAGGAACACTAGAAAACATTTTTTTTTAATTTTAGACAGAGACAATGTAAACAGGGGTGAGGGGCAGAGAGAGAGAACCTTAAGCAGTTTCCACCCTCACTGCAGAGTCCAACACAGGGCTCAATCCCACCACCCTGGGATCACAACTGAGCCAAAATCATGAGCCAGACGCTCAACTGCTGAGCCACCCAAACACCCCTGGAAAACACTTCAAAAGTTCAACTATGAAATGACATTTAAGTTGTAAAATGGCCTTAGCTATCCTGGTATCCAATTTTTCGTTGTAACATTATTTACCTACCAGGAGAGTTTGATAAGATACTGTGAAATAAGTTAGACTCCATGCAAAGGGACTTGGAAATGAGTTTTAGCGAGACTATTTTAACTGAAAAAGGAGAGTATATATCTAAAGGGCTTGATAACAGAAGCTGGCACACAAGTAGGTGTTTAAAACAGTGTTAAGGAGCCAGCACAATGAAGAGGAAAGAACCTGCATGGTTGTCTTGTTTTTTAATCACATCTGGGTTCCAATCCTGGCGCTTACCATGTCATGGGGATGTCCTAACAACTTTCTTAACCTATCTTTCATATGGGGAGACTAATCCCTTACTGGGAGCGCTGTGTTGAGGATTAAAGGAGCTAACAATTTTTCCAGGGTTTGGTGCAGTGTGTGTTCAAGTAGTACTTCTCTTCTTTGGCTGCCCCAGAATGCAGGAGTGGTCTGCACTTCCCCGTCAATCAGCCTGCAGCCAAGGGCTCCCCAGTCCATCATGTGATTCTGCTTTTAGGATATGAATAGGTATGGGGTGCCTGGGTGGCTCAGTCGGTTGAGTGTCCGACTTCGGCTCAGGTCATGATCTCATGGCTCGTGGGTTTGAGCCCTGTGTTGGGCTCTGTGCTGACAGCTAGCTCAGAGCCTGGAGTCTGCTTCGGATTCTGTATCTCCCTCCCTCTCTGACCCTCCCCTGCTCATGCTGTCTCTCTCTGTCTCTCAGAAATAAAACATTAAAAATTTTTAAAAAAGGATTTGAATAGGTAAATTAGGGGGTGACAGCATGAGACAAGACTAAGATGTGGCTGTGGGTCCAAACACGATATGGAAGTTTCGGGTACAGGATAAAGACTGAAGTGATGTAACAGCCAATCCCTTCAAATACATCCCCAGTAGATTGCTGGAAGAGAGGTCACGTGCACAGCCCAAACCCTGGTAAAGTAAGATTGTTTATCCACTGCCATCTACTTCAGTCCCCTTCGGAGGGCCCCTTGATACTATCTTTGTCTGATGGGGTATGCACCCCCAGAGGAGGTGGCTAATTATATCTTAATGGGGTACAGTGACTTCAACTAATGAACCCCTAATACAGCAGCTCCCTTGAGAATTCAGCCTCTGAATAAATGGCACCAGAACCCTTTGAATGATGGAATTTGAAGCTGGTCCTGAATGAGAAATGGTCATGCAACAGTGGGTCCCCAGCCAGAGTGCCCCGGTTCAAGGGATTCCTCCAACCCAATCTGCCTAGAAATGCCCCAAGGTGTGGCTTGCNGTGCTTACCACACTTCAGTAACCAGCCAGGGTTGTGTTCTCTTCTTCCCTCTATCCGATCCCCAGACCCTTCCACAGACAAGACTCATCACTGCTCCCCCTACTGTCGCTGCGACCCAGGAGAAGATCTGCAGACTTGGTGGGAGGAAGATGTATAGCCTACAGCCCATCACAGGAATGTCTTGCCCCTGAGATCTGTTGCTGACTGATAAAGAAATCATCACCCTCCCAAGGACTCCCAGGTTACCAGCAGCCTCACCTCTAGTTGCACATTTAGCTATTCAAGAGGTTTTAGTGAGGGTCAGTCTTCTAACCATCCCAACCTACAGGGATAAATTGTTAGCATCAGGGATCTGGTGATAATTTTATTTCCCTTGAAAAACAGAGTGGGGGGGGGGCGCCTGGGTGGCTCAGTTGGTTAAGCGTCTGACTTTGGCTCAGGTCATGATCTCATGGTTCGTGGGTTCAAGCCCGGCGGTGGGCTCTGTGCTGACAGCTCAGAGCCTGGAGACTGCTTCAGATTCTGTGTGTGTCTCTCTCGCTGACCCTCCCCTGCTCACTCTGTCTGTCTGTCTCTCTCTCAGAAATAAATAAAACAGTAAAAAAATTAAAAAAAAAAAAGAAAAACAGAGTAGGGGTTAAATAAAGGATATTAGGTTTGCCAGCTCTAGCAACCTGTGACTCTTTTTCTTTAAAGAATGGAGGGAATAGTGAGAAGGGGGAGTAGTGAGGGAGGAGTTCTTTAAATATGCAGGTACTTCAGGAAGAAGCACACCATTTCATCTGTATTCCATCAGCCCACTGGAACTGTGCTTGGAGGGGAAAGGGGGGTGAGATTAGTCGATCAGTCACCAGCACTGTCATCAGCGTTGCCAGAGAGGTCGAGGACAGACATCATGGAATCAGACAACTTGCTGGCGAGTTTATCTGCAAATGGGAGAAATACAGGCAGTCACTTAATGGGTGGCTTGCCAGCAGGAGGGCCTGCAGGAGCTGGCTTGTATCTATCTTGATCTACATCAAACTCCCAAACTGGCTCACTCACCCCGACCACTACACAAAACAATTGGGCGGGAGGATTGGCAGCCAATGCACAAGCTCACAGGTAGACTCAGTTGTCTACCCGTGAAATGATCACCCCAACATAGTGTCTATCTCAGACTGTCAGACTCACTAGGCTCCAGGTATTTTTCTTCTTTCTAGTACCAAAACAGCTATTTTCTTTTACTGTGTTGAGCTTAGCACTCTGCCACTACCATCAAAGTTCTCACAGCAAAGGGGCAGCAGGAAGTAGGGGCTTTGAGCCTGAATGTTCACCTCCCATCCTCCATCCTCCAGCCTGTTCTTCAGGATTCCCCTCAGATAACATCTCCTCCAGGAAGCATTCTCGGATCATCCCTACCCCACCACCACCTGGGTTAGGTTCACCAGGCTGGGTTCGGTTTCCTCACTCTTCTTTCTCTGTCTGTGATTATTCTGTTACCAATGTCTGTTTTCTTACCTCCTCCTCATTCCCTTATAATAAGACCAGGAGTTCAAGAGTATTTCATCTCTGGATTCCCAGGACTCAGTGTGAAACCAGACCAAGAGCAAAGAATTGGGCTTATGGGGTCAATCAATCCTAGGTTTACATCTTGGCTCCATCAAATACTAGTTGTTTTACCCTGAATATATCATTTAATGTCTCTAGGCCTCAGTTGCCTCACTTACCAAATGGGGATAAGGCTTGCAGTGAGTGAGTGAAGATTAGTGTAGCATGAAGACCTAAACTGGCCAACCACACAACAGACCACCATTAAAATGAAGGAGGAAGTTCTTTTGTGAATTGACATTACATATTAAATGGAAACATTTTATGGCAAAACTGTATGCTCCGTTGACTACCATCTGGATAGGAAAAGAGAATAAAAAATATATAGCTATTTGCCTGTGTACCTATCTGAGGAATGAAACATAAGAAATTAACTGGTCACCTCTGCAAGGGGCCCTAGATGACTAGGAGATTGGAAGGAGAGAAACATTTCACTGTATATCCTTTTGTACCTTTGATTTTGAGTACATTGCCTATTGATAAAGTAAACATTATATATAACCTGTACACTTCCTAGAAAATAGCTAATAATAAATGGTGGCTATTTGATAAACAGACTAGGTTCTCCAAGTGTGGTTCCCAGAGGGGCAACATCAGCATCGGCTAGGAACCAGTAAGCAACACAATTCTCGAGCGCTATGGCCAAACATACTCAATCAGAAACTCTGGGAGTGGGTTCCAGTAATCTGTGTTTTAACAAGTCTTCCAAGTGATTCTAATAATAAGCTATAAAATTTGAGAACTACTGTGCTAATAGGTGAGCCTCCTAACCAATCCCTGCCCCCTAATCAGGGTTAGCCTTTCCATGAATACATGGAAATGTTCATTCAAGAGCCCCCAATGAAGGCATAAGAGGGCAATTTTGGAGCATGGGTTAGAGGGGTATGGTCAGCTGCCCCCACCGGTACGCTTCTGCATCTTCTTCTTATTCTTCAGAGCAGATGCCAGAGCCTGGCCCTGCTGCAGAGGGTCTGTCTCCATGATCCTCTGCAGCACTGGACGGCGGTCCACAGGGCAGATGTCCACAGTGCTATTATTCCTGGGGCAGTGGTCCACGTTGCGTTTAGCCCACCCCATCTGATGACGGTTTGGATTGGTACAATACCCAGTAAGATTTCCAATCTGGAGAGAGAGAGGGACAACAGTGAGGTCTGGGTCCTCCAAAGACTTCTGCAGAGGAGGCAGGGACAGGTCTGCTTAAGAATAGGAAGCCTGGGGCGCCTGGGCGGTTCAGTGGGTTAAGCATCCCGCTCTTGATTTCGGCTCAGGTTATGATCTTACGGTTTGGGAGTTTGAGCCCTACACTGGGTACTGTACTGGCGTGCAAAGCCTGCTTAGGATTCGCTTTCTCCCCCTCTCTCTGTTTCTCCCCTGCTTGTGTTCTCTCTCTCAAAATAAATAAACTTAAAAAAAAAAAAAAAAAAA
>NW_027529430.1:114160-138302 GCF_008692635.1 Crocuta crocuta | reverse complement strand
TTAGAAACTAGAAGGTGCTCTGTTAATCTCTCAGCTGCAGTTTGCTTATCTGTCAAATGGGGTAGACAATGGTTAGCTTGCATGGCTTCTACAAGAATGAAATATAAAAGCAGAGTTACTTGATTAATGATAAGTGATATTATGATTCTTTTTTTTAATCCAAGTTAATTAACATACAGTATAGTCATGGTTTCAGGAGTAGAATCCAGCATATGACACCCAGTGCTTACCTGAACAAGTGCCCTCCTTAACCCCTATCACCCATTTAACCCATCCCCCCACCCACCTCCCATCCAGCAATCCTCAGTCTGTTCTCTGTATTTGAGTCTCTTATGGTTTGCCTCCCTCTCTGTTTTTAATCTTATTTTTCTTTCCCTTCACCTATGTTCATCTGCAGTGTTTCTTAAATTCCACGAGTGAAATCATATATTTATATTTCTCTGATTGACTTATTTCACTTAACATAATACCCTCTAGTTCTATCCATGTTGTTGCAAATGGCAAGATTTCATTCTTTTTTGTTGCCAAGTAGTACTCCATTGTATTATCTTTATCTATTCATAAGTTGATGAAAGTTTGGGTTCTTTCCATAATTTGGCTATTATCAATAGTGCTGCTATAAACATTAGGGTGCATGTGCCCCTTCACATCNTCTCTCTCTCTCCTAGAAATAAATAAAAAACATTAAAAAAAAAAAACTATTTGTAAAGAAAAAAAATTTTAGCCATTTTGACAGATGTGAGGTGGTATCTCATGGTTTTTATTTGTATTTCCTTATGATGAGTAATGTTGAACATCTTTTCGTGTGTGTGTGTGTATATATATGTACATATGTGTGTATATATATATTCAATACATATTCTTGTGTGTGTGTGTGTGTATATATATATGTATTAACTCATTTACACGTATTAATCATTTAATCCTTGCAACAATGCTATAACAAACAAAGCACCTAAGGTCACACAGCTAGTAAACAATGGAATAAATAAGAACCCTGGGGCACCTGGGTGGCTCAGTCGGTTAAGCATCCGACTTCGGCTCAGGTCATGATCTCATGGTTCGTGGGTTCAAGCCCCACATCGGGCTCTATGCTGAGGAATAGCTCAGAGCCTGGAGCCTGTTTCAGATTCTGTGTCTGCCTCTCTCTCTGACCCTCCCCTGCTCACGCTGTCTCTATCTCTATCTCAAAAATAAATTAAACATTTAAAAAAAAAAAAAGAACCCTAGCAGTCAGGCTTATATGTATGTATGACTACCCACCACACTATAGTGGAGAAAAGGCAAGGTTCCCTGAACCTGAGTCTGAAACTTGTAGCACAGAGTAGGAACTGCTATAGGTCCCTGAGGAAAAATGGTATGTTCTAGAGCTTATGGGCTCATTAAGAAGTATTACCAGAGGATGGCCTTAAACATTCAACTTTACACTGGTTTTCCAGAAAGCACTGGGGAAATCTTTTAAAACTGTGTGATGAGAATGGCATGATTCCTACCACTACCTCAATGCAGGCCTCATCATCGCTTATAAAATAGAGATGACCATTTCCTTTCTCGACCCCCTGCTTCCAACCCTGCTCCCTTTCATTCTAACCTGATTTTTGCTCTGGCCGCCAGAGTGATAGTTGTAGTACACAAACCTAGCCACATCATTTCCTTGCTTCTTAAACCCTTCCAGATATTTCGTAGCCATCAAAAAGAAAGGACAGCTCTTTAAGTAATCATGTGAAACAATCTACAAGATGATTTTGTAAGTGAAATAAGCAAAATACAGAATAATATAAATAGCATGCTATTATTTGAACTAAAATAGATCTCTGTATCTCCTTAAACATATATATGTGTGTGCATAAAGATGGAATAGCTATGAAAGGACATTCAAGTCTGTCAACCAAGGAGAGGGCAAGGTGGCTGGGAGACAGATGCAGGAGAGAAACTTATCACTGTATACCCTTTAGCACTTCTTAAATTTTATGCCATGTACATGTATTACCTAGTCAAAATATAAGGGGAAATTTTTTTTTAAATAAAATCAGAAAAAAAAGAAAATGCTTTGACAAAAACAATAACCAACTTTCAATGTTTTCCTAATATCCATAGCTTAAAGTCAAACACAGGACTGCTGTGATCTGATTCCAGATTCATCTTTCCTTGCCTCCACTCTCATTCCAACTACCCCACACCACTAATGATTTCCCTAAAACACCACACTCTCCTTTTTGGGCCTTGGCATAGCACTGGCTGAGCTCCTAGCATCAGCTGCCCCCTACTCCCCTCCAAATTGCCCAGCGAATTCCTCAATCTCCAAGAGGTAGCACAAGCATCAAGGCCTCCAGGAAGACTTCCTTGACTCACAAGTAGTATAGCTTAGGGCCCTCAGATCATGCCTTTCCCAGCCTCTTCTCCCACCCCTAGTCTGTGTGTCTCCCATAACACTACAGATGTCTGTGTCTGAAACTCACTAAACTGCAACCTCTCAAAGGGCAGAGATGGGGGACTGGCAGAAGAAAAAGCTGAGAGCCTCAGGAGTCATAGCATGGCATACTGACTTAATCATGTAGGTGCTGGGGAGCCATGACAGGGGAGGGGACATGGTCAGACTGGACCATTAGAAACCATGGGACAAATGTCCAAGTGAGAAAGGGTTAGAAGCTTAGACTAGGGTTACAGAAAGGGTAGGGATCAAAAGAAGCTGACAGCTTCTCAAGAGACTTAGGAGAGAGAAGCCATAGGATTTACTGACTGACTGTATGGGACACCGGATGCTAGTTAGAGAGAAGAGTCATGGATACCCAGGTTTGCAACTTGAACAACTGGGGGGCTACATGGAGATACCTGTTCTCTAGGCTGGAGCCAGTCAGGCAAAGCTCCTTGAGAGAGTATGCCTCTTCCTTGGACCTGCCATTGCCTGGCAAAGGATGCACACCATCACTTGACGCCCAGGGAGCCCACAGGGAGTGAAATGACCTACATCTCCCCAGCATTGTATGCAGACCTTGTGGAAGCCAGGCAGAAGGGACCAACTACTTTCCAGAGCCCTGGGTAGAGGAGAGAGTTGCCATGAATAAAGAGGACAGGTACCTTATACACGGTGGTTTTATTTTCCATGGCGTCTGCTATTTTCATCATCGGAGAATGGAGCCACTTGATCTCCATTTCAAGCGGGTCCATGTCACCCAAGAGTTCATCTGATTCTCCAGTGGCCAAGCCTTTAACACAAACAAAACCACTGTAAGGGCCCTAGCTCCTCCCTGCGGCCAGCCTCCTGATCCCCACTGATCAGGCCTCAGTGGAAAGGATATGTGGACATAAGGAGTTGGAAAGGAAAACTCTTTCATTCCTGCTGGGAGTACACATATCAAAGGATTAAAGGCATGTGGGCATTTGCCTACTGGGAGCTGTTCTTAGAGCCTTACCTTCCTCATCTGGAAAATAAGAATAACACAAATCAATGACATTGGGCTGCTGTCACAGAAGAGGATGCCTGAAATGCACTGGTCTGAGACACTGCTCAGTAAATGGCAGCCATTGGGTTTCCCTCCCTAGGACCAGTCCTCTTTCCCCCTCCCTCTGGCCCCTTGCCTGGAGTTGGCCTCCACTGCAAACCATTAATGTACCCATTGCCCTGGGCCCACATTATCCCCCCACCTACTTCTAAACTTGGCCCCCATCCCCTTCCTCTAATCCCTACTCACTCTTCAAGATACAACATTAGGACCAACTCTTCTGGGAAACTCTCACCATTAACTTCCTCTCCTCAATTTCCCAGAGCTCAATCTTTTGCCAAAGCACATTCTCATTAATGGATCCCCTTTGCCCTCACATGCAGCCAGGGTCAAGCATCATCATAAGAATGTGAGTTCTAGGGGGCCTGGGTGGCTTAGTCGGTTGAGCGTCCGACTTTCGCTTAGGTCATGATCTCGCGGTTCGTGGGTTCGAGCCCCGCGTCGGGCTCTGTGCTGGCTGCCAGCAGAGCCTGGAGCCTGTTTCGGAGTCTGTGTCTCCCTCTCTCTCTGACCCTCCCCTGCTCACGCTGTTTCTCTCTCTCCTAGAAATAAATAAAAATATTAAAAATAAAAAAAAAAGAATGTTGAGTTCTAATTCCTCCCAACTGCCCACTTGGTAGAAGAGGGAAGTAAAGTTCAGAAAGGGAATGGACATGCCTAAAACCCCATGGAGAATAAATTCTGAAGAAAACAAGTCCCCTTGTCCTCTAGATCTAAACTCCAAGGACACTAAACGACCCAGAGAAGGAAAGCTAGTGGCCCTCAAGAGAAACAGAGAAACCAGAAGCCAGGCCAGCTAGAGCTCTTTCCACTACCCCAGTGTTCACAGACAGGCCCAGAGAACACTGGTCACCTTTCCTAGGTGGGATAGAGATGGAGAGAGGAGCTCTAAGTTAAGTTTGCAAATGGTAGTATCTGAAGAGAACAAACTTCGTACAGGAATTTCTGAAAGCCACACGTATGTACCCCAGCAAATGATCATCTTAATAATACCTAATATTCGCCAAGCATGTACTATAATCCAGGCACTGCTCTAAGTGTTTTTCCATATTAAATAAGTCCTTATGACCATCTTATCTTATTGAATGAGTGCTACTGTCCCCATTTTACAGATGACGTCATTGAGAAATGGAAAAATTAAGTAACCTACGCAGCATCAGTTAGTAAGAAACAAAACTTGGATTTGAATCCAGGCAGTCCATTCTTTTAACCACTTAGCTACTCTGGGCTAGGACAGTCTTAGACAACAGGACAGAAGAGCTACTCTAAATGCCACCTCTGCCTGCCACTAACTAGGCACCATTCAGCAAGTATCACCTTTCTGTGACTCAGATGCTTCCCCGCCAATGGGGGTAAGAATGAAAATCTAGGAATAGACATGAAATGGCTGAGGCAAAGTCTAGGGCAACAAGAAGGGGTTTTGCATAGGAGTGTCTTAGTCCATTCCAGGTCCCAAGAGATGGGGAAAGGACCCTCCTCCTTCCTGAGTACCCCTTTGTGTACACAGTACTTTGCTGACTTTTTTTCTATCTACCAGGAGACCACAACCACCCCCATGGCCCAGATTAGAACTCTCCCCATTGTGTTAAACAAGTTTCCCAAAGCCAGAGTAGGGCCCGGGCGGGGAGGTGGGGAGATCAAACATGGGATTTTTTGTTGGTTCTGTATGGTTCCCACCCAGGGGAAGACAAAGTGCCAGGCAGGCCATTCCACTTGCCCCCACTTACATTCCATGGTATCTTCATTGGCCTGCTCTGTATCCTCAATGTCAAAGACTTCAGTCATCTCCTTAATGATCTCAGCACTAAGATGAGCAGGCAAAGTGTGCGTGGCAGGTGGGAGTGTATAGAAGCTAATCTTCCCGCTGTATTAGGAGGTAAGAGGAAATTGGTGATGTCATTAAGAGAACAAATGACCAAAGAGAGGATGAGTTGCCAAGTCAGAAACAATGAGGAACGGGGCGCCTGGGTGGCTTAGTCGGTTAAGCGTCCGACTTTCCGACTTTCGCTTAGGTCATGATCTCGCGGTTTGTGGGTTCGAGCCCCGCGTCGGGCTCTGTGCTGACTGCCAGCTCGGAGCCTGGAGCCTGTTTCAGTCTGTGACTCCCTCTCTCTCTGACCCTCCCCTGCTCACGCTGTCTCTCTCTCCTAGAAATAAATTAAAAAAAAAAAAACAAAAAAAAAAAACAGAAACAATGAGGAACAACAAGAAAACTCACAGTGGCTTCAGAACAACAAGAAGTTGAGTTGCTGGATAACCACTAGCCATAAATTCCTGATCAGGACATGACCTGGTGCCTTGGCCTTTCCCTGCCCTAGGACCCAGGATGTCAGACTGCCCTACCACTAAACATAGATGCACCCCTTTATGCACAGATGCTCAGCATCACAGATGCTGATTCTCAGCAGGTCTCACCCTTACTCCTAGCCCCCTCCTCACCTCACCCAGTCAGCCAAAACAGCTTTGGCTGCCTGCTCCTGACTGTATATGCCTCCCTTCTTCTTCTTCCCCAGGCGGTGAGCCACCGCAGTCAGGAAGTGCTCAGTGGTCTGGAACCCAGAGATGCCATAATAGTTGGAAATCTGGTGAAGAAAGAAGAGAAACAATGAAGTAAACTGACGGGCCCTTGGAGTGTGGGAGGGCATGAACTAGAGCCTTCTGTACCTCCTCCAGGTTACAGCGCTGCAGGATGGTCTCTACTGGGGTCACAGGGTCTGCCAATTTCTGCACATGGATGCAGTTGCGCAGGATGGTGCCCACCTCTGACTTTGGTCCTGGGACAATGCCTGGGGCATCCAGCAGCCTGATGAACTTGTCCAGATAGACCTCCTGCATGAACCTAGGACAGAAAAGAGGAGATAAGAGAGAACACAGGACACTGATGAGCAAGGATGTGTCTTTCTGGTACCCTCTAAGCCCCAGGCACACAGCTAGGAGAGGGGTGAGGGGCAGATAGCATACAGATGAAAATGGAGAGATGTGGGGCTGGGGGCTCTGGGGCCTACAAACCTGGGACTAATTCTAGTCTAGTCTCTTGCAGTGAGGACTAAGCTGTAGGACCATGGACAAGCTTCCAACTCTCTGAGCCTCGGTTGCTTCATCAAAGAAGTAGAGTTGCTTATCTTAGCCCAATCTTACATGGCTACTAAGAGACTTCAAGGAGCTAAGGGGGAAAGCACCCAGCTCAGTGCCTGACCCACATCAAGGACTGTTAGTGAGACTCCCATGCCCAGAGGAAGAATCAGGTAAGGAGCCAAGATAAGGAAGGGGCAAGAGCTACAGTCATGGGAGATGGGGGAATGGTAGGGTCAAGGATCTGTGAGCAGGGAGGTGCTTACTTGGTGACCCCAGGAACGGCTCCCACACTGCATGCACGGCTGCGCTTCAGGCTATTGATCAGGCTGCTCTTCCCAACATTGGGAAGGCCTATAAAGGAAGAACAGATGGCTCAGGGCAGGAAGGGCTCTCAGGAACACTTGGGCCAGACTGTATGCGGGCAACCCAGGCAAGGACAATGACCAAACTGTGCGGAAGCCAAAAACAGAGTCTGGCCTCCTGCCTTCTCATCCCAGGCCCTGGCCAAGCCCCAACATGGCCTTCCTAACCCTTTCCTCCAATTGTGAGCATACTGGGTAGACATGTCACTCTCTCTAGATGTGACACTCACCTCCCACCTACAACCAGCCTGGGGAAAGTGCTCAATGCTTGGCCTCCATAACATGATCCAAGAGAGGGTAGATATCAGGACATGTCCGTGAAACAGAGAATCATCTGTCCTGGTGTAAAATTCAGCTGGCAGGGAATGGGAAAGCTTTCTCCAGATGTCAGTCTTTCAGAGCAACTGTCTGCCTGTGGTGCATGTTCTTCTCTTCAAGCATCTGTGAGCACTTTTAGGCCTATGGATGTCTTTGTGTGCTACTCCCTCACCAGGTCTCTCATTCTCACCATTGTCTTTCTCTGTGCACTAGAATTTATACACAGACCACTCTCTCATGGACATGCCTATGTGTGTGTACTCCTTATGTGCAGAAGTCTCTGTACATCTATGTCTGTGTATGTGTGTGTGTGTGCATGCACGCACATGCGTATCTCTTGGGTGTCCGCATTCTAAATGTTACTGATTTTTTCCCATTTTTACTTTCTCCCACTCAGTCTTTTTCGCTATCATATATTTCTTCCTTTGTGTATGTCTAAGCACCTCTTCCTCTGCTGATTTGTCTCCTTGTCTATCATTCTAGCCATTGTCCTTTCTGATTGTCCTTGCCCCACCAATTCTGCCTTTTTAATTCCCTCTATACCAACTTCTCTCAGTCTCTTTCAGTGTTCCTTCTCTCCCTGTGGTTGTCTCTGTTTGTATGACTCTGCACATGTTTCACTATGTCTTCTTCTATCTCCCTGTCTACATCCCTAACCTCTCTATCTCTGTTTCTCTATGAATATACATCTATCTGATCATAGACATGTTTGTGTATTTGTCTCCTTCTATGACTCTGAGTATGTGACTATGTCTGAGGGTAAAGCGTATCTGGGTACGTGTCTCTCTGTGCCTCTATGTGTTTGCAGGGAGCAAAGTTGGGGTGAGTGTGTAGGAAGGACTTGATTTGCATATGTTGCCTCTGGGTCTAGACATGTTTGCACAAGTATAGATCTATACATGTATTTGTGGATCTGCATGTGTTCACAGGGGTGTGTGTGTGTGTGTGTGTGTGCGCGTGTGTGTGTGTTCCTCCATGTCTACCACTTTGTTCCTGGCTCTTTCCATGTATACTTCCCTCTCGATCTGTCTCTCTATCCCTGTGTNTATTTGTATGCAGGTCTGTCTCTAAATGCATGGAGTGTCTGGCCCTCTTATGTCTCTCTCTGCAGGTCTCTGTGACCATGTCTGTCTCTATGTTTCTTTTGGTTTCTTTTTGTTTTCATTATCTCCCTCTCTCTACATGCCTCTGTCATTTAAATCAATCTTTCCTTTCTACTCACCACCGATCCCACCATTTCCCAGTTCTTTTTCTAGGTCTATTCAGGTCTGTATATCTACACCTTTTTCTCAGTGTCCAGCTCTCTCCAATTTTTTTTTTTAATATTTTTATTTATTTCTAGGAGAGAGAGACAGCGTGAGCAGGGGAGGGTCAGAGAGAGAGGGAGACACAGACTCTGAAATAGGCTCCAGGCTCTGAGCTGGCAGTCAGCACAGAGCCCGACGCGGGGCTCGAACCCACGAACCGCGAGATCATGACCCAAGCGAAAGTCGGACGCTTAACCGACTAAGCCACCCAGGCGCCCCACTCTCTCCAATGTTTTTCTCTCTTGGCTTTACTTCCTCTCCCTGACAGTTTATCTCTTCTCTCAATTTCCCTACTCTCTTCCCATCATCCTTGCTTCAGTGCCCTGGTTTCCATACAGGCCCAGGTTTGAGCATTAGCTCTACCTTGTCTCATGTAGGGCTGATCCCCTCAAGTCCCCTTCCCTTCTCTGGGCCTCAGTGTTCTTATCTGTAAAAGAAATATGTTCCCCCCTCACCTCTCTCACAGTTCTGGTAAAATGAGATGGCACCAACACCAAGCATAGCCCTGTATATTTGGTCCATGGCTCTAATACTCAGTGCACGGTGGTGACTCTGAGTATGCCTTCCTACATTCACCAATACATATCACAAAAAACAAAACCCTTCCTGAACTGCTCCTCTCTTTCCCCAGAAGGGTAACACAAAGCTCCCAGAATGCTACACCCAGCAAAACCCCTGCCCAAGGAAGGAGCCTGGGCCCCATGACCTCCCTCCAGGCCTTACCCACAACACCCACACGAATATGGGTGCGCACTTCACCAAGGCGGCAATAATTCCCCAAAACCCTCATGAGGTTTTCAGCTCCAAAGCAGGCTTTGCTTTTTAGTAGTGACTCAGAGGCCTGATCCACTGGCACAGTGCAACGATTCTAGAAAATGAAGGGTTATTAAAGAAGAGGCATCAAGTGGGAAATGTGGTCTGAGTCCAGGTTTCCAACTTTCAGTGAAACTTTCAGGGCCACCTCCCTGTGATCATCAAGATCCCCAAGGCTGAAACTGAGGGCTTCTCACACAGGTCCTGAATACCTGCCATTTCCCTGCTTGCACAAGGCCTGTTTTTCCATTGTCACTGCATCTTCAGTCTTCTCTGCCCCTCCCTCTCTCTAGACACACAGATCTCTTGCCTCCTTCAGCAGGGGAAGGATGGGATCCTGGCCGCTAGTCAAGCCAGGTTTGAGTTCATGCTCTGCCTCTCACAGGTGTGTGTGCACCAAATCCTTTTCCCCTTCTCTAGGCCTCAGTGCCCTCATTCACAAAACAGGTACACCACCCTCCCTGTCTGTGCTGGCAATATAGTGCCTGGCCTATAGCCTACCTTCCCTTGATCCCTCACATAGGACAAGGCCATTCAAGCCTCC
The DNA here is from genome assembly GCF_008692635.1 of Crocuta crocuta. Lineage (NCBI taxonomy): Eukaryota > Metazoa > Chordata > Mammalia > Carnivora > Hyaenidae > Crocuta > Crocuta crocuta. Next base: position 128,380 of record NW_027529430.1, on the reverse strand, counting down.
AACTCCTTACTTCTGGTGCCCTTCCATCTCTTCCTCTTTCCTTACTTACCCAGTGTAGCAGTGCAAAATAGTAATTAAGCTAAATATCCATCAGTAAGAAATAGGTTAAAGAAATATATACTTAAAGTAGAATACAAATGAAAGAGATGTCAGAAAAGGATGCTCACCATACTTTTTGCCATCAAGAAGGCCAAAAGTTATAAATGAGATATCAGGTTTCTCCCAAATGAGTAAAGACTATTAATGATATCAAATGTTGGAAAGGATGTAGGGAAATAAGCCCTCTCAAACATTCATCTACCCCAGTGGTAGGTAGATAAATTAGTACAGCCACTAGAAGGGAGGCAATTTGTCAGTGTCTGGGAAAACGTAAAATACATAAAATATATGACCTAGCCACTCCACCACTCAGTACCCAACCTATACAAACACTCACCCACCAGCCAACATGTGCAAGGGTGTGTGTTAAAGTACTACTTATAATGATTAAAAATTAGAAACTAATTTTATTTAGTATAAGAAAAGTACACCTCTACAAAAAAATTACGACACAAAAAAGCAAGCCCCAGGATGACACATATGAATGACACTTTCAAACATTTCCTTCTCTATTTGTCTCTATATATACATCTACATATATATAGAGCAAAGAAAAACATCTGAAAAAATAGATACCAAGCTAACAATGGTGGTTACCTCTGGGTGTGGATAAAGGAGATTGGAATTAAGGGTACTGGTGAAAAGCTACTTAAGCTGTCTGTAATTGCTTTTATTTTTTCTACTTTATTTTTTTTCATAAATAGGAAGTTCTATACCTGGTGCAAAATTGAAAACACATCACGCGGCACTCAGTTTTTTCTCCTCAGAAGCAACCAAACTTTCCGTAATACTTTAACATTTTACAGCAAAAATGTGTTTCTGTGTTAATGATATAATTAGAAAGTAATGTGATTTGTGTTAAACAGAAAAACGGAGACAGGTTTTTAAAAGTGAACAAATAGTTAACTATATTTACCAAGTTTTCTTTGGACAGTATGTATTACCCTTATATCTGGGGAAAAAACTTCCCAAAAATCTAAAATATAGGAAGGAGTAAAGTGAAACAAATATTAAAAAGTCATCTAGTAAAGCAAAAAGCTCAAAGTTGAAGGCCCAGTTCAATTACCAAAGGGCTGGAGGCCATAGTCCAAGTCATGATCCTCCAACCCTGGCCCCAGGTTACCCTGAAAGAGGCTAAATGCCCCCTGGCTCCAGCTTACCAGGTTTTTGACCTGATGCTGTGTGCTGGCCTTGAAAGCCACCGTTGGCAGCTCATTCCGAAGGTAATCAAGCCACTTCTCCACAACGTCTTTGGGGACCAGGTCTGGGGAAAATAGAAACAGGTAGGACTTAGTAAGGAAAACATCACTTTGATGGCTCACTCCAAATATACATCCATCCACACCAAGGCTAGGCCCACCTCCTGCCAACAGATATCTCCCTCGCCCTACCATACCTGTCCAGTTCCCAGGTTAGAATTAGAAATGAAAATTTACTCTAGGGGACAAATTGGCCCTCCCTGAGGGGACATCTGTCCCTCAGGGAAAATGGGCAAATTAACTGTTTGGTCCCAGATGCCTTCCTTCCAAGCCAGACTTCCTGAAGACTGTGTTTCCCATCCTCTCTGTGGATCATTCTAGGTTGGGTCAAATGTCAAGAATAACTCTGACAAGAAGATGGCTACCACTTGTGGAGTACTAACCATGTATGTACCAAGCACTTTATCATTATCTCACAGCATCCTATGAGGTTGAAACAATCACAGCCCAATACAGCTAAAGAAATGGAAGCTCTCATGTGACATGACTTGTCCAAGATCCTAGAGAAAATTGACAGTACAACTGGGATAAGACCCAGATCTCAGTGACTCTTGAGCCCATGTGATTGTGCCCTAGTCTTTGGGTTCCAGCTTAGAGTAGACAGCAACTCCCCCAACCTCTGTTATAGTGTGTGTGTGTGTGTGTGTGTGTGTGTATGTGTATCTTTCAACAGGTGACTTCATCTCTCAGATTCCTGGCTTTAAAACTGGATAAGAATTCCTACTTTGCAAAACTGTTATAACTACCCTTGAGTTGCTGAGTCTCAGGGTCTGGTCAGAGCTAGTCTTTCAAGAAGGTTTGGTCCTTGCCCTGCCTTACCCAATTCTGCCCAAAACCCACCAATCTTGTTCAACACCAGGACCAGCTTCTTGTTGCCTTCTGCCTGCAGGACAGCCTCCTCCATTTGGAAGCAACGACAGCCCAATGGGTCCCTGGCATCCAGGACTTCCAGAATCACATCAGAGTATTCCACCACCTATAGGGCAGAGGACAGAGGATGAAGGCAAGGAAAGGACTGGGGATCAATAACAAAGGAAAGGCCTCCATCTCAGTCAGGAAAAACAGAAATGCAGAGGAGATGGGATAGTATTGGTGCCCTCCCTAAAAAGCCTTAAGAAATGGGTCCCAATACCTTATGGAACTCCTTGTAATAAGCCTTCCTTGTAGCCTCATCATCCAACTGAGGAAACATATTTAATTCCTGCAAAACTTCCTCCTAAAGGAAAAAAAAAACAGAGAAAGAATGGTACAGGGAGGAAAGACAGAGTGAAAGTCAGGGCTTTGGAAACCATGACAGACTGGGGGAGCCATAGGAATCCCAGTCCACCAAAGAGTAACTTTGACCAGCCAATAAAGCTGGGAACTGGAAGAATGGATAGACCTATATGGTACATGTATGTGCCTGTGTGTAAGTATGTGCTCAAGTACTAGCTAGAGACTGGAATATGCATCGTGTATGTAAGAAAAGAATGTGAGAGGGAGGTATAAGTGAGAAAAACAACCCATGAGGAGAACATGGGATGGAAGAGCAAAATATGCACTTTATGTTAGAAAAGGAACTTTGAATTGGAAAGCGCATATTCTGTGAGATGAGAATACATGCCAGAGGGCAGTAAGAAGTTGAAGAAGAAAGATCCCCCTCACACACACTCCTGTCAACCTTTCCCTCACACTTATACCTTCTCTCCCCCGCTGTCCCCTGGTCTTAGGTCTCCCTTCCCCTACTCCCAACCCTGTCTTTGGGTTCCATCTTAGGGGTTTTCCAGTCACAGACAAAGCTCAAAATGGCCTCCTGCCTCCTTCTCATCCCTCCCTTCTTCCCTTCCCACGCTTTCCCATCTTCTCTACACGAATTCCCGACTTTCCTTCCAACAATCTTACATTCTCCCTCTTTCCCTTTCACAGAGCAATGGCAATAGATGCTTCTTCTAAGCAAACCCATACTGGTCTGACCCGAAGCAAAGGCTGCTCTCTTACCTTGTGCTCAAACTCCTCCTGGCGTTGCAGGGCATCCTGACAGTAGCTCTCGATGGTCCTACGTCTGTGTCTCTCTTGCTCCCGCGCAGCCTGCTGCTTCTCCCTCATCTCCTCAACCTAAAAAGTGAACACACACCAGAGCTACAGCTGACTACATGTGTAGCCTAAGGGAGGGATGGCAGACTTCAAGTAACAGGGAACAGGTGACAGAGGGGAGAAACAGTGTTGATATGGCAGAGGTAGGAGGAACAGGGATACAGGGAGAGAACAAATATGACAAGAGGATAAGGGGCTTGAGAGAAAGGAAACAAGAGATGAAGGAAGAGAAAGTGTGACAGAGAACAAAAGAAAGAGGGCATGTGAAGCTGAGACAGAATGTGTTCTTAAAAGGGAACCAATTAAGACCAGAGGGAGAAAGAGAACAAGGTCCTGGGACGCTCCATCATTTAAAGAGCAGGAAAATAAAACAGCAGCCAGGGAGACTGGAAAAGAGGAAGGAAGACATCCAGGAGAGTGAGATGACAAGAAAGTCAAAGTGAGGCTGTTCCAAAGAAAGCATGGTCTCAAATCCTAAGAATTTGGATGAGATGACGGAAGGAAACTATCCATGAGTCAGAGAATGAACGGACAGTGAGGCTGACAGGAGTTGTTTGAGTGGAACAGTGGGAACCCAGTAGGACAGCAATGGACTGGGAAGTGAGCAAATGGAGACACTAAATCAACTATCAAAGTGACCACCTTCTCTTCCCTCTTCTGCAAACAGCCTCAACAACCCCAACAATTCTGATCTTTGCCCTCCCATTCACCACTTCTGTGGACCTGGCACTCAGGCCAGGCCCTCCCTCTCTCTCCCCCAAGGTCCAGGGCTTACCCTCTTCTTCTTTAATTCAGCTTCCCGACTGGCATGATCATTGAAGTGAACAAACTGGGGAGCAGAGGTCACTTTGGAAGCTGCTTTCTTTCCATTCTGCTTTATAGTCTGGTCACCACACAAGAGGAAACAATCAAACAGAGCTAATGAATCCATGGAAATCACTCATCCTGGAGGGTTAAAGCTGCTCAAAAGTAAGCAAAAAGAAGGGCTCCGTCCCCACAGGTCTGCCCATCTGGCTAGAAAGAGACCCTCCTTCTCCTAGACAAGGGCTGACTGAAGAACCCCAGGAAAGGTGGGGACAAATGGAAAAATTTCCCAGTTAAAGGCCAAGGGAAATGCTAAGTAGCTCTCAAAGTGTGGTGCTTGGACCACAGCAGCAACATCAACTGGGAACTTGTTAGAAATATAAATTATGGGAGGCCATGACAGACCTACTAAATCAGAAACTCAAGGCTAGGGGCCAGCAATCTGTGTTCTAACCAGTCCTTCAGGTAATTACCCAAAACTACCTGGAAGGCTGGTTAAAGTTTGAGAACTTTAACAGACTAAAATTTGAGAACCACTGCTCTGGCCTGTCTTACCTGTCTACACCTTTCCTAACAGGACCAGAAGCTGGAACCAAAGATTATATTTTGGTCTCCCTTTTCAACAAGAGCAATTAGGACTTGGGAATCAGACAGACTCAAGTTCCACCTGTGCTACCTTGAACCAAGGAACTTTCTTACTAAGGCTGTTTCCTCATCTTAAAAATGGGACTATGGCAGTCCCTACAAGGTAACTCAAGCACAAAGTAGTACATGGCTTGTGGTGGTAACTTAATAAACGCTGACTCTACTTCAGCCAACTAAAGAGGGAGAAAAAGGCAGATCCTCTAATTCCAATGTGGTGCTCTATCCGGAATGACACAACATCTACTGGGATTTGTAGTCCTCTTCCAGGGCAGGCAGCCCTGAACTACCCCCAATAATGGGTATACCATACTTGAGGGTGCAGCCAACTTACCTTTTTGCAACCTTTGGGACCTTTACCTGGTTTTTTATTTTCTACAAAAGAAAAAAAAAGCCATTATCCACCTACCCAACATCTGTTTATACCTTAATCAAAGGCAAGTCACACTGGGAACCTAAGGAGGACTCAGATACCATGTCTGTCCAGGCTCAGAACAAGAAAGACATGAAGATGGCAGCAACAGGGTCAGAGGAAGTACTGGATAAAATATTTGAGGCATTATTTTAATGCAAACTGAAACAATGCTTATGGGAATTCTGTAAAGAATGACTTGAGTGCATGCTTGTGACTCCTCTCTCTCTCTCTCCTAAGTTCTGGCTGGGGGCAACTCACCAATTGCCACGCCAAGCTGAAGTTGCGGGCTGACAGCATGGGAAGGTGATCTGAGGAGTCCCAGGTGGCTAAATCAGGACAAATACCCTCAGCACACGGGGAGAGAACTGCTCATTCCTGCTGACCTTGCTCTGGCCATCACCTCCAAAAGGATGTGCTCTATTTAGCCAAACTGAGGCTCCCTTGGATACAAGGAAGAGAGAGCTCACCTTCTTCAATCACATCTAAACAAAGCTTAAGAACTTAAGAGACCTCACCCTCTTCATGAGAAGTCCCATCTGTCACCCCCTTCACAGCTGGCCTCTTGGGAAATAATGTCTTCTTTGATTATTACCAACTGCAAGGGGGCTAAAGGAATTCCTAGGGGGGAAGCTCTGGAAGGTCAGGATATATACAAACAAATAAAGGGGCAGTTTGGGATTACCAGACAGAGGCTCCCCAATCACATTAGGTGGTTCACACCAAAGCAAAGTTAACAGAGGAAACAGAGAATTTAAATACTATTGTAAATTCTTAAGGAGATTCAAGAAGATACTTCAAAGGAACTGTGAGGAAAAAAATTCCGAGAACTTGATATTAAATAAAAGTTCAATAGTTATAGTGAAAAACAGAATAGACATCATTAACAACCAAACTAATAAGCTGGAAGAGCTTGCTTAAAACAAAACTCTAAAGAAATGGAAATTATGAGTAAAAATAGAAAATGGAGAATGGACTCAGGAGAGTTAATATCTAAATAACAGGAGTTCTAGAATGAGAAAAAGGTATAAATGAGAAGCAATTAGTTTTTAAAATGATAGATGAAAAATTCCTTAAATTATAAATAGGCTTGAGGTCTCAGATTAGAAGGACTCATAGAGCACCAAGGTTAACAAAAAAAGACATACCATAGGCATACCCTGATGAAATTTCTCAACTCCAAGGATAAAGAGAAGAATCTTATGAATTTCCAAACAGGAATTTCCAACAAAGGCAAGAGAAGCAGATAGCCTTGTCAAATCTACAACTTTTAACACTCAAGACAGAAAAACCATTACAAAGTTCTGAAACAAGGGACAAGTTAAATTCCTATACCTAACCTTCTTTTACATGAAGGTAAAAGACACTTTCAGATGTGCAAAGATTAGCACATGAATTCTGGTAAAACTATAGTTGACCCTTGAACAACACAAGTTTGAACTCCATGGATACACTCATACAGATTTTTTTTTTTTTTTACAAATACAGTACAGTACTGTAAATGTGTTTTCTCTTCCTTATGATTTTTCTGAACATTTTATTTCCTCTAGCTTCCTTTATTGGAAGAATGCAGTATATAACACATTCAACAAAATACGTGTTCATTGACTGTTATGTTACTGGTAAGGCTTCTGGTCAACAGTAGGCTATTTATTAGTAGTGAAGTTTTTGTGGAATCAAAAGTTATGTGTGGATTTTTGACTGCACAGGGGCTTGAGGCCCCCAACCCCCAAGTAAACTGTACTTGAGGAAGTATACCAACAAAAATAAAAATTAACTCAGAATAAGGATGTCAAGCTAAAGGAAACAAGTAATAGTGGGCAGGAAATCTATTAAAGCTTTAAATTTAAAAAACAGAAAAACTTACCATTAAATCTTTGAAAATGCTAATGTAGCTAAGAACTGTAACAAATATTTAGAAAAGATTTTTAAAATCCAGGAAGCATATTATAAGTAAATTGCTCAGCATCAAAATACCAAATTACTTCAAAAAAAAAATCCTGGAATCAAGCAATAGGGGTTGGAAAAGCAAAATCATGAAAGCATGTTTAATGTCTTACTTTGGAAGGGCAGGATAAAAATAATAATTATTATTTAATTTTGGTAAAGTGACAGAGAGATTCAAGTTTAGTTATGTTTGATATAAACATGAATGTAATTACTACCATAACCTTAATTACTGGTGGAGGATTTTTTTTTAACTTGAAAAGTAACTAAATAAAAGACTAAGAGGAAACAAACAAAAAATATAAAATAAGATGGCAGGAATTAGACCAAACATATTAGTTACCATGATGAGTGTGAATGGATCAAATTTCCCTGTAACAATAACAACAACAACAACAACAACAACAACAACAACAACAACAACAGATCTCAAGTCTCCATTTTCTTCCAAAGTACTCATGTTGCAATGAAAAGAATGTGAGGTTGGGAATGAACCAGACTGGCCATTTTACTCAACAATTTCCATCTGCCTAACTTCCCTAGAAACTGGGGGCCAGTGCTGAATGCAGGCACACAATTAAAGAAAATACATCACTTGGTAAAGGGGAAAAACGTCTGCTTCAGAGGGGAAGAGGAACGCAGGAAGAGAGAAAGGAATGCGGGGAAGAGAGTAAGGACACAGTCATCACTCACAGCACTGCAGCACTAAGGAGCCAATGTTAGCCTTGTAATAGCTTCAGAGAGAAAACAACTATCATTTTGTAGCCAGCCAGAACCAGACCTAGGTTTCCATTCTGGCTCAATAACTGCCTAGCACATGACCCTGAAGAATTTTTTTTAAATCTCTGTGAGCCTCAATGTTTCCATCTACCAACTCTCACATCACTACTCACAGGCAGATCTCCCATTCACCCATCATCTCCCATACTCTCACCCTAATTCTTCCATCTCTCCTTGGAAACAATTCCCCAACCTTCTGCCTTAATGGAGACTCAGCTCTCCTGGTTCACCTTCCCACCTCTGGAAAGGTGGCTGTTGTTTCCTCAGGCACACGAATACTTTGTGGGCCAACAGATGGAAGAGGTGTCCTCTGGGCTCACCATTGTCAAACTAAAACTACTTCCACTTCTTGTGAAAAGAAAAGAAAAGAGAAAAGAAAAGAAAAGAAAAGAAAAGAGAAAAAGAAAAAGAAAAAGAAAAAAAAAAGGGAGGAAAACCCTGCTCTTTTTGAGACTGCTACTATCCCTGTCACCTATGAGTCACTTTTCCTCATTTGTTGACACACCTGGCGCATAGCTTTACTTTCGACCTGACTCCTGCCATCATCAACCTGGGTATCTTTGGTGACTCCAGGGCCCCTTCCAACATGGGTTTCACACCTCCTCAACATCCCCACTACCTGCCTACTCATTGCTGTGGTGATGCCTATGATCATCATCTGTAACTGCCTGGACTTCAGAAAGCAGTCTCAAACATCCCTCTGACCCATCTTCAAACTCATTTGCTCATCCCCTAGAGTCTTCCAAAGTGAAGCCCCCACTCTATTCCATATTCATCAGCCATCCCCCTACCCTCCCTCTCTGTGCAGCACACATTCCAGTCTGTCATCACAAAGGATTATTAGCCACAGGCAGCTATAAATCTTTTAAGTGACAAAACACATACTCCTTTTTAATAACCATTCAAAAATGTACAATTAAAATTGTATTTGAACACTCCCTGTAGGGCTCCTCAATAACCTCCCCAGATTTAATCATTATTGTTACCATTTGGGTCCAAGGTATGACTGAGAGCGAGGGTGGCTGCACCATGAGGCACCTCCCCCATCTTCCACTGCAGTCATTCCAGTTAGTCTGATCACTACTTTAGCTGCAATTTACCAAAGTCTGTGTTTTGTTAGCACATGTAAAGTTTTTGTTTAATATTCACCATTTTTCCCACTCATGTAGATGTGTATGATTATTCTTTAACAGGTAATAAGTTGCATGTTTCCAAAATATAAAGGTGTATTTTGAGAGGTCTTCCACACTTAACTCTAGCCATGGCACTCTCCTCACTGCAATAAGAAACTACTTTATTAGTGAAAATGAAAATATATGTAATCTTATTTCCCCCCATTTTCTCCCACTGATGATAACATAGTATGTCCTCCTGTTAACAACTTGCTTTTTTCATTTAACAAATATTGGAGATCTTTCCATCTAATATTTTTTTCCATATAATACTCCCTATATATAATCTTTCCATATAATACTTCATTTATTTTTTTATAATACTTCATTTCTTTTAAANGCATACTCTCTATTTCATTTAACAGCTAATTATTGTCTTTTTCATCACTATCAATAACTTTATTATCATCTGATATTTGGTATTTTTAAAAGTATAATTAATTTTGTTCATTTTTCTTGCGTTGAAAAAAATGATTATTTGCTTTTGGTATTCACATAACCACGGTCTGATTCTTGCTGAAATTTTTCTATGACATATAAAGCAAATGTACTGAATTTTTCTTCACCAAGCCCACATAGGCAGGACCACCATTCACACAGAATATGGTGTCACTGGGTTGCACAATTCTTGTCCACTCTATACTGTCATTTTCAATGTGGACTACAGCAAGACAAAGGCAGGAAGCACAGAACCAAACCTGCCCTCATGCTCTTGCCTTCCTTCTTAAAAGGGAGAGTCCATGTATCACATTTGTCTTCTCTCTCCAGGCTATAAAAGCATAGTGGTAGGGGGAAGGATTGAGTTAGCACACTGAGACATTCTAGTGCCTGGCACACAGTAAGTACCAAACAGCTCTGCTGGTCATGCCGGGCCCTTGGGACACAAAGATAAGCCAGATGTGGGTGAGAAGTTAACAGCATAATGGAGGAGACAGACTTGATCATACAGTGTCAATAGACCCAGTTCCTGTGGGTGCAGAAGGTAGAAACCAAGGGAGGAGCTTAACGGGAGGGATTCCCAGAGGAAGTAATGTATAAGCTGAAATCTGAAAAACAAGCAAGAGATATCCAGTTGAAGAATGAGAGAAAAGGGAGGAAAAGAGTCTCAAAGGCAGAAAGAACGGCAATTTGTCTCCACTGTCTGATATATACTGCTATGTACCTCAGATCAAGTCACTTAACCTTGTTGAGCCTATTTCCTCAACTGTAAAATGGGAATGGGGGTAAGGGGAACACCACGTCCAAGGAAGTTGGGAAGACAATAATGATACCATATGTAAAAGACAGACTAAATGATGTGGTACATAATAAGCAATTTTTGAGGCTTTCTATTATTTTAGTATATTTGACACACAATGTCACACTAGTTTCAATGTATAACATAGTGATTCCACAAGACAAGTCTATGTCTATGCATTACGCTATGCTCAACACAAGTGTAGCCACCATCTGTCACCATACAATGGTACTACAGTACCACTGACTATATTCTCTACTCTGTACCTTTTAATCCCATGACTTATTTATTCCATAACTGAAAGCCTGTATCTCTCACTCTCCTTCACGCATTTTGCTCATCTCCTCATGCCGTACAGAACAATTTTTAAAAACAGAACTACCCTATGATCCAATAATCACATTACAGGATATTTACTCAAAAATTACAAAAACACTAATTTGAAGGGATACTTGCACCCCAATGTTTATAACAGCATTATCTACAACAGCCAAATTGTGGAAATAGCCCAAGTGTCCATCAACTGATGAATGGGTAAAGATGTGGTGTATATATACAATGGAATATTACTCAGCCAAAAAAAAAAAAAAAGAATGTTTTTACATTTGCAAAAACATGGATGGAACTAGAGTATAATGTTAAGCGAAATAAGTCGGAGAGAGACAAATACCATATGATTTCAATCCTACATGGAATTTCAGAAACAAAACAAATAAGCAGAATTAAAAAAAAAATAGAGACAAACCAAGATATACTCTTGGGGCACCTGAGTGGCTCAGTTCGTTGAGCATCTAATTTTGGCTCAGGTCATGATCTCACAGTTCATGAGTTTGAGCCCCGCATTGGGCTTTGCACTGACAACACAGATCCTGCTTCGGATCCTCTGTCTCCCTCTCTTTGTGCCCCTCCCCTGCTCTCCCTCTCAAAAATAAACATTAAAAAAAAGAAACAGACTCCTAACTAAGAGAATAAACTGATGGTTACCAGAGAGGAGGTGGGTTGGGGGATGGGTGAAATCGGTGATGAGAATTAAGGAGTATAGTTGTCCTGATAAGCACTGGGTGACATATGGAATTGTTGAATCACTATATTGTACACCTGAAACTAATATAACCCTCTATGTTAACTCTACTGGAATTAAAAACTTTTAAAAAGGAAATAATTTTTTTAAAGTTGCCATGAAATACTATAAATATTTATTAAAGCTTAGCATTGGGAGGGGGTGGTAAAAGAAACTCACTGTGTCTATGTTTCATCATGATGGGTGACTTGAAAGCAGGTAGGTTCAAATCTGCAGGCTTTCGTCCTGTCAGAATGGAAGAACCAATGTGAAGACAGAGAGAGGAACCACAACGCCACGAGCTCCCTTCTGAGCCCCTTGAAGGCAAAATGAAATGTTGAAGAACATGATAAGTCCTGACAATTGGAGGAACCAGGAGGAGCTATAATGGAGTTGGGGCCTGGTATAGCTGAGTCTACACAGGGATGGCAACATCACACTACCCAAAAGGAGGTCAGATCTAAACCTCTCTTACTGGGTGGAGTCACTGCTTCAATGTATCAGATGGGGACTTTGGTCCTCAATCTTCCATCCTGTAGTGTTATATACCCTAGCACTAAACCTCTCTATGCTGAGGGGAGGGGGTATGCAAGGATGACCTGTTTCTACATAGAATATTAATACTACCTCTTTTCCCAAGTAGAGAGTTCTATGTCTGATCTACCCTGGAAGTGAGGGGAAAGACAGATACCAGGAGTCTACCCTAGGGAAAAGGGACCTCAGAACAATGCTTTTAATCTGTGTTTATGTTATACTGAAGCCAGGTCAGTGCAAAATCTTGGTGGCTGGTAATCTATACCTACATGTGTGGTTAGGATCTGTTCTTGGTGAATGGGGGTGAGGAGAGGCCTTCTGTTGCTCTACTACAGGGTGCAGAGGAACTGGGAAAACCAATAGAGTGGTTGTGTGCATCTCCACTGCATGGGAGAGAAGTGAAGGTCTGTACATTTCTAAGTTGTCAGGGAGGAGTCCTGGGTCTCTTTACCCTGGGGAGGGATGGGGTGATGGGAAAATGATATGCCTGTCTCCACTGCAAGGTGACATTAGTTGCCACACTATGAAGGGGGGGGGAATCATGTAGCTTTGCATGAATGGGGTCCACACCTTGCCTGTAGTGGGCTATACTGGATCCTTCCATGAGAGGTGGGATGGGGGACGATCTGTTTATCTTTTATATGGGTTAAAGTCAGCAGTGTGCTAACACTGAAGGGAATAGGACCTCTAGTTCTCTGCGCGGGGGGTAGCGACACAGCTATAAATTCAGTGAATCAGCCCTTACACTTTGAGCCGGTGCGGGTGTGTGTCTGTGTCTGTGTCTGTGTTTTTATCCTGGATGGAGATAGAGATCCGAGCCCTCTACCTTGGGTAACTGGGGGGGGGGGGGTATTTGCATAAAATGTAGGATGATCAGTGATGTCATTGCCTCGCAACACTGCAGGGAGGGGGAGCTGCACCTCTCTGTTCCCTTGGGGGATCTCTCCTTTGCTACAATTGGTGATTCTAAATCCTTGGGGAAAGAGTGAAAGAGTACGGGAAGAATGATCTCTCAAATCTGAGCCCCTCTACTTGGGGGCGGGGGGCACCAGGGGCAGATCCGACAGCATTCCCGGGTTAAGCTGTTTCTCTTTCTTGCAGGGCATTCGGGGGGGCTGGACGATTACAAATTCGGTAAACCAGTGCCCCCTTATGGGATGGGGGGGAGGAGTCAAGTCTTCCACAATGGGGGTCTCATTCTAGACAAGGAGAAGAAAATCTGCACGTTCTCTATGGGCTGAGCGGTGTTCCTCAAACCACTCTGAGTAGGTCTAACATCTCTGCGGTAGTAGGGGCGGCGTTTCTGCAACTGGTTACATGGGGGCTATGCACGGAAGTCTCTAGCTCTTCTGCCTCGGTATATTAAACGTTTCTGAGCTCCCCAGTATTGGCGGTCCCACCAGGGTAGGCGGGAGAGAACGCGTACGGAGGGAGTAATATACCAAAGCCTCTATCCAAAGGGAACTGTTGTTATCCAGGCGGATCTGTGTGCCTTAGCGCCGATAAGGCCCGCGTCACTCAGCTTTTGCGTGGGGGATGGGGGGTTTATGTCTCTATAACCGTGGGATCGATGTCGCCACTCGGAGACGCCTGTCTACACTGGAGGGGTGCAGAATGGTATCCTGAAGAGAGGAGGGCCCTCGATGCTTGTCCACACAAATGGGGTCTGTGACTTTATACATAGTGCGTACAGGGCTCTATATCTGCCTAGATGGGGTAGGGACATGGCCCTCTACCCAGCAAGAGTGCATTTGGGCACATGCTCATGTGCAGAGCGACCCCTATCCCTCACCTGGGCCCTTCTACCCTGGATGAGAGCTGGTTCTCTACCTCTCTATTCCAGGGTGGAGGAAACCTCTAGTTTTCACCTCAAATATACGATCCTTACCGCGCGACTGCCTGGGAGAACGCTCACAACGAGAAAAGAGGAGAGTCGTCTCTTACCTCCACTTCCGGCGGGGATCAGAGAGGAGAGAANGACTAGTGTGGCCATATAATCTACTCGTAAGCCAAGAGTTTGTCTGGTGGCCTCTGCCTGGGCCCAAATATGCGTGTTCCCGAATCTTAGTGACCAAGCAATCACGATGGCCGCATCATACAAGGGTTGGAGTCAGTCCCTTTGTCTACAAAGGAAGATGGCCGCGGGCTGGTGTGATAAAATGGCCGCCTAGGTCACATGTCTTGTCGAATGCTCCCCACCT
>NW_027529430.1:111881-113782 GCF_008692635.1 Crocuta crocuta | reverse complement strand
CCAGGAGCGGAAGAACTGGAAGCCTCTCCCACCCGTTTGCTCTCTTCCCCTCCTCCTCCTCCCTTCCCTTTGGCCCCAGAGCAGCAAATGAAGAAGGGAATGAATGTATATCTCTGAAGTGGGTACAAATAAGGATTTCTTTAGAAACTATTTTGAGGAGCTCCTGACCTGGCTGGAGAATGAGATCTCCCCTTAAAAATAGTAAATATTAGTCTGAAAATGCTTTCCTTGTGATCATTTAATAGCAGCCTCTTCCTCAAACCTAAACTTTGGGGGTGGGGCCAAGCCCCCACTATCCCGGGGATGTGTCCCTCCACCTCAAGAGTATCCAAGCAGATACTGGAGTGCTGACGCATAGGGGCACATGTACCCAATGTTCATAGCAGCACTCTCAACAAGAGCCAAAACATGGAAAGAGCCTAAGTGTCCATCAGCTGACGAAGGGATCAAGAAGATGTGGTTTATCTATACAATGGAATACTACATGGCAATTGGAAAGAATGAAATCTGGCCATGTGTAGCAACATGAATGGAACTTGAGGGTGCTATGCTGAGCAAAATAAGTCAGACAGAGAAGGACAGATACCATATGTTTGCATGTATAGGAGGATTAGGAGGAACTTAACGGAGGACGGTGGGGGAGAAGAAGGGGAAAAATAGTGGGGGGGGAGGCAAACCACAAGAGACTATTGAATGCTGAGAACAAACTGAGGGCTGATGGGGGTGGGGGGAGGGGAAGGGGGATGATGGGCATGGAGGAGGGCACTTGGGATGAGCACTGGGTGTTATATGGAAACCAACTTGACAATAAACTATTTAAAAAAAAGAGTATCCAAGCAGAAGCTGACTCCCTCTGCCTACTCCTACCCCTTACATGTGCTCTAGTCACTGCGCCTATGCGCATGGAAGGCTTCTAACCTCTCACCCAGGAGACACACAAAATTCCTCTGCACTCCAAACCAGTCCTGACCACCTTCACACTTCTCCCTGCATTAGCAAATTCTTCCTGTTTAAGACCTAACTCTGGTCACTTCTATGAACTTTCGCAGCTGAGTTAGAAACTCAGAACACCTTTCTGCACTTACCACTTAATGCTGTGATCATTTATGTGGCTACATCTCCACACAAATGGAGATACAGTCTCACCTCCTGAGACTAGGGGCCATATATCTTCAAGATCTCAACAAGACCCAGCACAAGATCAGTACAAGGGAGGCTTCAGCAAATATATGTGAAATGGGTGAGTGTATAGGCCTGTACCACAAATCAATGGAAAATGGACAGTTTAGTAGATAGCATTAGGAAATTTGGCTCACCATAAAGAGAGAAATAAAACTGGATCCTGACTTATTTCCACATAAGATGGTGAAAGACTTTCAACAAAGTCCCAAATGTGCAAACTATAAGGGGAAAATGCAATGAAATATTTGATAAGAATGAAAATTGGTGTTACAACTTTGGAAAACAATTAGGAAGTTATACAGAATAGTTAAAGACAGGCCCTGGGACCCAGGAATTCTACTGGTAACTATTTATATAACCTCTAGACTTTAAGTCCTAGAGAAATTCTTTTTTTAATGTTTATTTATTTTTGAGAGAGAGAGAGAGCCAGTGGGGGAAGAGCAAAGAGAGAGCAAGAGAGAGAGACAGACTCCAAAGCAGGCTCCAGGCACTGAGTTGTCAGCACAGAGCCCTACTCAGGGCTCAAAGTAATGAACCACATGACTATGACCTGAGATAAATTCAGATGGTTAACCAGCTAAGCCACCCATCCAAGAGAAATTCTTAAACATATGTACAAGGAGGCATGTGCAAGAAAATTCATTGCATAACTGTTTGTAATAGAGAAAAAATATTAACAATCTAAAAGTTCACCAACAAGAGAATGAATCAATAGCAGT
>NW_027529430.1:105567-111867 GCF_008692635.1 Crocuta crocuta | reverse complement strand
TAGCAGTACATCTATACAACAGAATACTATACAGCAGCAAAAAAAAAAGAAAAAAAGAAAAAAGAAAAAAAGAAAGGAAAGAAACAGTTGCATATATCAACCCAGATAAATTTCAAAAACATTAAATACCAAATCCAGAATTTTGATTAGTTCCAGAGAAGAAAACAAAGGAACAGAATAAGAGAGAGATACACAGTTTGTCTAATATTTTATCCAGGTAGTAGGTACATGGGTGTGTGTTATGTTATTCTTTATACCTATTTGTATGCCTGAAATATTACATACTCTTTTTAGAAAGACTACAAGTATCAATAACAAAATTAATCAAGGTTAAATCTAGATCAGTGGTTTTCAAACCTTGGCCAGCATCAGAATCACTGGGAGGGCTTGTCAGAACACTGATTGCTGTTCCCTACACCCAGGTTTTGTTTCAGTAAGTCTGGTAAGGCCCAGGAATTTGAATTTCTAACAAATTTCCAAGTGATGATGATGATGATGATAATGATGATGATGAAGGAGGAGGAGGAAGAGGGGAGAGAGAGGAGAATTATCTGCAGCTGCTGCTGGTCCAGGTACCATATTTTGAGAACTACACACAGAGAAAATGAGATTATTGATGAATTTTGTTGTCTTCATTGTGCTTTTCTGTGTTTTCCATATAGTCAATGAATATGAATTACTTTACAGAGAGGTTTTTGTTGTTTTGTTTTTATTTAATTCACCTTAATCTTTACTTCAAACTCTTATTTTCTTCCTGTAGGCATCCATTCTATGATATTTTATGCGGATCTTTTTCTTTATATGTGTTCTGGCAAAATATGTATTGCTGTTTTGTGTGCATGTAATTCCCCCACATTTTTATTTTTCACATTTTAAAAATTCAGAACACTTGAAAGACTAGTGCAGTGAAAGCCCATATGCCCTTAATATTTTGCCAGACTTGCTCTACATCTTTTTTTATGTGTATGTATACATTTTCTTTTTTGATGAGCCATTTAAAAGTTGCAGGCAATGTAACACTTCACTCCTAAATACTTCAGCAACACCTACGAGAAGAAGGACATTCTCCTATACAACCACAATACCATTATCATACTTAAGACAATTTAACAATAATTCAATAATACCATCAAAGATACCCTATATTCAAATTTTCAAATTATGTCCAAAATGTTTTTAGATCTGATCATTTTTTGATTCCAGTATCTAACCAAGTTTTATCCATTCCGTTTGGTTGTTGTATTGCTTTAACTTCTGTTTTTAAAGTTTATTCTTGTTTTTGAGAAAGAGAGAGAGAGAGAGAGAGGGAGCCCATGAGTGGGGAGGGACAGAGAGAAAGAGAGGGAGACACAGAATCCGAAGTAGGCTCCAGGCTCTGAGCTGTCAGCACAGAGCCTGACCTCACTGACCAGAGTCAAAGTCAGATGCTTAACTGACTGAGCCACCCAAGCACCCCCCTTTTTTTTTTAAACTTTTTTAAATCTAGAACAGTTCTCCTTTTTGTGTGTGTTTTGTATTACACTAATGTTTTTGAAGAGTCCAGGCAGTTTCTTGTAGAATGTCCCACATTCTAGATTCATCTGCTTTTTTGACATGATTAGATTCAGGCTAAATATTTTCAGCAATAATGATTTACTTCATATTGTATCACCTCAGGAGGAACATAACATCAGGTTGTCCCACTATGGAGGAAGCTTTATGTGTGCATTTTTATTTTACATAAACGGTATCTCATTTCTTACTTTTCTCATTTGGCTTTATGTTTTTAAAGTCTATACTTATGACTGTGTATACATCCAACCCATTGCTCTACTTGCTCATGCTAACTACAGTGTGCTTTCATACTTTCCCTGAATATTCCCCCAGTGATGGACAGCAAGATTGCCTCCAGCTCCCTGATATCACAAATAATACTTCAATGAACATACTTGTGCATGTCCCCTTATTGGCCTGTATGAGAATTTCTTCTGGAACATACACTCAGAACCAGAATGATTGCATCATAAAGTGTGCATATACTTAGCTTGACTAAGAACACCACTACTGCTAGATGGTTCTCTGGGAGGGCTATACCAGTCCACAGTTTTACCATCAATGTACAAGGATTCCTGTGTCCCCAACATGCTCACTAACACTTGACATTTTCTAGATTTATAGTTTTTGCCAGTCTAACAAGTATAAGGTAATATTTTGTTTTAGTTTGCATTTCTCTGATTACTAATGAATTTTTTTAGTCATCTCTTCATGTGTGTGCTAAATACCTCTTTCTGTAAATTGCCTGCTTATAGAGTTGGCCCATTTTTTTTCCATTGAGATTACTGTCTTTCCTATCTATTTGCTAGAGTTCCTTATTTACTCTAGCTATTAGTACCCTATCAGTTTCAGACACTGCAAATATTATCTCCCTATTTTAACTTTGTCCATATTAGCCTTTTTTTGAACAAAAATGGTTATATAATCAAATCCATCAAGTTTTTNACTCCCTCTCTCTCTGACCCTCCCCTGCTCACGCTGTCTCTCTCTCTCTCTATCCTAGCAATAAATAAAAATATTTAAAAAAATAAAATAAAATAAAAAGCATTTCCCTCCTCCCAGGTCACAAAGATATTCTCGGGGCACCTGGGTGGCTCAGTCAGTTAAGCGTCCAACTTCGGCTCAGGTCATGATCNAACTAATTTAATTCCACTTTGCTTTGCAGTTTTTCCTACTATTGTGAATATTTTAAATTTATTTCTTTTTGAATAGATAATACACATAAATTTGAAAATCAAAACCATATAAAAAATATACTTTAAGAAGTATCACTTTTGTTCATTCCACCTGGTTGCCACCATACACACCTTAGCAGGTACCAGGGTTTTTTTTTTTTCATTTGTTTTTTATTGAAGTATAATTAACAGGCACTGTTATATTAGTTTCAGGTGTACAATGTCATGATTCAACAATTCTATACATTACTCAGTACTCATTAGGGTAAGTGTACTCTTAATCCCCTTTATTTCATTCTTCCCCTCAGCCACCTTTCCTCTGGCAACCTCCAATTTGTTCTTTGAATTTAAGAGTCTGGGTTTCTGTTTGTTCGTTTGTCTCGTGTGTGTGTGTGTGTGTGTGTGTGTGTGTGTGTATAAAGAAGATGTGATATATATATAAAGATGTGAGATATATGTATATACATACATATATGCATGCAAATATATACACACACAGTATATATNAAGGGTGCCTGGATGGCTCAGTCGGTTGAGCATCCGACTTCAGCTCAGGTCATGATCTTGTAGTTCAGGAGTTCGAGCCCTGCACTGGGCTCACTGCTGTCAGAACAGAGCACACTTTGGATCCTCTGCTCCCTCTCTTTCTGCCTCTCCCCCTCTCATGATCTCTCTCTCAAAAAGAAATAGAAAGCATTAAATGAGGGGCGCCTGGGTGGCTCAGTTGGTTAAGCGTCTGACTTCGGCTCAGGTCATGATCTCACGGTTTGTGGGTTCGAATCCTGCGCTGGGCTCTGCGCTGACAGCTAGCTCAGAGCCTGGAGCCTGCGTCAGATTCTGTGTCTCCCTCTCTCTATGACCCTCCCCTGCTCATGCTGTCTCTCTCTCTCTCTCAGAAATAAATAAAACATTAAAAATTTTTTAAAAAGAAAGCATTAAATGAAAAAAGATATGAGGGGTGCCTGGGTGGCTCAATTGGTTAAGCATCTGACTTCAACTCAGGTCATGATCTCACAGTTCGTGTGTTTGGGTTCTGTGCTGACAGTGCACAGTCTGGAGCCTGCTTCAGATTCTGTGACTCCCTCTCTTTCTGCCCCTCCACCCCCTCAAAAAATAAACATTAAAAAATTTTTAATAAAAGAAAAAAGATGTGAGATCTATCTATCTATGTATCTATGTATCTATGTATCTATCTATCTATCTATCTACCTATCTATCTCACATCATTTTTTATCCATCATCTATTGATGGACACTTGAGTTGCTTCCATATCTTGGGTATTGTAAATAATGCTGCAGTAAACATAGGGGTACAGGTATCTTTTCAAATTAGTGCTTTCATTTTCTTTGGGTAAATACCCAGTAGTAGAATTACTGGATCATATAATTCTATTTTTAATGTTTTGAAAAATCTCTATACTGTTTCCTACAGTGGCTGTACCAATTTGCATTCTCACCAATAGTGCACAAGGATTCCTTTTTCTTCACATCCTCTCCAACACTTGTTTTTTCTTGTCTTTTCCATACTAGCCATTTCGACAGGTGTGAGGTGACATCTCATTGAGGTTTTGATTTACATTTCCCTGATGATTAGTGATGTTGAGCATCTTTTCATAGGTCTGTTGGCCACCTGTATGTCTTCTTTGGAAAAATGTCTATTCAGGCCCTCTGCCCATTCTTTAATCACATTGGGTTTTTTCTTGGTTTTGAGTTGTGTAAGTTCTTTTTTTTAATGTTTATTTATTTATTTTGAGAAAGAGAGTGAGCAGGGGAGGGGCAGAGAGAGAAGGAGAGAGAAGATCCCAAGTAGGCTCTGTGCTATCAGTGCAGAGCCCAACACAGGGCTCAATCTCAAGAACTTCGAGATCATGACCTGCATCAGACAGTTAACCAACTGAACCAAACACGTATTCCTATATTTCTTAAATGTTTATTTATTTATTTTGGGGGGGGGAGGTAGAGAGAGAGAGAGAAAGAGAGAGAGAGGAATTATATAAGTTTTTATATATTTTGGATATTAACCCCTTCTCAGATATATCATTTGCAAATATCTTCTACAATTCAATAGGTTGCCTTTTCACTTTATTGATGGTTTCCTTTGCCATGCAAAAGCTTTTTATTTTGGTATAGTTCTAATAGTTTAATTTTACTTTTATTTCCTTTGCTTGAGGAAACTTATCTAGAAAAATGTTTCTATAGCTGGTGTCCAAGAAATTATGGCCTATGTTCTCTTCTGGGAGTTTTATGGTTATGGGTCTCACATTTAGGTCTTTAATCCGTTTTGAATTTATTTTGTGTATGGTATAAGAAAAATGGTCCAATTTTATTCTTTTGCATATAGCCATCCAGTTTTCCCAGCACCATTTGTTGAAGAGACTGTCTTTTCCCCATTATATATTCTTGCCTCTTTTGTCTTAGATTAACTGACTATACAATCATGGGTTTATTTCTGGGCTCTCTATTCTGTTCCATTGATCTATTGCCTATTTTTCTGACAGTACCATACTGTGTTGATTCAGTTACCAGTTTTATTAGTTTGTTTTGTATTCTTCCAGTATTTCTTTATGCAGATACAAGCATAAATATATCTGTTTTAATATTTTTAATGTTTATTTACTTTTGAGAGAGAGAGAGAGGGCATGCATGCACATGAGTGGGGAGGGACAAAGAGAGGGAAACAGAAGATCCAAAATAGGCTCCACGCTGACAGCAGAGAGCCCATTGTAGGGCTTGAACTCACAAACTGCGAGATCATGACCTGAGCTGAAGTGGGATGCTTAACTGACTGAACCACCCAGTCACCCCAAACATAAGTGTATCTTAGTCCGTCTCCTCCTTTCTTACACAAAAGGTGACATACTGCATATTCTATTCTACATGTTGCTTATTTCTCCTAATAATACATCCTGGAGATCTTTCTATATCAAAGCATTAGAGTTTCCTGTACATAGAAAGTCACTGTATGAAAGCGTATAGAGTACTTATTTGAAGTATTACATTATGTGGATATACAATAGTTTTTTTTTCCATTTGTACAAAATATTTATTCACAAACATTCAAATTCAGCACTGCCAAGAAAATAGCCATCTAATTTTCTAAGGCTTTAATAGCATGAATTTCCTAAACATGAAGTAATTTATAAGCACATTGTAGAATCAAAATAAATAATTATTGATTTATTCATCAATTTTATAAATGCTGTAACTAAAATTTCAAAAATATAAGTTTTCTATGCACATGTTCCTGAGATTGTGGGTATTAAAATATTTAAAAATCTGTAATGGTCATTATAAAATCATTATATCAGAGAGAGAAAAGTAGAGATAGTAAGAGAGATAATTTATTTATTTATTAAAAACGTTTTCTTGGGGGCGTCTGGGTGGCTTAGTAGGTTAAGCGTCTGACTTCTGCTCAGGTCATGATCTCACGGTTAGTGGGTTCGAGCCCCTCATCGGGCTCTGTGCTGACACCTCAGAGCCTGGAGTGTGCTTCATATTCTGTCTCCCTCTTTCTCTCTCTGCTCCTCCCCTACTCTCTCTCTCTCTCTCAAAAATAAATAAACATTATAAAAATTGTTTAAAAAACGTTTTCT
>NW_027529430.1:104324-105309 GCF_008692635.1 Crocuta crocuta | reverse complement strand
TGCTAGTTAAGTTGGACTTAAGAACATGACTTGACCATGGCTTAATAAAAGAGAATTTAAATTCTTTCAATCTTTTTTTAACGACTGTAGTCCCCTATTTATGGATGCTTGGGATGTTTTTAGTCTTTTGGTATTGCAAATAGTGCAATGAATAGTAATGAATAGACATTTCATACATACGCAGATAACTATGTAGGATAAATTCCAATAATTATATTTGTAACTGGTAGATATTGCCAAAATTTCCTTCCATAGGTATACTATTTTGCACTTAACACCCATTTATGAGTTTATCAGTTTTACTGCAGCCTCACCAACAAAGTATATTATTAAAGACTTAGATTTTTTTTTTTACAATATGATAGGTAAGAAATGGTATCTCATGGTATTTTACATTTCTTATAAGTGAGGTTGAGCATCTTTTCATATGCTTAAGTGTCAATTTTATGTCTTTTTCTATGAGGTATCTATTTATATCCTATATTTTTCTGTTGGATTATTGGCCTTTCCTTGATTTCTGGAATGTTGTTACATAAATAGAGAGATTGAACCTTTGTGAATTATATCATTTGTCAATTTTTTCCCCAATATGTTATCCTTTTGACTTTGCTAATGGATTTTTTCCAGGGAAGTTTTATTTTATTTTATGTAAACAAATTTATCTATGTTTTCTTTCATGGATTCTAGATTTTGAGTCGTTGTTTGTGATAGATTTCATTAATGACCCCAATTTTTCATTATCTCTATGTATCCACACTCTTTGATAGTGCCTTCCCATATTGACTCTTGAGTGTGGCCATATAATTTCCTTTAACTAACAGGATATTCACAAACTTGATATAAGAAGAGACTTTTAAAAACTCTTGCCTATTCTGTTTCATCCCTTGGGCCCTGCCACTGCTACAAGAACATACCTAAGCTAGCCTTGGAAGGATGTGAGAGACATGTAGAAATGAGACTTATCCTCCCAGTCAAGGCATCCTAT
>NW_027529430.1:90883-104247 GCF_008692635.1 Crocuta crocuta | reverse complement strand
CCTGTAGTAGCCAATCTCTAGCCAAGCCATAAACTTAGTATAGACACATGGGCTAGCCTAGTTGAGATCAACAGAGCTTGATGCAGATTGTAGAACCTCTCAAATGATCCACAGACTCTAAGTTAGATATGTAAATGTTCATTTTATCTTTTTAAATTTTTTTTATTAATTTTTAAAATTTACATCCAAGTTAGTTAGCATATAGTGCAACAATGATGTCAAAAGTAGATTCCTTATTGCCCCTTACCTATTTAGCCCATCCCCCCTCCCACAACCCCTCCAGTAACCCTCCGTTTGTTCTCCATATTTAAGAGTCTCTTATGTTTTTGTCCCCCTCCCTGTTTTTATGTTATTTTTGCTTCCCTTCCCTTATGTTCATCTGTTTTGTATCTTAAAGTCCTCATATGAGTGAAGTCATATGATATTTGTCTTTCTCTGACTAATTTTGCTTAGCATGATACCCTCTAGTTCCATCCACGTAGTTGCAAATGGTAAAATTTCATTCTTTTTGATTGCTGATTCCATTGTATATGTATACCACATCTTCTTTATCCATTCATCCGTTGATGGACATTTGGGCTCTTTTCATACTTTGGCTATTGTCGATAGCGCTGCTATAAACATTGGGGTTCATGTGTCCCTTCAAAACAACATACCTGTATCCCTTGGATAAATACCTAGTAGTGCAATTGCTGGGTTGTAGGGTAGTTTTATTTTAAATTTTTTGAGGAATATCCATCCTGTTTTCCAGAGTGGCTGCACCAGTTTGCATTCCCAACAGCAGTGCAAAAGAGATCCTCTTTCTCTGCATCCTCACCAACATCTGTTGTTGCCTGACTTGTTGATTTTAGCCATACTAACTGGTGTGAGGTGTCATCTCATTGTGGTTTTGATTTATATTTCCCTGATGATGAGTGATGTTGAGCATCGTTTCATGTGTCTCTTGGCCATCTGGATGTCTTCTTTGGAGAAGTGTCTGTTCATGTCTTTAGCCCATTTCTTCACTGGATTATTTGTTTTTTTGGTGTTGACTTTGATGACTTTTTTATAGATTTTGGATACTAACCCTTTGTCTGATATGTGGTTTGCAAATATCTTCTCCCATTCCATCGGTTGCCTTTTAATTTTGCTAATTTATTTCCTTTGCTGTGCAAAAGATTTTATTTTGATGAGGTCCCGATAGTTCATTTTTGCTTTTGTTTCCTTTGCCTCTGGACACGTGTTGAGTAAAAAGTTGCTGCAGCCAAGGTCAAAGAGGTTCTTGCCTGCTTTCTCCTTGAGGATTTTGATGGCTTCCTGTCTTACATTTAGGTCTCTCATCCATTTTGAGTTTATTTTTGTTTATGGTATAAGAAAGTGATCCAGGTCCATTTTTCTGCATGTAGTTGTCCAGTTTTCCCAGCACCACTTGTTGAAGAGACTGTCTATATTCCATTGAATATTCTTTCCTGCTTTGTCAAATATAAGTTGGCCATGCGTTTGTGGGTCCACTTCTGGATTCTCTAGTCTGTTCCATTGATCTGAGTGTCTGTCAATGTGCCAGTACCATACTGTCTTGATGATTACAGCTTTGTAATACAGCTTGAAGTCTGGGATTGTGATGCCTCCAGCTTTTTTTTTTTTCTTTTCTTTTCAAGATTTCTTTGGCTATTTGGGGTCTTTTCTGGTTCCATACAAATTTTAGGATTGTTCTGGCTCTGTGAAGAATGCTGGTGTTATTTTGATAAGGACTGAATTGAATATGTAGATTGCTTTGGGTATGTTCATTTTGTCTTTTTATAGAGCATTATTGTAGCAATAGTCCCGCATCATTTTTCTTCCTTTTCAGAGATATCCTGGCTATGCTTGCTTGTTATTTTTCCATTTGAACTTCAATTCAGTTTGTCTAGTTTCAGGAAAAAAGGAAAAATGGAATTTTAATGAGTTTATATTAACTTTATAAATTAATTTGACATCCGGGGCGCCCGGGTGGCTTAGTCGGTTAAGCGTCCGACTTTCGCTCAGGTCATGATCTCACGGTTCGTGGGTTCGAGCCCCGCGTCAGGCTCTGTGCTGACTGCCAGCTCGGAGCCTGGAGCTTGTTTCAGAGTCTGTGACTCCTTCTCTCTCTGATCCTCCCCTGCTCACGCTCTCTCTCTCTCTCTCTTAGAAATAAATAAAAACATTTAAAAAAATTAAAAAAAAAAATTAATTTGACATCCTCATAACTTTGAATCTTCCTGTTTAAGAACATGAAATGCCTTTCCATTTGTTCCTTCTTAGTGTTATGAATGTTTTCTAATAAAGGTTTTGGACATTTCTTACTAAGTTTGTTTCTAAGTATTTGCTATAAACTAAATGTTTGTGTGCCTTGGGGGAGGGGGGAAAAGGGGGAGAGGGAAAATAAATAAATGTTTGTGTGCCTCAAAATTCAGATGTTGAAACCAAATCCTCACTGTGATGGTATTTGGAGGTACGGCTTTTGGAAAGTGATTAGGTCATGAGGGTGGAGCCCACATGAGTGGGATTAGTGCCCTTATAAAAGAGGCTCCAGTGGACACAGCTAGACCCAGGAAGCAGCCCTAAACAGACACCAAATATGTCTGCCTTAATCTTGGGCTTTTCATCCTCTAGAACTGTGAAAAATACATTTCTGTTGTTTATAAGCCACCCAGTCTATGGCATTCTGTTATAGCAGCCATAACGTATTAAGGCAGTATTTTACCTTTTCTGTCACCACACTAAAGGAGCCTTCTCTTCCATATATCTTCTTTTTTAAAATGTTTTTAATGTTTATCTATTTTTAAGAGAGGGAGAGAGAGCACATGCGAGTGGGGGAATGATAGAGAGAGGGAAACAGAGGATCTGAAGTGGGCTCCAGGCTGACAGCAGAGAGCCCGATGTGGGGCTCAAACTCACGAACTGTGAGATCATGATCTGAGCTGAAGTTGAAGCTTAACAGACTGAGACACCCAGGTGCCACTCTTCTTTTTTTTTTTTAAGATTTTATTTTTAAGTAATCTCTATACCCAACTTGGGGCTTAAACTTACAACCCCAAGATTAAGAATCATACACTCTACTAACTGAGCCAGCCAGGCACCCCTGTTCCATATATCTTCTAACCAAATGATTTTAATATATTAAATTTATATCCTGCTACCTTATCTTGTTTGTCATAGTTTTTCTATTGATTTGCTTGGGTCTTCTGGCTATACAAATTCATCCATAAATAATGATAGCTTTACCTCAATTCCAGTCTTATACTTATGATTTCTTTCTCTTTTTTATTACAATGCTTGCTACATCCAATATAACGTTAAATTGTAGTGGAGAGAGTAGATATCCTTACCTGGTTTCTGATTTTAGCATATAAATACTGCCCGTGTTTCCTGGCTAAGTGAAAGGCTGGATTGCTAGATTTGGAAATACACACACACACACACACACACACAATTAAATTATATCAAGGAAGAAACCCTATTTTTCTCTTACTGAATGTTTTTTTATAAAGAATGGATATTGGGGCACCTGGGTGGCTCAGTCAGTTAAGCGTCCAACTTTGGCTAAAGTCATGATCTCACGGTTTGTGAGTTCAAGTCCCAAGTGGGGCTCTGTGCTGACAGCTCAGAGCCTGGAGCCTGCTTCAGATTCTTTGTCTCTCTCTCTCTCTGCCCCTCCCCTACTTCTGCTCTGTCTGTCTCTCTCTCTCTTTCAAAAATAAACAAACATTAAAAAAAAAAGAATGGGTCATTGTTGCACTATATGCTAACTTGGATGTACATTTTAAAAAATAAATAATTAATTAAAAAAAAGAATAGGTATTGAATTTTGCCGAATGATTCTTTGGCATCTCTGAAAATGATGATGTGATTTTTTTTCCCCTTAGACTTAACAATATGTTAAATTATATTCATGGATTTTATAATAGTGAATGATTCTTGCTTTCTTGGAATAAATCCCCAACAGTCATGG
This sequence comes from Crocuta crocuta, assembly GCF_008692635.1. Lineage (NCBI taxonomy): Eukaryota > Metazoa > Chordata > Mammalia > Carnivora > Hyaenidae > Crocuta > Crocuta crocuta. The sequence goes on along the minus strand of NW_027529430.1, from coordinate 100,295 downwards.
ATTCTGCTTGGTAATACTTTATTTAAAATTTTGAATTGCNTATTCATAAATGAATATTGGTCTATATCATTTTCTTTTTCTTGTAGAATCTTTGTCTGGTTTTGGTATCAATATTATACTTACTTTCTAAAAGAATTGGGAAGTGTTCTTCTTTATCTAGACTGAGGAAAATAAAAATAGCACCTAAATTATCTACTTTGTAGGATTAGACTTCTGTGAAAGCATCATGGGCTGGTAACCTTCGGAGAAATGTAGCTCTTTTATAGCTTTCTCTATTTCTTCCATTAAAATGGACCTATATGGGTCTTTTTCTTTTAGAGTCAAATTAAAGTAAATTATATTTTCCTATGGTGTTTACCATTTCTTCCAGGTATTTAAAACAACTTGCATAGAGTTGGACAAGGAAGTCTTTTATGTTTAAAATGTCCTCTTACTATGGTTATGTCCAACTTTTCATTTCCTATCTTGTTTATTGTGCTTTCTCCTTCTTGCTTATGTTATTTAATGGTTTATATATTTCTATTTAACAGAACCAGCTCATTTATTTATGTATTAGTTTTACTGTAATGTTTTCTAATTCTTTTACTTGAAGTTTTCTCTTTGTNTTTTTTAACGTTATTATTTTTTTATTTCTCTAATTTTTTTAGTTGGATGCTTATTTATTTAATTTTTTCCCTTGTTCTTAACACAAGTATCTTAAGGCTACAAAGTAGCTTTATCTATACCCATTGATTCTGATATGTAGTGTTTTCATTATTATTTTCTAGAAATTCAGAAGTTTTGAATTGAGTTTCCCTTCAGATCCCAGAGTTGTGTGACAAAGAGATTTTACATATTCAAATGGAAGATCGATTTTATGTCGATTTCCAATTTTATCCAGTGTGATCAGAGAACATTGTTATTAGTTCTACTTTTTTAGAATTTGTTAAGATTTTCTTCTTGGCCTAATATTGATTTTGTTATTTAGGTTGTTTATATTCTTACTGTTTTGTTGTTGTTGTTGTTGTTGATGATGATGATAATGATGATTTCATCTGTCCTGGAATGAGAAAGGTGAGTTAAATTTTTCATGTTTTTAGTGTGTTTTAATCTATTATTTATTTTTCCTTGTATCCCTTAACATCTCAGCTTTATGAAAGCTCTATGTTATTTGGTGCAAAAATAGCCATAACTTTATATGCCCATTGTGAATTGTGGCCTTTTTGCGTCAATCAATGCTTTTTTTGGTAACATTTTTCTATTTTGGAATAATTTTAAATTGATAGAACAGCTGAAAAGTTAGTGCAAAGTTTCCATATACCCTTCACCTAGTTACCCCTCATGTTAATATATTGTATGACTACATTTGTCAAAACTAAGTGTTACTAAACTTAGTAATTAGTAAATTAGCTAATTTGTTAAAATTAGCTATTAACTAAATTCTGGACTTTATTTTGATTTCACCAATTTTTCCACTAATGCCTCTTTTCTGTTCTAGACTCCCACCCAGAATTCCATAACGCCTTTAGTCATCATATCTCCAATCTGTGACACTTCCTCAATCTATCCTTGTTTTTCGTGACCTTGATAATCAGTTAATCCTTTTCATTCTGAGTTCCTGACTTATCTGATAACTAAGATTACAATCCATGTTTTCTTTATTTACATTTGACTGGTATACATTTGTCCTTTCTTGTATTTTTAACCTTTCTGAATAAATTTTTCATTGATTTTCTTGAATACAGCATTTGGGTTTTACTCAGTGATCCAATGGAAAAATATTTTTCTTTAAGCAAATAAGTTAAGACCATTATATTTGTTGATACAAAAGATGTTTGGTGTTAATATTGTCATATTATTTTAACTTTTATTTTCTTTTTTAGCTATATGTTTATATATTAAAAGTATTTTAGGGGCACCTGACTGGCTCAGTTAGTTAAGCATCTGACTCTTGATTTCTGCTTGGGTCATGGTCTCACGGTCATGAGATCGAGCCCTGCATCTGGTTCTGCACTGAGTGTAGAGCTTGCTTGGTATTCTCTCCCTTTCTCTCTGCCCCTCTCCTGCTCATGTGCACATGTGCACACATATAATTTCTCTCTCTCTCTCTCAAAATAAATGAACATTAAAAAAAAATATTTTAGGGGCGCCTGGGTGGCTTAGTCGGTTAAGCGTCCGACTTTCGCTAAGGTTATGATCTTGCGGTTCGTGGGTTCGAGCCCCGCATCGGGCTCTGTGCTGACTGCCAGCTCAGAGCCTGGAGCCTCTTTCAGTCTGTGACTCCCTCTCTCTCTGACCCTCCCCTGCTCACGCTGTCTCTCTCTCTCCTAGAAATAAATAAAAACATTAAAAAAACCTATTTTACTATGTAGTCTGTTTTGTTTGGTATTTTTGTAGTTACCCTGATGTTTAGAAAAGTTTATATTTTGGCCTAGTGACTAATTTTGGGTATCTTATTTTTAATTAACTTTTTCCTACTTGTTTATTGCTGATGTAAATAAACACCATTCCTAGAAGAGAACACAGGCAGTAATTTCTCTGATATGAGCCTTAGCAACATTTTTCTAGATATGTCTCCTAAGGTAAGGGAAACAAAAGCAAAATTGAACTATTGGGACTATACCAAAATAAAAGACTTTTGCACAGCAAAGGAAACCATCAACAAAACAAAAAGAAGACCTACTGAATGGGAAAAGATATTTACAAATGATATATCCAATAAGGGGTTGATATTCAAAATATATAAAGAACTTGTATCATACCTACGAAAAGTATGTAGGTGGAACACAGCCACGGTGGAAAACAGTATAGAGGTTCCTCAAAAAATTAAAAATACAACTACATATGATGCAGTAATTCCATTACTGGATATTTAACCAAAGAAAATGAAAACTAATTCAAAAATATAGGGGTGCCTGGGTGGCTCAGTCGGTTGGGCGTCCAACTTCAGCTCAGGTCATGATCTCACGGTTCATGGGTTCAAGCCCCACATTGGGCTCTGTGCTGACAGCTAGCTCAGAGCTTGGAGCCTGCTTCTGATTCTGTGTCTCCCTCTCTCTCTAACCCTCCCCTGCTCATGCTGCCTGTCTCTCTCTCTCTCAGAAATCATATATATATATATATACACACACACACACATACATATATATATATATATATATATATATATATATATATATTTATGCCCCTGTGTTTATTGCAGCATTATTTACAATAGCCAAGATACGGAAGCAACTGAAGTGTCTATCAATAGATGAATACATAAGAACGATGTGGTATACACCTCACACTTGTCAGAATGGCTAAAATGAACAATGGGAAACAACAAATGTTGGCAAGGATGCGGGGAAAGGGGAACCTTCTTACACTGTTGGTGTGAATGCAAACTGGTGCAGCCACTCTGGAAAACAGTATAGAGGTTCCTCAAAAAATTAAAAATAGAACTACCTTACAGTCCAGCAATTGCACTACTAGGTATTTACCCAAATGATACAAAAATATAGATTTGAAGGAGTACATGCACCCCGATGTTTATAGCAACATTATCAAAAATAGCCAAACTATGGAAAGAGCCCAAGCGTCCACTGATTGATGAATGGATATAGATGTGGTATATGTATACAATAGAATATTGCCCAGCCATCATAAGGAATGAATCTTGCAATTTGCAACAATGTGGATGGAGCTAGAGTGATTTATGCTAAGCAAAATAAGTCAGAGAAAGACAAATACCATATGATTTTATTCCCATGTGGAATTTAGAAACAGATGAACATATGGGAAGGGAAAAAAAGAGAGATAGAAGCAAACCCTAAGAGACTCTAAACGATAGAGAACATACTGAGGGTTGATGGAGGGATGTGGGTGGTGGTAGGGCTAAATGGGTGATGGGTATTAAGGAAACACTTGTTATGATGAGCATTTGGTGTTATATGTAAGTGATGAAATTCTGCTCCTGAAACCAATATTACAACATATGTTAACTAAAAAAGAAAGAAGAAGAGAAAAAAGGAAGAAGTGATAGATAGATGATAGATAGATAGATAGATAGATAGAAATAAAATATTACACAGCCACAAAAAAAGAATGAGATTGTGCCATTTGAGACAACATGGATGGACCTAGAGGGTATTATGCTAAGTAAAATAAGTCAGACAAAGACAAATACTATATGATTCCAGTTATAAGTGGAATCTAAAAAATGAATAAACAAAAAGCAGAATCAGACCTATGGTTGCCAGAGAGGAAGAAGATGGGGTGGGTCAAATGAGTGAAGGGGAGAGGGATATACAGGGATATATATTCTATAAATAGAATGAATAAGTCACAGGAATAAAAAGCACACCATAAGGAATACAGTCAGTGATATTATTAGAGCAATGTAATGGGACAGAGGTTAGCTATATATACTTGTGATGAACATAGCATAATGTATAAACTTGTCAAATTCCTAAGTTGTATACCTGAAACTAATGTAATATTGTGTGTCAACTGTGATTTTTATAAGTTGGTTTTGTGCCTGGCCTCCTTTTTTTAAATTCTAATAGTGTGTCTGTTGAATCAGTTGATTTTTTTTCTTCTCTTCCAATCCTTATACACCTTATTTCCTTTTCTCTCATTATAGTATTGACCAAGACTTCCAGGTCTATGTTGAACGTAATTGGTGAGAGTATCTAGTCTTATCCCTAGTCTTCAAGGAAATGCATCTTCAGTTTCTCCATTTAGTATAAAATATGTTGTAAGGTCTTGATATGTAACCTTCACCAAGTTAAATTTGCCTTCTGGGCACATGGCTGGCTCAGTTGGTAGAGCATGCAACTCGATCTCAGGGTCATGAGTTCAATCCCCATGTTAGGCATAGAGCTTATTTATGAAAAAAAGGAAATTTGCCTTCTATTCTTAGTTTGCTAAGAGTTTCATCATAAGTGGGAATGTAACTTATTTATTCTACATTAATTGAGATAATACCATAAGTATTTTCCTTTATTAGTCTGGTAAATTACATCCATAGATTTTCTGAGGTTGAACAAATTCTCTTTGCATTCTTGAAATAAACTCCATTCGATTGTGATGTACTTTTTAACATACTACTGTTGGATGCAGTTAGCAAATATTTTATTTGGGATCTGTGCATCTATATTCATAATTGAAATGAGCCTATTATTGCCCTTATCTGGTTTTAGAATCAAGGTTTGAAGATTATCCCAGACTAATATAATGAGCTAGGCAGCTTTCTCTCCTTATCTATTTTCTGGAATAACTTGTATAAGAAGGGAAGTAAGTATTACTTATGACTCTGGCACACTACACCTGTAAATTTATCTGGTCCTGGATTTTGGGTGGAAAGGATGTCCTTGAATACCATTTCAATTTCATTAATAATGGTCTATTCAAGTTTTTTTACTTCTTGCTATTCCTTTTTTGTCATTTTATATTTTTCTAGGAATAAAGTTTTACCTAGATTTCCCAATTATTTTTATCTAATTCCTAATAGATTTCTGGCTGGACTACCTAGTACCTTCATGGACAGGGGAGCACTGAAGGAACAGCATATCTGTCATTTGGGACCAGAGGGAGTTTGGCTACCTTTGCACTTCCAGAGAAGCAATGACTATGTGTGTGATTCTCTATTGCTTTGGATATTTGTGATTGTAAATTTTTTTTTAATTTTAAAATTTATTTTTGAGAGTCTGAGAGAGACAGCGCGAGCACGGGAGGGTCAGAGAGAGAGGGAGACACAGAATCTGAAACAGGCTCCAGGCTCTGAGCTAGCTGTCAGCACAGAGCCCGACACGGGGCNTATTTGTATATGAACGTGTGCACTTTTGTAAATGTGTGTGTTTATACATGATGCTTTAATATGTTTCTATTTATATGAAAATAAACTGAAAGAGAACAATTTTTCAAAGGGAAATTAGCTGGATGATCCTCTGTGTAGCTATTTTTCTATCTGTTTGTATGCGTCCCTGAGCTGTAAGAGGGTAATTCCATGGGTCTCTCAGTGTCTCTGTGTATGTCTGCATCTCTGCCCGTGTTGATTCATTCTGTGTGTTTTTCCACGTCTCAGAATATCTGCAACTATGAGGGCTCGTGATTCTGTGTGCATCTTTATGTCTCTGCATACGTCTGTGTTTCTAAGGGTGGGGAGAATTCTGTATGCATCTCTATGTTTCACTGTAGAAATATATACACGGAGTGCACATGCTACGTGGCAAGTTCAGACTCTCCAAGTCTGGAAGAAACATTACAACAGGAAATGCTCTGGATTCCAGCTTCCGGATGGAATTTCACTCAGAAAAATACCCCTTCCTGGTCCTCCCAATAACTGCAGCATTCTTTGTCTTTTTTCAAGAGGCTGAGTTGAGGGGGTTTATGCTAACCTTGACCTCAGAGGCCTTGTCTTTCAGGAGGATTTGGCAGAGCCATGAAATTCCACACCCTGCCACTTGCCTCTTGCCAGGCTTACTTCTTCCTCCTAAACGCTTTTATAGCTCCACATTATCTACCAGACCAATTCTGATCCAAATTGTCCAGAGAGGCCAGGGGAAGACACGAGGAGATGAGGACAAAGAAACAGAATAAGATTTTTTAAAGTAAATAGGTAAATAAAGATTAGATTTTGGAAGAGATGAACAGATACAGAAATGATAACAGGAGATAAAGACAAAGAGACAAAGACAAAGAAACAGGGACTGAAAGGTGGGAGAAAATACTCAGAAACAAGGATAAATAAATAAGGATGGGGACAGACAGATATACAGAGATGGAGTGGGCAGGGTGGAGAAAGAGGGACTGATAGGAATGAGGCATGAAGGGGGGAGAGAGAGAGAGAGAGAGAGAGAGATGAGGTCAGAGAGGCAGCTATATAAAAGATGAGGACTAAGAGGGACACAGAGATGTTAACAGCCAGGTATATTATAGGAAGAGGGTGACTGGATGTGATAAACAAAGATAGAAACAGATAGTGATGAAGATGAAGAGAGAGCCTGATGATGTAGAAGCTGACATTTTTGAGCATTTGTATGTCTGAGGCATGGCCCTTTGAACTGGACATGTGTTAGTTCATTTAATGCTCACAGCAATTCTGTTAAGCAGGTACTGTTATCAACCGTAGTTTGCAGATGACACTGAGGCACAGCAAGTCAGCAGCACAACTAAGATTTGAATTCAAACAATCTAGCACTGTGCTGTACTCTTGGCTACTCTGTCAGTTACAAAGAGAGACAGAGGAATGGGGAGCTGGAGACAAGATAGCAAACAGATGAGCCCCATGTAGGGGCAGAGAGATGGAGACGAGAAACAGGCACATGAGGAGAGCAACCCAATAAGAGAGATGGTAAGAGAGAGAAAAGGAAAAGATGAGGAGAGAATAAAATAGGAAAACAAGGGCAAAAACACCAACAAAGAGCTGTGTGAGAGATAGAGACAAAGAGTATAAATGTTACAGTGAGGAGAGGAGATGATAGAATGGAACAGAAAGGCGAGAATAAAGATAGGTTGGGAGTAGAGACAGATGAATGCAGCAATACAAACAGAAAGATGTGGACTGGGAAACATCCAGAGAGAAGTAGGGACAGAGCAGTGGAGACAGAAAGGCAGACAGTAAAGAGGCCAAGGAGCCAAAGAGAACTGAGAGAGAAATAGAAAAGACAGAAAATCTGGAACACACAGAAATTCAGAAACAGATGAGGGAGGATAATGTGTATATAATGTATATACACATTATATATATATATAATATGTATATATAATATACATAATACATACATATATATGTATATATATATGAGGACAGAGCCTCAGACCAAGATGAGTTAGATAGGGACAGGATGGAGACAAGGCAACCCCCAACATACTCAGTATAGAGAGAGTGGAGCAAGGAGAGGAGAGAGATGGAGAGAGAATAGGAGAGACAGGAAAAAGAAACCACCAGACAGATGTAACCAGAAAGATAAGAGAAAACAAAATGTAGACAGAGATGGGGGTTGTCTGAGAGGTGGTTAACAATGATGATGAACTTGAGGAGGGGGAGACAGTAAAAAATAATAAAGACAAAGTCATCTTGATCCAACAACTTGCAAGTATCTTGGATATATTAGGGCTGGCACTGGGCTGTGAGGTGCTCACTAGACTATGAGCTTAGGAAGGCAAGGCTTCATTATTTACTACTGTATCCTCTACCTACAATATATTCCCAATCGTGTGGAGGACTACCGTTTGTTAAATATTAGGTCCTGTGAATTGTGTATGCGTTGCACGGGTTTGCCATTAAATCTTTACAACTCAGGGGCGCCTGGGTGGCTTAGTCGGTTAAGCGTCCGACTTTCGCTTAGGTCATGATCTTGCGGTTCATGGGTTCGAGCCCCGCGTCGGGCTCTGTGCTGGCTGCCAGCTCAGAGCCTGGAGCCTGTTTCGGCGTCTGTGACTCCTTCTCTCTCTGACCCTCTCCTGCTCACTCTCTCTCTCTCTCTCTCTCTCTCTCTCTCTCCTAGAAATAAATAAAACATTAAAAAAAAATCTTTACAACTCAGGTGTAATAGGTACTATTATCATCATTCCCAGTTTACAGATAGAGAAACCAAGACTCAAAGTGATGAGTAACTTGCCCAAGGTCACACAGAGAAACTAGGAGTGAAGCCCCAGCCAGGACCAATGGCAAAAGTATTTCATGAACCAAGGATTAGGATGAATCTTTTCCTGATCATGAACTTGAGGTGCAAACAAGCAGATTCTAGTCTGCCTGGCTCCAGGGTCTACACATGTGACCACCATGCCACACTGCTTCAGTGAAGACTTACTGACACTGACGGAAACCTACTGAGCCAAGGTAAGCATGTGTGACTCCTTACCCTTTTGAGCTCCCTCCACCCAGTGAAAAAGGCTGACCTGGCCAGCTCAGAGAGACTGGAAAAAAGTCCTATGAGTGGCAGTAATAAACTGTGGAAGAACCCCAGCCTGAGACAATCAGAGAATGCTTCCTGGAGGAGAGCGTAGTTCAATGAGGCCAGAGGCAGATTTATACAGAAGTCAGGATGGGGCATCTGGGTGGCTCAGTCTGTAAGGCGTCTGACTTCGGCTCAGGTCATGATCTCATGGTTTGTGGGTTCGAGCCCCGTGTTGAGCTCTGGGCTGACAGCTCAGAGCCTCGAGCCTGCTTCGGATTCTGTGTCTCCCTCTCTCGCTGCCCCTCCCCCACTCATGCTCTATTTCTCTCTGTCTCAATAATAAATAAACATAAAAAAATTTTTAAAAAAGAAGTCAGTAAAGATTCAGGACCCCTTATTTGCACAAGTCCCTTCTAACGCTCTGCTTAACAATCAGTGAAAAATCAAAGAGTACTGAGGATTTGTTATTTTGCAAGAAACTTGAAATGCTTTAACATCTGACAGCTCATATATGAAAGAAACTAAACAGAAGTTTTCCAAATTTTGAC
>NW_027529430.1:89255-89891 GCF_008692635.1 Crocuta crocuta | reverse complement strand
GCTCACTCTCTCTCTCTCTCTCTCTCTCTCTCTCTCTCCTAGAAATAAATAAAACATTAAAAAAAAATCTTTACAACTCAGGTGTAATAGGTACTATTATCATCATTCCCAGTTTACAGATAGAGAAACCAAGACTCAAAGTGATGAGTAACTTGCCCAAGGTCACACAGAGAAACTAGGAGTGAAGCCCCAGCCAGGACCAATGGCAAAAGTATTTCATGAACCAAGGATTAGGATGAATCTTTTCCTGATCATGAACTTGAGGTGCAAACAAGCAGATTCTAGTCTGCCTGGCTCCAGGGTCTACACATGTGACCACCATGCCACACTGCTTCAGTGAAGACTTACTGACACTGACGGAAACCTACTGAGCCAAGGTAAGCATGTGTGACTCCTTACCCTTTTGAGCTCCCTCCACCCAGTGAAAAAGGCTGACCTGGCCAGCTCAGAGAGACTGGAAAAAAGTCCTATGAGTGGCAGTAATAAACTGTGGAAGAACCCCAGCCTGAGACAATCAGAGAATGCTTCCTGGAGGAGAGCGTAGTTCAATGAGGCCAGAGGCAGATTTATACAGAAGTCAGGATGGGGCATCTGGGTGGCTCAGTCTGTAAGGCGTCTGACTTCGGCTCAGGTCAT
>NW_027529430.1:88948-89209 GCF_008692635.1 Crocuta crocuta | reverse complement strand
CCTCCCCCGCTGCCCCTCCCCCACTCATGCTCTATTTCTCTCTGTCTCAATAATAAATAAACATAAAAAAATTTTTAAAAAAGAAGTCAGTAAAGATTCAGGACCCCTTATTTGCACAAGTCCCTTCTAACGCTCTGCTTAACAATCAGTGAAAAATCAAAGAGTACTGAGGATTTGTTATTTTGCAAGAAACTTGAAATGCTTTAACATCTGACAGCTCATATATGAAAGAAACTAAACAGAAGTTTTCCCAAATTTGAC
>NW_027529430.1:88269-88942 GCF_008692635.1 Crocuta crocuta | reverse complement strand
ACAGATCCTAAAAATGTACATTATTTTGAAGCTGAAACTTTTCTAAAACACAAATTTCTGTCCACCACTCTGTTAAGAAAGTCTAATGTCTTTATTCTTTCTGTAGAAAATGACCTTACCACATGCTTCAGTGACAAAATAGAAGCCATCAGACATCACGAATGGTTACTGGGTCCTCATCTCCTCACCACTGAGTCTCTAAATCTCCCATTAACTGTGTTCAGCTCTGTCTTGTTCCTCCCAGCTACAACCGAGGGGCCTGAAGACCCTCCGCCTCTTGGAGGTTCAGCGCCCCAGCTCCCAACCCCTCCTTTCCTTTTATCTTCCGCATCTTTGTCGTCTCCACCTCTACCGGACCATTCCTAGCAACAAATGAGCATAGTCTACTATCTCCCATCTTCAAAAAATCATTATTTTGGGGTGCCTGGGGGGCTCAGTTGGTTAAGCATCTGACTCTGGATTTCAGCTGACTCTGGATTTCAGCTCAGGCCATGATCTCATGGCTCATGGTTTCCAGCCCTGCATCAGGCTCTGCTTGGGATTCTCTCTCTCCCTCTCTCTCTGCCCTTCCCCTGCTTGTTCTCTCTCTCTCTTTCTCTCTCTCTCTCTCTCTATCAAAATAAACAGATAAACTTGTAAAAAAATTATTCTTTAACCCTCCTCCTACCGTCTT
>NW_027529430.1:87721-88160 GCF_008692635.1 Crocuta crocuta | reverse complement strand
CTTCTTATCTCTCTGAGCTCTGTTCCCCTTCACAGCAAAGCTTCTCAGTGGAATTGCCTACACACCCAGGTCCACTTCAATGGGGGTGAGGGAGGTGTTCTGTTTCCTCAGATTTCATGGAGGGTCTTGTAATAATTTACACTCTCAACAGCACTCTACACAATTATTCCTGTTTGTTAAATNAATATATGAACTGTTTGAATAAATAATAAATATCTGAACCATCACCTAGCTTCAAAACCAGATCATTTCCAGATGACAAAACCCCCTGGGTAACCCTCCACAGTCACATCTCTTTCCCCTCCCTGAGGTAACCACTGTCCTGAATTTTCATTTTTCATTCTTTGCTTTTCAGTGTAGTTTTATAACATATGACCGTATCTGTATACTGTGTAATTATTCATGTTTTTCCACTTTATATAAACATATTCTCCTATAA
>NW_027529430.1:81057-87703 GCF_008692635.1 Crocuta crocuta | reverse complement strand
TTGAAACAGAATTAGGTTTTCTGGGTTTCATCATACATGTTAATACATGTAGCTAGAGTTCATTCATTCATTTATTTCTTTATAGTATTTCATTGTATAAATATGTCTGAATCTATTCATCCCATACTCTTGTTTCCATTTCTTGCTGTTACAAACAGGCTCCGGTGAATATTCTTGTAGTGTCTCCCAGCACACATGTACAAGAATTTCTCTAGGGGAGAAATCCTCAAACTTTTTTTAAACTCAGAAATTCCTTTATATTCTTAAAAATCACTGCAAGGCCCCCAAAGAGCTTTCATTAATGTGGGTTATATCAATTGATACTTGCTATATTAGAAATGAAAACTGCAAGCCCCTCTGGAAAACAGTATGAAGATTCATCATATTTAAACAAATATTTTATGAAAAATAACTGTTTTCCAAAACAAAAATAATTCAGTGAGGAGAGTGGTATTGTTTTAAATTGTTGCAAATCTCTTTACTGTATGGCTTAATAGGAGACATCTGGATTCTCATACCTGCTTCTGTATTCAATCTGTTGTGATATCTAGAAAACTCCTTTCTATGTTCTTGAGAGAATGGGAGTAAAAGAAGCAAATAACACCTTACTAGTATTATGGTTTTGGCTCCCTGCCCCCCTACTTCTGCCCCCAGGATAATCCAGACCACACTGTGAGAACCACTGCTTCAGGATATGTACTTAAAAAGGCTGGGTCATAGAGTATGTGCATCATTCAGCTTTACTAGAAAATATCCAACTTTTTCTAGAAAGTAGTTGTATCCCACCAATGGTGTATCCATTCCCTCTTCATTCATTCTGGTGTTCACCCCTACCACTCCACCAAAACTACTATCAAGGTCACTACCAATATCCATGTTGCCATATCCAATGAACCTTTTTCAATCCACATCTCAGTTGACTTCTCAGTACTCTTTTTAAAAATCTCCAAAACAACCCTAGTTATGTCCCTATCTCTTTTACCTCTTTCTCAGTCTCTTTACAACCTCCTGCTCCTTCACCCAATTTCTAAAGCTGGAGTTCCTTGGAGCTCAGTCAAGGATCCTCTTCCTTTCTCTTTGCTCTGTTTCACACTGACCTCTTCTGTCATGACTTTTAATGTCATCTCTATACTCACAATCCTCATTTATATCTGAAACCCAGACCTCTCCTTTGGGATGTATATACCATTACCTGCTTTAACTTCCCCCCTTGATTCTCTTAAGGAAGTATAGAACTGAACCCTTGATCTTCCCTCTGAAAACCTGTTCTTTCTGTCTTCTTCATCTCAGTGAATGACGTAGCCCACATCAGATCCCAGACACATCTTTAATGCCTCCCTTTCCCTCCCACTCCAAGCCACCACACCAACCCCTTTCAGTTCTTTTTTAAAAATGTTAATGCTTTTATTTATTTNAGCTGAAGTCGGACGCTTAACCGACTGAGCCATCCAGGCACCCCCAACCCCTTTCAGTTCTAAATATCTCTCAAATCTGTCTACATCTCTCCATCTCCACAGCCACCACTTTAGTCCACTTGCCATTATCTTGACTGCAGTAGGCTTCTAACCTTGCCCACCTCCAATCCAATCCACAGAAGCCAAAGTACCCTTTTAAAATATACCATGTCCAGGGGCACCTGGGTGGCTCAGTCGGTGGTTAAGCATCCGACTTCCGCTTACATCATGATCTCACGGTTCAGTTTGTGGGTTCAAGCTCCCTGTCCAGCTCTGAGCTGACAGCTCAGAGCCTGGAGCCTGCTTCAGATTCTGTGTCTCCCTCTCTCTCTGACCATCTCCTGCTCACACTCTCTCTCTCTCTCTCTCTCTCTCTCTCTCAGAAATAAATAAAACATTAAAAAATTAAAAAATAATAAATTATACCATGTCAGTCCCAAATTAAAAACCTTTCAATGTAATGTATTTCAGCATTGGGAGATGTGAATTATCTACAAAAGAGATACTATTTTATCATGATCCAGTTCATATGATACAAACTGAAACAAAAGTTTCATGAAACAAACTTACTCTCTTACACAATTATATCATACATTAGTATTTTCTATTGTTTTCTCAAATTGATTTCAGTACCTTCTGCAGTTTGACATACATTTAAAAGTACTGCTTCAGTACCTTTCCATTGTTCATAGAATAAGATCCTTTTTCCTTCCCATGTCCTATAAAGCCCTACATAATCTGGCTCCCGCCTACTTCTTTGACTTCATACCCCACTTCTCTTACTCTCAGCTCACTATGCTCCAGTCACTTTGGTCTTCCTGAAGTTCCTAAGTATACCATTTCCCTTTCTGCCCAGGGCCTTCCCACTTGCTCTGTCCTCTGTGTGAAACACTTTTGCCTCCACCCATCATCTGCTAACTCCTACCCCTTCACATCTCAGCTTAAATATCAGGCCTTGCCTGACCCCCTCGGACTAAATTGTCCCCACCCATTATTCTCCTTCCTATCACCCTGTTCTATCTCTTTATACACTCTTATCACAATTTGTAATTATGTGTGTGTTTATGTGTTGTAATTATGTGTTTGTTTACCTCCCATCCTTTCCAGCACCAGACCATAAACTCATGGCCTTATTCATGTCTGTCTCATTCACTACTGCATAGCTAGTGCCTCACATGGTGCCTGGCCCATTGTGTGTGCTCCAAAAGACATTCATCAAATAAGCAGAGATCTGAAGAACAAATGAAGTGGGATAGAGGAAATGTGGAGAGTTTCACACAGACGCAACAGCATACGCAAAGACTGAGAGGCTAGAGAGACTAAGGAATGGTCTAAGACTTTTAGCTTAGACTCAAGAATGAAGTCTGAGAGTTGGCAGATGCCAAACAAATCATCAAAGGACCAGCTTAATCTTCCCTGTTGAAGAAGGTAGGTTTCCTTCTGAGCCAGTGGGGACTCACTAAAGGATTCTAAGCATGAGAGTGATATAAGTTGATTTACTTTTTCAAGAGATCGTACTGCCTACAGTGTAGAGAAGGGATTCCAGGGAACAAGACTGACACGGGGAGGCTGTGACAGTATTTCAGGTTGGATGTGGTGGTGGCCTACACTAAGGTCATATCAGGAGAAGTGAAGAGGCTACATAAATAAATTTGGGAGATATTCAGGAGGTAAAAATGACAAGATTTGGTGATTGCATAGGGATGGAGAAGAGAGAAGGGTCAGGGGTATAACTTAGGTTTCTGCTTTAACTGGGTTCTTTCACAAAAGTGATGTACAAAGAAGGACAAACAGGTTGGGATGAGGATGACTTCAGATGATGAAAAGCTGAGGTTTTAGATGCTTCTGGGGTAGTCAGGTAGCTCTGTCTAACAACCCGTTTAATGCATGGATCAGGAGAAATATCTGGACCTCTTCAAGAGGTGTCATTTTGGGAGTCATCAGCAAAAAGATGATAATCGAAGCCATGGGAGTGAATGTAATAATTGAAGAAAAGAACACAAAGACAAGAGAGCTCAGGCCAAATCCCTAAGGAACACCAACATTTAAAAGTTGGACAAAGAGGATACTGGAAAGTAAAGGAATTTAACCAAGGTAGTAGGAGAAAAATTAGAGTGTGGTGTCATGGAAGTGGCTTAAGAAGGAGGGAGTGGCCATAAGTGCAAAATACTGTGAAGAAGTCAAGTAGGATAGCCCTTGAAAAGATTCTATTAGATTTTGTGACATAGGCTGTGGCAGACTTTGATGAGAGAGCAGTATTAGGCAAGTAGTGGAGGCAGACTGGAGTGGGAAAACTGAGTGGGAAGTGGGAAAACTGAGACAGTTAAGTGTAGGAAACTCTTCTGAGGAGTTTACAGAGAGGAGTAGAGAGGGTGGTGGTTGGAGAGGGATACAATAATTGTTTACTTGTTTTCAGATGGAAGAGACCTGAGTATGGTTAGATGATGAAGGGAAGGAGCAAGGACTCTGCAGATTTGGTAGCAAGAAGTCAAGAACTTCCTTTCAGTGACCTCTGTTTACTCTGTGAAGTAAGAGGTGGGGTCATCTGCTGAGGCTTGAGAGTAGATAGAGAAGTTGGTGGTTTGAGAAGGGAGGTTTGAAAGGGCTGCTGTGGAGCATGGGAGAGAGAGTCGACTAGGGACACAGTAGGGTTGCGGGTCAGTACTGAGGACCTGGTAGAAGCTGGAGACCATGAGTTTATAGTGGCACAAAGCTGTGAGGCTGAATAGTTTTCTCCAGCAGTGTTTAGAGGCCGTTGCACAGGCATGGAAAAAGCGGACAGTTGGGCTGATCGAAGGTTGGGATGTTGCCAGGCAGATGCAACAATCCTGAGAACTGTGGCTATTGGCAGGAGAGTGGCGAAGGACCATAAGGTCTGGTTTGAGTGGAGAGAATTGTATCAAAGACAAGTCTTCTATGAGCCAAGCACTAGGGAGACTCTGGAACCTATGGAAAGGTTTCTGGAAAAGAGATTGTGAGCAGACAGAGGAAGACCTGAGAGAGGGAGAGAAAAGCAGATTTGGAGTCTGAGCTCAGAGACTTGTCTATGGGGGACCACGGAGGGATGGGGAACGAAGGCTGAGGGAAATTTTTAAGGGANCCGCGGTCTTCTTTCTCCATCCCCTTGCCCCCTCAGTCCTTCCCACACCCTTATCTTCTATCCGCCGAGACTAATGGGAGAGGGAGCACTCCCGAGAAAAATGGGCAGGATTGCAAGGCAGTAAGGGGAATTTGGTTGGGGGAACAGGGTTTGTTTGGGGGAATAGGAGAGAAGGAGTCTCCAATTTGCCAAAGGCCTACATTGCGCCAAGCACTGGGCTGGGTGCTTTACATGGGTTCTCATTTCATCTTCAGGAGCCTCCTGTGAAGTAGGTATCATTTTGTAGGGCAGAAAACTGAAGCCCAGAGAAGTTGAGTAACTTTCCCAAGGTCCCACAGCTAGTATGGAGCCAGGATTCAAAACCAGATATATTTGAGTCCAAAGTCTGTGGTCTTTCTCCTTCCCCAAACTGAGGTTGGAGACCATGAAATTAATGCCAAGCCTTCTGTTTATGTGATTTTCTCCAGTACTGTTCAGCAGCACTGGAGTATGAGTGGAAAAAAAAAAAAAAAAAAAGAGGAATGATGGAAAGATCCAAGGTTGGGGTTTTGCCAAGGTGTGTGTGGCAGGAGGACAAGGGAAGGAGAGAGTAGAAGGTGCTAATGAGAGAGTTAGGTGGAAGAGGTAGGCCTTGGGGGTCAAGCTGGAGGGGTTGATAGGTAGGGAGACGGTAGAAGGGGTGGGGGCAGAAGCCAGATGTAGCAGAGTTGTAGAGCTGCAGGACTGCAAGGATGATTGTGGAGAGAAATCAGGATGCTTGAACTTGGATTTGCAGAGGTGGAGCAGCTCTAGGTGAGGCTGGGGCCACAGGCTATTGCCTGGAGAGGCCTCTGAACTGCACAGATCTGAGTGTCTGAGGAGTCCAGTAGGGTCTTCCCCATCTGGGGACATCCCCCATGTGGACCTGAGCCCAGGAGCCACAGAGAAAGAGCAATGTTATTTCTGGTCTGCTTTCTCCTGGGCAACACTGACAGAGCTGCTGAGCCTCTGGGACCCCCCCCCCCCCCGGCGCCCACCCCCACCCTTCCTGTCCCCACACGTCACAGCAGTTCCCTGGCTTANCTCCATAGGTCTCTGGGACTATGGCCCTGCACAGTTAGCAGTAGTGAAGAATAAAGCACTGGCAAGATGTACCCCTTACTGTGTTGTGACATTGGACTAGTCATAGAACCTCTGGGAGTTTCCAGGGGCTCCCGCTTCGTGGGCTGGAGATATCCAACTGAGAAGAGGCCTTTAGTGCCCTGCCCTGCATGTTTCTCCTGCTGGGTTTCCAAACACCCCTCGATAGATGCTATATGGAGCAGGCTACTCACCCACTTTACTGTAGCACCTCTTTTCATTTCCCGAAACATGCCAGAAAGACTCCCACCTCAGGGTCTTTGCATCTTCTTTTCCCTCTACCTGGCAGCTCTTCCCCCTGATCTCTACCTGGCTTGATCTTCATCTTTCAGGTCTCAGCTCAGATGTCACCTCCTCCAAGAGACCTTTCCTGACCGCTTTGCGGGGTCGGGGGGGCACTTGTAAATCTCTATCACAGTTGCCTGTGTGCTTCCATTTTTGCACTTAGTACAGTCTGAAATTATTTTATTGTGTCTAACTTGTTTATTGCCCGTCTTCCTCCACTAGAATGTGAGCTCTGTGAGAGCAAGGGGATTGTATCTGTTTTGTTCACTGTTGTATCCCCAGTGACTAGCACAGTGCCTCACACACAGTACGCGCTTAATAAATCCTTGTTGAACAAATGCCTGAACAGATATGAAGGGAGTGCATAATAGGCCCTCAGTAACTATAGGACAACTGAATTCCTGCCCTCTAGATGCTCTTGGTCTGGGAGTCAGTAGCTGGGCAGTGTCTAGACCCTTGGTCTCTAGCCTCTAATTGATACATGGTGGTGATTCTGAGTTGCCTTCCCACTCCACCAATCCTTACAAATTACCAATCACAATACCCATCCTGAACTATTCTCCTCCTCCCCAAAAAGGCAAAAAAGTTTCCAGGATCCTTTTTCCCAATGAAGTCCCTGCCTGTGTGGGTGTCTTTTTTTTTTCTTTTTTTTTTCTACATGATAAGAAGTGTCAGGGAAAGACCAAGT
>NW_027529430.1:80383-80677 GCF_008692635.1 Crocuta crocuta | reverse complement strand
CTGGAAAAGACCAGGTTTCTCATTCAACCATTCCTAGCTGACTCAGTGTATGACACTGAGTGAGTTCCCTTCTCTGAGCCTCAATTTCCTCATCTAGAGAATGCCTTGAGGACTATATGAGATACTGGTGAGAAGCTTGCAGGATAAAATAAAATTTAAAAATATATAAGAGAAAAACCTTCTGAAGAGGAGGTGGAGGGATTACTCAGGCCCTGGCAAAGCAGGCACTGGGCCATGTGATTCACAGCAGCATGGGGTGTGAGAGGCCCAGCTCCCCCACTGCCCAGCCGGCCC
>NW_027529430.1:65323-80253 GCF_008692635.1 Crocuta crocuta | reverse complement strand
AGAGGGTGGTTGCAGGGTGTGTGTGTGTGTGTGTGTGTGTGTGTGTGTGTGTGTGTGTATGTGAGAGAGAGAGAGAGAGAGAGAGAGAGTCCTCTCAATTAAAGGGTTGTAACATTTTAGTCCACATGTTAAGATTTCTGTGTGCTTGCAGACTTCCTCACTCAGACTGCTGAGGCCTTTACTGAATCACTATCCTTAGGGGCCAGTGGACCATCGCGGAAGGGTGGTGCTTTTTAAAATAATACAGTTGACTCTTGAACAATATGGGGATTAGGGGCACCAAGCCACATGCCCCTCCTTGCACAGCCAAAAATCTGTGTATAACTTTTGACTCCCCAGAAACATAACTACTAATAGCCTTCTTTTGACCAGAATCCTTACCAAAAACATAAACAGTCAATTCCCACATCATTTTGTATATGTATTATATACTGTATGCTTAAAGTAAGTTAGAGGAAAGAAAATGTTATTAAGAAAATCATAAAGAAGAGGAAATACATTTATGGGACTGTACTATATCAAAAGTATCCACATATAAGTGAACCTGTGCAGTTCATACTGTGTTGTTCAAAGGGTCAGCTGTAGTTATATCTTATTGATGCGAAAAACCTTCAATTGCTTCAAAGTGCTTTCTCTTTTAGTTACCCTGATTCTTGGTAGGGAAAGGGGTGATCATTTTTATCCCCATTTTCCAGGTTGATAAAACCTAAGGCTTAATTGGGTTACTGAGACAACTCAGTGAGATACCAGAGTAGACTTTGAAAGAGTTCTCAGCTGTAGGTTTGCTCACAGAGATTTGGTGAAACCCTACCCCAGCCTAGGTTTGAAGCCTAGAATATCCTTCCAGATGCTATGTGGGAAGTAGCTTGGGGCCTAACTGTTTCTCAGTCAAAACAGTTGCACCTGATGTAAAAGTCTTTTCATGTGTAGTAAAGAAATAAGCCAATTGAGAGGGGCAGCAAGAAGGCTGGCTTCTTCTAATTTGGAGCCTAGGGCATCATCAGAGACTCCAAGAGTTAGAATTGGAGCTGGAAAGGGCCCTAGACACCATCTGGTTCTGGGTTTCCCAAACTGGGTGAACATCAGAATCCTTTGTTGACTTTGAAAAAATAACTGTGATTCCCAGACTCTACCTCAGAGCTCCAGAATCTTGGGGTTGCAATCCAGGAATCTATTTTTAAAACTCCCCAAGGTGATTCTTATGCACAGCCTAGAGTGGAAACTGATTTTTAGTTGAGGTAGTAGAGGCTCAGAGAGGCAGTTTACTCAAGATCCCACAGTGAGTCAGCCTGATTATGGCCAGGAGTATGGCCTACCCTCTAAGGCCCTCTCCTCAGAACCCTATGTGGGCCTACCTCCCTCTCTCCCAACCCCGAAGGAAGGCATGGGATCTAAGCTAAAGGGGGTTAGTTAGCCCGTCACTCACATACACACAAACACTGGCTGCCTCAGTTTACCATCTATGCTTGGCTGTCATGAATAGCTGCCATTTGGCACTTCAAGCTGGAAACCAGTTGCAGTTTTGGGACTGTAGGCAGAGGAAACCAGCATCAGCAGCACCCATAACAGGGCCTGGCCCAAAGGAAGGGCTCTAGGGAGTGGCAGCAAGGTTTGTAGAGCTAAGAGGAACATGAAGGGCAGTTCAGGTAAGAATTTCAGTAGAAGCAAGGGCACTGAGACATGGGGCATCCTGGGAACTGTGACTGGTATTGAGAGGAGTAAGGGATACAGCTGGGAAAGGGACTTTATCGTAGGGCAACAGAGACCATTGAAGGGTTTATTAAGCAGAGGAATGTTGTGCTCAGATGTGGGTGTTTGAGAGATCCCCATAGTTACCTGTGGAGAGCGGATGGTAGGGGCACAAGAATGGGAGCAGAGAGATAGGCAGGTGGGCGTTGCAGTCATCCCAGTAACAGGTGATTGTAGCTTGGGTTAGAGTGGTGGCAGGTAAGGACAATAAGACCTGAGAGGTATTTAGGTGCTAACATGGATAGGCCTTGGTGGTGGCTTGGATGCAGAGGCCAAGGAAGAAGGAAAAGTCCATGATGAGTTTGTGTGTTGTTGTCTGAAACCAACTACAGTGGCCCAATGGGTGGTGGTGGGGCCATCTACATGCAAGAGAAGGAGCAGGTCTGAGGGACGATACTGAATTTGAAAGGCTTTAGGGGACATCAAGGTGGAAGTGGCCAGGAGGCATTTGGATGGAAGGTTGGAAAGCTCAGAAGAGAGAGGTCTGGGTGAGATATGTTTGGGAATCCTCACCACCAATGCATACCGTGGATTACAAAGCAGCTCATGGGGAAAAGTGCATGGTTCTGGGGCCAGTCCCATCCCTGAAGACTTAGATAGTGCTCCACTATCTATGATCCACACCCAGGTGGACCATTCATTACCTGCCCAAATGTTGCCTTAGAAATGCCTTGGGGAGGGGGAGCAGTTTTTAAAGCATATTTGCATAAAGCTGAGACCCATTTCACATATACCCAGGGTAGTGGCCGTTGCAAAGAACTGAGAGAATACTCCTGAAAAGAGAATCAAACATTGGTAAAGTAAATTCTCGTGGCTCCCCCAGTGTTCTCCATTTTGAGGGCATCCTGTGAGGCCATAGAGGGAGGTTGCTTATGGAAAGAAGAGGGGGCTCATGACAGGAGGGGGGTGGTGGGCTCTGCTGGGGATTTTTGAAGAGCAGCAGTTTAGGATTCCAGGGGAATGTCTGGGAAAAGACCCAGACTTGGTTCAGTCAGCTGGGGCCTTCCAAACAAACACAACAAAATATAAAGACTCTGGAAAGCTGGGAAAAGGACTTCCCTGACAGGACTAAAAGAATTGCAGTTTCCAGGTTGCAGATGGTTGGCACCCCCTTCCTTGGCCTTTTCAGGTGCCTCTGCCCATGTGGGAGGGCCTGGCTGGAGCTATCTGCTTCCTCAAGGGTGAGTGGCAGCTGTGTCCCAGACAGACTCCAATCATAGCTTTCTGGGGGCCAGTTAGCTAAATGCCTTAGGCAGATGTGGAGCTGGCCAGATCCTGGGTGGGTGGGGCTAGGACCTGTCTGGAATGAGGGCAGAAAGCACCGTCTGCCATTGGCCAGCCCTGCAGAGTTATGTTCCCTCCTCTGGAGAAAGCAGACATCCTTGGATCAGTGAGTCCGGCCTCTCTGGGCTCTAATACCCAGTTCCTTGGACTTGGAAGGTATCATGTCTCCAAAAGGTGCCTCAAAACACACAGAGCTGGAGACAAGGATGCAGGGCAGTAGTCTGAAGGAGTCTCAGCACTCCTGGCTCTACCATTAGTTCACTGTGCCCTAGGCTTCCTTTCCCTTCCCAGGGCCTTATTTTCCCCCATTTATAACACCGGGACCTGGTCATTGCATTTGCCTGGCAAATAATATGGTATCAATAAATACTTGGTAATAAATACTTGGCAGAAAAGGTAAAGTGAAAGGGGAGGAAGAAGGGCATTTCTTTATTCAACATACGTCTATCAAGGACCTACTATGTGCTTGGCCCTGTGCAAGGTGCTTGCTTGGTGTGCAACAAGACAGGCACAATCCTTGTGCCCATAGAGCTTCTTTCTAGCAGGGAAGATCTACATAACAAGTAATTCCAAGCACAGATGCTGCAGGAACATATAAGGAGAGGGGTAAGCAGGGAAAAGAGGGCACTTGAGTTGAGACTCCCAGGATAAATAGAAGTCCAGAGGTAAAGCAAAGCGGAAAAGCCATTCAGGCCATGGGAACAACATGTGCCAAAGCCCCAGGCGGAAGAGAGCACTTTCGAGGAACAGACAAGAGGCCATTGTGGTTGGAGGGTGGGGGTAGGGAAGTGTTCTTGAGCTGGGCCTTACTTGTCCCCAAAGTCTGGAGGTTGGAGTTCATCCGGGAGACAAGGGCTACAGGAATCTGTGTTTTCATAAACTGATTGTGGTGTGGAGAATGCCTTGTAGAGAGGGTGGGAGGGAAATCAGTTAGGAAGTAAGGAAATCAGTTAGAGTGTGAAAAAGCTTCTGGACTGTGAAGCTAAGAAGGTTGAGTCTGCTAAGGCTTAGGGACTGGCTAGATGTGTAAGTTAAGGGAGAGGGAGGAGACAAAGAGAAAGCCCAGCCTCTGGCTTGGGGAACTGTGTGGATGGATGTGCTGCTGTTGGGATTGGGAAGGCAGGAGGAGGAGCCACTAGGGGCCGGGTGTGGCTTGGGATGCAGAGTCTGAGGAGTCTGAAGACAGGGGATTGAGTTGCCAGTACCCAGCAGGCATCAGCTGTGCCCACCTGGGCCCCAGAGTTAAGGGCAGGAGGATGAGGGGCACAGGTGTGTGGCTGAGGCCCAGAGGGAATGGAAGGCTCTTCCTGGTGCTGGCAGCTGTTAGCACTCTGTGGTGCTTTCCTGTAGCCCTTGCACAGAAGGGGTTAAGTCACAGCAGGAAGGCGGTGGGAAAGGCGGGACTGGCAGGGCTGGCCCTAGGGAGCAGCAGCTGGCAAAGAAGCCCTTCCGTTTGGGCCTGCTAGGCATGCAGTAGCTGCCCACACCACTACCTTTGCCTTCACCTTCACCTTCTCTTCTCACCCCCCACCCCAGCTCCTTCCCAGTTTCCCTAGTCCTGGCCTCCCTGACTAATGCATTCCAGGTGTTGACACAGCCCCAGGGGCGGCAGGAAGTGGGGCAGGGAAGGTGTAGGTCTCCTCTTCCTGTGCATCTCCTAGGGCCTCCAGTTTCCAGGCCTCACTGGCTGTTCTGTTCTTTGGGTAATTCCTTTAGGGACCCCTGTTTGGGTCCTGAATCCTTGGTGTGGTCAGACAGTAGCGAGAATCCCCCAGACCCAGCTCTGCAACTTCCTAGCTTTGTGTGACCTTGGGCGAGTCACTTCACCTCTCTGTGCCTCAATTTTCTCATCTGTAAAATGAGGTTATCATGCCCACCTCTGAGTGTTGTCATGAGAATTAAATGCCACAGGTAAAGAAAATCCGCAGCTCTCAGCATGACACATTATAGCCAAGTTCAACAAATATCCCTGGCCCACCCTTTTTGTTTCTGCCCCCTTGCCTCTCTGAGCCTGCATCCCTCACTGTCTCTGTCTCCCTTCTGACTTGCTCCGGTTTTACAGTTTCCCTCTCTAGCTGTCCCACTCCCTGTAGTTTTCCTGTCTTGTCCTTCCTTGTCTTTGTCCCAGTTTCTCTCTCTCTCTCTCTCTGCCTTTTTCTCTCATAATCTTTCTGTGTTACTAACTCTCAAATTTGACCAGGTTTCTGATGAGAGGGGAAGGGAAATGGGTGGATGTTGGGTCCCTGGGTTCACACACAGCAGGGGTCAGAGGGGCCATCCCCTAGTGGCTCTGTCCTCACAGGAAGGGAAATCCCAGCCAGCGTGGCAGCCCCAGCACTGGGTAATTACTGCCCCCAGTGCTCCCAGCTGCAGCTCCACTCCCTTCCCTTCCTGTCCTCTGAAGTCCCCAGCCCCTCCTGGGGGTGGAGCAACCACCCCCATCCTTCTCTGGCCTCAGGTCCAGAGACACTGGGAGGAGAAGGCCCTTATAGCAACCCAGCAACTGCAAGAGGGATGGGCTGCCTGTGCTCCCATGTGGCTGTGTGTTGTGTGTGTGTGTGTGTGTCTGTGTGTGCACACGCCACACACGCATGCACATGTGCCTGGTTGCCTGGCTGTTATTATCCCCAAGTGTCTGTTTTGTGTATATCTTAATGTTATTATTTCTGTATGTCTGTGTATATGTTTGAGTGTATTTGTATATATCTATGTGTGTCTTTGGGTCTGTATTTGTTGTATGTTTCTATTTGCCTGCTTGTGTGTCACCTTGGTTCTGTCTGAGCCCCTGGGAGTTTCTAGATGTTTCTGCATGTGAGTTTCTGTTTGTAGATCTCATCTGTGTGTGTTTCTGTGCCAATGCCTGTCTCCATATATCCACTATGAGTCTATATCTTGGTGGTGGTTGTGATTGGTATGTGTCTGGCAGTGGAGGGGGTGGTGCCTGCCTGTCTTTTGGCCCTTCCTGCCACTTCCTCCTGTTCCGGAATGTTTTTACAAACCCAGGACTCTTCGTTGTGCCCTCAAACATACTCTTCACCTCCCTACTCCTAGTATTCACACCACTGCTCACTTTTCTTCCCTTGCCTGCAGGACTGTGCCCAGTCCACCTAAAACCAAAAACATACACCCCATTCTGGATGGTTGAACTTGAAAACCACCTCCTTTAGAAAGCCATTCCCACTCCCCCCTCCAAATGTGATTTCTTTCCCAACTCAGCAAACAATGGCTGAGGATGTGCTCTCTGACTCTGGACACAGACATGCTTGGGATCCAGTTCCAGTTTAACTGTGTATCATCAGACAAGTTATTTTACTTCTCTGCATCTCAGATTTTGTGCCTATAAAATGGAGCTAATAGTACACAAGGTTGTTAGAAGGACGCCTGACAGGAAAGCATCAGCACAATGCCTGGCCCAGAGTACGTGCTTAACAAACACTTGAATCCCCATACTTTATACCCTCCACTAAAAAGTGAACACCTTGAGTTCCAGAGAGTTCTGAAAGCTCTAGCAATCCCCTGCCCTCTTCTCCAGGCACCTTGCACAGGCAAAGTGTGAACTGGACCAGGCAGAACAAAAGGCAGATTCCAGTTCAGGGAACTGCCTACAAGTATTGCATGAGCCAGCTCCCTGAGCCTCATCAGGCCCAGAAGACAGTGGGCCCTAGCAGAGGGTGAAAGAAGGGACCTCCAAGGCTGCCACCCAAGAGCCAGAACATGTCAGTTAGGGCAGGAGGTAAATGGCAGAGGTGGAAGGGGCCTTAAGGACCATCCACTTCAGATATCAGAAAGTGGTGGCCCACAAACTGAGTTTGACTCACAAATTTTGCTTGGCCTACTCACTGTTTTCAAAACTAGGGGGTTTCCCATAAAAGTTTAGATTTCTCATTCTCTTGAAATATTGGAAGATCTGAAAACACGGAACCCTGTTACTTGCAAAGTGACAATTAGATAGAAGGGAGGAGCTACTTTCCCTACTTCAGGGGATGCACGTGCTCTCCAGTTTACTCCACTCCTTACCATTCCCTAATGTCTTATACTGCTCCATTTTACAGAAAGATATTCACTTTCCATGAGGGTCCACACTTTACAGGAACATCCTTCACTTTACAGAAGGGGCCTCACTTTATAAGAGACTTCCTCCATTTTACAGAAGAGTCTTCTATTTGGCAGAGTCCTTCTACAAAAAGGTCTTTATAGAACTCTTCTCACTTTATAGAATGCCCCTCCATTTTGAAGAAGTCTCCTTCACTATGGAGAAGTTGCTTCCCTTTATAGAAGGGGCATTCTTTGTATCAAAGAAACCTCCCTTTTATAGAAAGTTTCTCTATTTTGCAGGAAGGAAAACTTACTTGCAAGAATGGTTCCCACTTTCCAAAAGTGCCTTCACTCTGCAAAAGGTGCCCCTTTTTTTCTGCAGAGTCCTTACATTCCAAAGACCAGTTCACTTCAGGAAAGGAAACTTCAGAGCTACCCACAGGGTTCTTGTAGAGAGCTTCCCCTGCCCTTCTCACACTTGATGGAGCATTGTGTTTGAACTTTCACAGAGATCTTCTGTCAGACCAAGCAAGATCTGGGTTAGTCTGGCCACAAAGGTGTAGGGCAACTGGGCTGGACCTCACATTCAGGTCCAGGAGGAAGGAAGGAGGAAGGTGGGAGGAAGTGGGGCCACTTTGCCTTTATCCCCTGCTTTTTTCTCAAAGTGAGGGACCCCTCTTCCCCACCAACAGAGCTGGCGTTCCAAAAGGCACTTTCTTATATGCTGTTGTTCTTTCTTCTTCCACTCCCTCTGGTCCCTTTCTCCACTCCACCCCACCCCACCCCACTCCATCCCACTCCACCCCACCACCAGGAATTCCAACTGTCCCTGGGGCCTACCTCTTAGCCTGGAGAGGCTGAGATCTGGGGGCTGCAGAGAGAAGCATGCAGTGAGGGTCAGGAGGCCTGAGTGCTGGGGCCAGCTTCTACCCACTATAGCATCTCACCAGGTCCTCAAAATGAGGAACACACACATATTCTCTCCCATTTTACAGATGGGGAAATTGGGGTCCAGAGCTGTGAAGCAACTACCCAGGCCACCATGAAATTAATGGCTGAGGTCCAGTCTGAGGCCCTATTTGCTGACTTGAGATTGAGCCAAGGCTATAGCTGGGAGGTGGGGGAGAGGGTGTTGCTGGCCAGGGAGGGGGCATGCTAGCAGCGGAAATTACTAGAAAGAGGTGAGAGAGAAGCAGGGTCATTCCAGCGGAAATGGACAAATGGGGAGCCCTTATCTTCAAACAGCTAGATGGTAGACCTGCTCTACCAGGAGCCCCAAAACATGTGCTCAGAGAACGTGCCAACTAGAGGCATGCAGCAACCAGAAACAATTTTTGGAATGAATTTGCTATTTCAATGACAATAAGTTGTTATGGAAAAATTCAAAACTCTATTATTCTTCCTAATTCTTGTTTTACAGNTTGAATTGCGTGATGGGGTACCATTGTCTTTTCTTTGCCCTGATCTAAGGAGCTGTCAAGGAGCGTGGGGCTGGATTCTGTGTCCATCTCTGGCTGGGTTTGCTCGTGTTTCTTGGTGTATCAACAGCTTTGTGTTGGGTTGCAGCCTGAGACCCACGGGTTTATTTATCTTTGTGCATAGTTTTGTGTCTTTGCAGATGTGCAGTTCTGTTGGCTTTCAAGTTTAACTCACATTGCAGTGTGGGTGGGGGCACTACCCTTACCCTCTTTGTTTCATGGACTCCCCCCAAACCAGGGGGCTGTGATTACTATCCGATTATCCAGATAAGTAAACTGAGGTCCAGTTAGATAGAGAGGCTTGCCCAGGGTCACGCAACTAGTAAGTGGGGATGTTGGGATTTAACCAGGGTCTGTGTGACTCCTGAACCAGCTCTTCCTAAAGAAAGTGCCACAACACCTCAACACCACAGGTCAGTCAGTGAGAACAGTTACGCAACCCCTCTTTGGAATAGTCACATACCACAGGTTTTAAATGATTGACCTTGTTTTTAGTAAATAAGACCAGATTCAAGGATATCCCAGAAATAATGTTGCTGTCATGAGCATTCGGGTACCTACTGTAGGGAAATTGGGTAGAGCTCACAGCTTGCCTAAGGCTTAAATGAACAAGAGACTAGGGTGCCCTTGTTGCCAGGTGCCACCTCAGAGGCCTTGCCCTGCCTCATTCACTCTAAACCCTCCTTGACTAAGGGTGCTAAAATGTGCTCAAATAAAGTACAGGTAGATTTGAATTCCAGATCTACAACAAATGATTTTTTAGCATAGCGTAATAAAGTTTTAGTATAAGTATGCATGAGACATGCTTATACTAAGAAATTATTCATTGTTCATCTGAAATTCAAATTTAACTGGGCATTGTGTACTTTATCTGGTCACCCTGTCCCTGGCCTCTCCCTCCCCTGAGGTTCCCCAGTCCCAACATGTTGACCCCCTTGCATTTCCTGAGCCCTACCTTAGCTTTTCCTGAATGAGAGTCTCCTGTCTTTGATATTGGGAACTCCCTGAGGGTTAAGGTTGAGATTACCTTTTGGCCTGCTGAGGGCCTGTTGGGACTGTACACCCTCCACAGCAGACCTGGGACAGTGCCCAGCACTCCTGGGGTGTGCTTCTGGTCGGTGACAAGAGATATCAGAATGGCAGCAATGGTTGTGTGTGAGCACAGTGAGCCAAGCACATCACATATGGATGTGTGAACGACTCTGCGGTTCTCACTAGGTCCTCGAGGGCTGTGCATTGTCAATGTGTCTACTGGGTACATTTTCACAAAGTATTATAAGGTTTGGTGGTGTGACTTTCTGGAGGCAAGGGCTTTGTGGCCTCTGCTCTAATGGGCACTGGGATCTCTGGTAAACCCAGTGGTGGAGGGGGCAGTTCTGGTGGAGGACTTTGTCAGATGTAGAGGTGTGAGTGTGTGTGTGAGAGACAATGCTGTGGATTGTCAACTATAAAAAATGGGCTGGAGAACACCAATGCAGGACCTAGCCAGGTGGGAATGGGATGAGGCAATGGGACGGGCTGAGGTATCCAGGAAAGGAGAAGGCATCCCTTGGGAGCTCCCCAGGGGCAGAGATGGGATTTTTCACATCCTCCAGCATGCATCTACTTGGGCTCAGAGCAGGGCTCAGAAATATTTGGGGAACTGAACTAAGTCTAGGGAAGCCAGAGAGTTCAACAGGGTTGTGAGGTGATATGGAGGCCTAGCTGAGAAGTTCCTGGTTTCCCCATGGGCAGTGAGAAGTCACAGAAGGTTCTTGTGCAGATAAGTGGCATGACCTGAGCTGGAGATCCATCTGCCCACCTGGAGGGAGCAAGATGAGCACGAGGGGACCATTGAGGGAAAACACAGGAGGGGGCAGGGAAATGTAGGCAGAGGAACAGGAATGAGGAGCACTGAAACAGGAGAGGGGGGGATCTTGAACCTTCTTCCTTCAGTGAAGCCTCAGCTGGTTCCTGGCTGGGCCTTGGCTCCTGAACTGGAACCCCACTGTAATCTCCTTGCAGGTGAGCATTGAGGTATTGCACTCACTAGCCACACTGCAGTTCACGACTTTCTGAAGCACTGGGGTACACCCCTCTCCCTCCTACTTCCCCTTTTTTCCAGCTTCCCTTGGAGAGCAAGATTAAGAAAGGAGTCTAGCTCAGGACCAATCTGCTGAAACTCTGCCATTGACTTGCTGTGTGACCTTCGGCAAGTCGTTGCCCATCTTTCTGCCTTCATCTATTTAGAAACTGGGAACACAGTCCCTGCCTCTCTCTCCTAGGAATCCAGAGTGTCCCAGAATATTTGAATTTTATTGAGCCTCCCATTCTGCAGGGATGCCTGCAAGGAGGCAGAGAGAAAGGAGAGGCAGGTCCATTGGTGGGCTCCCAGGTGATGTGGATAAGAAGGAATTAGAGAATGGGCCAGAGCAGGGCTGCAAAGAATGGTATGGTTACCCTACTCCCAAGACAAGCAGTGGAACAAAGAGAGAGAAGCCCAGCCAGGGGGCCCCCAGCTGCTTTGTACAGACTTGGTAGGGAGAGCTCACCTAGGGAGGCCTGCCTGCTTTGAGGTGTGGAGATGGATGCAGACAAGGGGCACCTGAAACCCCAGAACCTATGTATGTATTTGAAGGGGGTGTCTCTGCACAATGGGATTCCTGGCTTTGCTTGCTAGATCTCTGGCCCTGTCAGCTACCCTGTCTCTCACTTTCTCTGGCCATTTGTCTCTCAAACTGTGTTTCCTCATCTACTGTCCTCCAAGTGATTCATCCTCTTCAACTCCACACCCAGGGGGAAGGCAGGGCAAGACCAGGCCAGGATGTGCTGAGCAGGGCAGGGTATGCTGCCCAGCTGAGCTGAGAGGAGCACCTCCTCCCTCCCAGTCAGGGTCCTGCCTGTTCAAGTGGGAAAGGAAGTAAGGAAACTGCACCCAAGTCAAGGTACTGGGTGGAGGAGTGGGGCTCTGCCTGGGGTCTGGGGCACCATGTTCTTTCAGGGCTGGGAGGGGACAATAGCCAGAGTCCCCTGGGGCCTACCTGGCTAGACTGTGGCCAGAGTAGGGCCCAGGACCCAGGGAAGGTGCTGGAACACTGTGGGTTGGGCTATTCCTTCCCTCCAGGACTGGGAGACCCAAAATTCCTGTGGCTCCTTTTGCCTATGTGACCCTATAGGTTGTCTCTGCATGTTATAGCTGATGTTTTTGCAACAGGGGGTACATGTAATACCAGGATCACTTACCCAGTAGGCACATGTCAAGTGTGTATGTATGCCTGAGGCCCTAAGACCCAAGGACACCATGGACATGTTTGTTTCATGAGTATGACATAGTAAATTAGGGCACATGTCTGTGATTGTGTACCTGTGTTTCTGGGTACATGGTGGTGTGTGATTTTATGATGTTATCCCATTGTGTGAGGCAATATCTAACATGACATAATGACCCTGCATGGCTATAGTCTTGATGACTGTGTGAATCATTTGCAAGTGTGTGAACCATTTGCAGGTGTGTGAACCTGCGACACCATATTATGGCATGTGTCACACTCTGTGGCCCTGCAACTGTGACACATGGTATAAATTACACTGTATATCTTTGTGACTCAGTGTAAACATATTTGAGGAGTATATATGATGGTAAGTGGCTGGGCAATTATTGTATGAAACTGTATAAAATGAGAGGCTTGCCACTGTGTGACTCTTTGTAACTGTGCATGACTCTGTTTGCTGGGTGTACGTGATACTGTGGGGCTGTGTGGTAATGTGTGAGGTTGTGACTATGGGTCTTTATGACTGTGTGCGACCAGGCTTTCAGAAGCATGATGGCATGTGATTAGATATTTGAATTTGTGTGGCCCTGCAGTTGTGTGAAACAGTCTAAATCACACCATGTGTTTCTGTAACTGAGTGGACACTTTTGTGATTGGTGATGTGTCAGACTATATACACAGGAGAACAGACCCTGTGGGTGTGATAGGCTATGTGGCTATGGCACAGCAAAACCAACACCATGTGTGGGGGTGGGAGCTCTTGACTGCCACTCACTATCTTGTTCTCACACCTGTTTGCCTGCATCCTTCCCTACACCGTGGCCTTTCATTGGCTTCCTTCCGTCCACAGGATGGTCACCTGGCTCCTCAGCCTGCCTCCAGGGCTTGTCCTCTCTGCTCTGCCCACCACCCCCACCCCACCCCACCCCACCTCCACACTGACTTCTCTCTCATTTACCNCCCCACCTAGCCAGGCCCACCTGAGCCCCATACTCCTTCCCTCGAGACAGGTCATCCTGGAGAGTCCCCCATTGTCTCCCAGACAGAATCTTCTCTCCCAAAAGTAACCATCATCTTCCCTAGGGCCAAAGACAGAGGTGGATTGAGGGAAGCCCACAGTGAGGGAAGAGGTGACAGTGCAAAAAAAAGCCTCCCTTTTTCTGAATTTGTTGCCTGCTGTTTTAAAACTGTTCCTGTGACCTGGATGCTGAGTTCTTTGTGTGTGATTATGCATGGGTGTGGAAGCAGAGGAGGGTAGCACAGATTAGCGAGAGGCTGGGATTTTAAGAAGCAAAACTTTTGCTCATGAAATACAATTTTGTCATAGCATGCTTAGCTGTATAAAATTGTAGACAAGGAAGTCCAGATATTCTCAGGACCTTAAGAAAGAGGGTGAAGAGCAGTTTAGGCTCAGCATACTCACTGTTGCTATATAAACAAGGGCTGCAAACACGTACACAAATTGTAGCCTGGTTAAACTCCCTAGTAATAATGCCTGCTACCATGCAAGGAATCAGTGTATGGATCACAAAGAACTCTTGTCTATTATGAAAACAGCCAGCCACAGCCCTGAGCCTGGGTCCCCATCTGAGGGCTGTGGTAGGGGCCTCCCAGAAAGGCAGTATGCCCAAGAAAGGGGCTCAGGGAAAACCAATACCCCAATACCTGCTAAGACATACAAGTCTCCAGGCTCCTTTAGGATAACATCAATTGCTTCACACCCAGGTTCTCCTTTTCTGCAGGGCTGCACCAGGGAAACCGAATCCTGGTTAAAAGTTTGTCCCTTGACCCTGGCCAGAGCCTTGAACCTCATCCAGAAGGTCCCCAGCGGCTTCGCTCAGACCCAGGCCCCCCCACTGAAACCCCCAGCCAGCGTCCTTCACCACTGAAGCGGACACCAGGCCCAAAGCCACAAGGTAAGTGGTTCCAGAGAGGGGCAGAGAAATGGCCCAGGGGAGGAGATAATGGAGAGGAAAGGTTGGCCAGTGGCAGAGGAGAGGGCTCCTTAGAAGGATCGGAAGCACCGTGGTCTAGGAGCTGAAGGCTGTGGCCTGACACTAATACGTACATACTGGCGTCTTGCCTCAGGCCTGCTCTGTACCTGTCTTGGGCAAAGGTGCAGACTAGGAGTTTGTGGAGGGTTTTGTGGCCTGACTATGACAGCTACATCTAAACTCAGCTCATTGGGATCTCCCCTCTCTCTTTTCCCTCTCCGTTTCTCCAGTCCCCCCAAAGCCCAGCTATCTGCAGATGCCCCGGATGCCCCCACAACCTGAGCCCATTCCCCCTCCACCATCACGCCCACTGCCTGCAGACCCCCGAGTGGCCAAGGGCCTGGCCCCCAGGGTGGAGGCCAGCCCCAGTTCTGCAGCGGTATCCTCACTGATTGAAAAATTCGAAAGGTAAGTCTGATCCCTGAGGGACCCTGTGGGGCTGAGGGTGGACCTGGGACAGGAAGGACAGCTTTAAGACAAGACTCTCAGCCAAGCTCATACCCTGCCTCCATGTGTGTCCACCACCCACCTCAGAGAGCCTGTGATTGTCGCCTCGGATAGGCCAGCCCCTGGCCCCAGCCCAGGTCCCACAGAGCCAGCCATGTTGCCACAGCCACTCCCACAGCCACCAGTGCCCCAGCTTCCTGAGGGTGAGGCCTCCCGCTGCCTGTTCCTGCTGGCTCCTGGGCCCCGGGATGGCGAGAAGGTGCCCAACCGGGACAGCGGCATTGACAGCATCAGCTCGCCATCCAACAGTGAGGAGACCTGCTTCGTCAGTGATGACGGGCCCCCCAGCCACAGCCTCTGTCCTGGGCCCCCTGCCCTGGCCAGTGTCCCTGTTGCTTTGGCTGACCCCCACCGGCCCGGCTCCCAGGAGGTTGATAGTGACCTGGAGGAGGAGGATGACGAGGAGGAGGATGAGAAGGACAGAGAAATCCCAGTGCCCCCGATGGAGAGACAGGAGTCTGTGGAGGTACTGACCCATGCTCACCGAGTGGCAGGACCGTGTGGAAAAACCAGGAGCCTGGCTTTTACACTTGGTTCTTCCCCAGCTCATTATTTCTCAAAACAGGGCATTGTTTCCACTTTGGATGTTTGGCTTCCCTGGTCTCCTGGTACTAAATATCAGTAGCAAACCC
>NW_027529430.1:16131-65301 GCF_008692635.1 Crocuta crocuta | reverse complement strand
ATATCTACCCCCCCCACACACCTGCTTCACTGTAACTACCAACATGACCATGCACAGTTCCAAATGACCACTGAGAAAATTATACTTCCCTCATCAGAGAACCACTAGCTGTACCTGTTTTTCCATCTTGAAGATGAGCATTTTAGTTGGGAATCCTTAAAGCCCTGTTCCAGCTGGAAAATCCCAAGACTCAGTAGCTATGTGACATTGGGCAAATCTCCACACCCCTATGACAAGCCTCAGTTTCCTTATTTGTAAAATGGAAAGTACTCATATCCAGAGAGACTTCCTGGCAGCTGGCCTCCAGAGGAGCATAAGAGCTAGAGCCCCTCCTGTCCAAACAACCTGGGACTGTAGCAATGAAGGCTCTTGGCAGCAGGAAATTGTTTCTGTGCCCCCACAGCCTACAGCTGCTTTCAGAGGCATCCTTGCACTTAAGTTAGGTTGTAGCCAGAACACCTTCTTCACCAGAAGCCAGCCCAAATGTAGGGCCCGAGACCAGGAACTCAGCAAATGTGTTCAATGAATTGGAAACTGGGCCAACAGGCAATGAGTTTCATATATTCTGGTACTTTCGTGTTTTCTTCACATTCCAGGTACTCAGCAAACTTTTGCTGACAGTGAACTGAGTGGGTGAATAAATAACACGTATAGACTACTTAATCTGTGGTCTGCTATGTTTTACTTATATTAAATCATTTAATTATCTCAATTGCAAATGAACTTAGGTCCTATCACTATCAGTATATGTAGATGAGAAGACTCAGATACTGAGCAGTTACACAACTAATGCAAGCTAATGAATGGCAGAGCTAGGATTTGAACCCAGGAAGTCTGACTTCCTGGCCCACACTGCATTATGCTAAATGGATAGAGAGAGCAGATGACTCGGTGCATGAGTGGCCAAGTGAGAGAGTGCATACTGTCAGAACTGAGGAGTGGCCTTTATGGTACACTGGGGAGTCAGATATGAAGTTGGGAGGCTTGTGGGTCTAGAGATGGGGGTTGGGATTATCCGAGGGTAGCATTGGGCTTAGAGTAGCATTTGAGCTCTTTAGAGAATTCTGAGGGTGCGATTTAGGTTACAGGATGATGGATGAGTGGTTGCCTCTTCTCCTTTCCAGTTGACCGTGCAGCAGAAGGTATTCCACATTGCCAATGAGCTCCTGCAAACTGAGAAGGCCTATGTTTCCAGGCTCCATCTCCTGGATCAGGTGAATGGCCCCTAGGAGATCCCAGGGCCCCAGGACCTGGTAGGTGGGTGCCACGGAGGAAGTAACAGGGCCTGAGCTCAATTACCATTACCAATCTAGAGTTGGTAAGACCCCTTTCTGACCTTGACCCTCATCCTGTCTCTCAAGTCAATGTTGATTATGACTCCAAGCTTGATCTTTGTACCAACCCTCATTCCTAACTTTGGGTGGGTACATCAACCCTGACTGCAACTCTTACCTAGATCCTAAAGTTACCCCAGCTGTAAACCAGACCCTGAACTTCATTCTAATCCTGGCCCTATTTCTGACCCAAATCCACTAGAATCCCTAAGGGTAGGAACTTTTGCTTGCTTTATTCACTGTGTTATCCCAGCCACTACAACAGTGCCTGGCACACAGTAAGCATTCACAAATACATGTTAAATGAATGGATCTGACCCTGAACCTAATTCTTGATCCTGCTCCTGACTTCTCATTGTCCCAATGCCTACCTCCAGGTCCTAAACTCGATAACCTGAAATCCAACCCGACACTTAAGCCTAGCTCCATTCCCTCTCTCCTCAGTCTCAAGACCAATGCAGATCCCAAAGCTCCACAGAGCTAACCACAAACACTGCCCTCACCTACAAGATGCCCCTTCCCCAGCCAAGCCTCAGGCCCAGCTGGGCTGAACGCTCCTGCCCTGCCCCACAGGTATTCTGTGCCCGGCTACTGGAAGAAGCTCGGAACCGCAGTTCCTTCCCTGCTGATGTTGTCCATGGCATCTTCTCTAACATCTGCTCCATCTATTGCTTCCACCAACAGTTCCTGCTGCCTGAGCTAGAAAAGCGCATGGAGGAATGGTGAGGGGCCCCAGATCTAGGCTGCCTGCCCTCCTGTCCACCTGCCTGCTAAGCCCAGGCCACGTGTGTGTACTAGAGTTCATTCCTGCCTGTCCTCTCCTCTTACCGCCTTTCACAAAGACAATGAGACCAAAGCTCTGCCCTCTGTGCCCTCCCAATCTAATATGAAACACAGACCAGGACTCAGAAAATTATAACCGCATAGCCCTTAAGAGTATGAGGTTAGGAGCCACATTGGCTGGGTTCAAATTCCAGCTCTGGCATTTGCTAGGCTTTGTGATATTAAGCAAGTTTCTTAAATTATTGTGGTTCAGTTTCCTCATCTATATAATGAGGATAATAATAATAGCCTACCTTGTAGGGTTGTTTTAAGGATTTAAGTGAGTTGACACATGTCGAGAGCTTAGAACAGAATACTGTATACAATACGCGCTCAATGTGAGCTGTTGTTTTTTTATCAGACCTATGATAGAGCTGAGAATGGGAGGCTGTAGGAATCCAGATAAATGAATCAAACCAGTCTGGGGTTAGAGAAGGATTCAAGGAAGAGGTGATTCCTGAGCTGAGTCCTGAGATAGAAGGGCAGAGTTTGTAGGCAGTCTCCCAGCCACCAGGCTCTCTTCTTCCAATCCATCTTTTAGAGTCTACACCACCTTCCATAATGGTCTTCCTGAACAATCAGACCATGTTACTTCCTGCTAAAATCATCTCCATGCTCCCCACACCCACAGGATAAAGTGTTTCCCCCCTCACCAGACTGTAACCATGGAGGGCTGGCATGAAGCCAGTTCCTATATCTCCCCAACCAACTTTTACCCCTGAGGGATAGACCAGGCCTGGTTATTGTGTGTCAACCAGCAGACTGTGACCAGTGAGGGCTAAGACCAGCTCCCTCAGCAGACTGACTCCTGAGGAGTATGACTAGGCCTGTTCACTTTGCCTCACCTACCAGACAGTGACCCTGTTGGGGCTTGGCTTAAGTATGACTCATTTGTGTCTTCAGAATCATCCAGCATAAGGCTAGGCACAGAATCAATAATAAGTATATGAAATGACCCTTGCAGTGAGGTCTGGGCAGGCATTCCAGGACATACTATTCCTGGTACTTGTGAAGGGCAGAAGGTAGGTGGTAGCCTGGGCCATGGTCTCAGGTCAAGCTGAGCCTTTTGGCCTAACTGGCCTATAACATAAGCAGCAATTCCTGAAGAGCAGACTGGCTAAGAAGCAGATTTCCAGGAATGAGATGAGAGTAACTTGCCTGGAGCTAGAGATCTAGAACCCTGGGAGAATTCTGGGGAACAAGGATTAGCAGGACCATGCCAGCCCCTGCTTCCACCCCAGGGACCGCTACCCACGCATCGGAGACATCCTACAGAAGCTGGCACCCTTCCTAAAGATGTATGGCGAGTATGTGAAGAACTTTGACCGGGCTGTGGAGCTGGTCAACACCTGGACAGAGCGCTCCACCCAGTTTAAAGTAATCATCCATGAAGTGCAGGTAAGCAGTGAAGCTGGCTAGGGCAGACTGGGGAGGAGAGGTCTGCAGGGACCCAGTGAGAGGTCTATGGCCAGACCTGAGTCCCTCTGCTTCTGCCTGTCACAGAAGGAGGAAGCCTGTGGCAACCTGACATTGCAGCACCACATGCTGGAACCTGTGCAACGCATTCCCCGCTATGAGCTGCTTCTCAAGGACTATCTGTTAAAGCTGCCCCATGGCTCCCCGGACAGCAAGGATGCCCAAAGTGAGTGCACACATCCGGGCCCTGCCCCCACCTCATCCCCCAAAACTTAACTCACAGGGTAAGCCTTCCATTGCCACATAATTGAGATCCAAGAACAGGGTCTCCAAACTGAAAGGCCCACATCGAGGCTCTGGAGTAAGATCTCCAGGATGAACCTCCAGGTCAAGATCTCTCCCTAAGTACCCAGAAAGAACATTCAGGAGTCCCCTGGTCTGAAGTCCCCAACTGGAACCCCGGAATTTGAAAAGCATGCCCAGAATGATCCCCTAGAGGGAGCCATCTGTTTTCTAGGCCAAGACCCCAAGGTTGACCCCTAGACTCAGGCTGAAATGAAGTTGTGCCAAGTCCAAAATGAAACTGAGCCTGAACCCCCAGGAACTGAGCTACCAGGCCAGGAGCCCAGACTGACCTCTCAAGCCAAGGCTTCTTTACTGAATCTCCACAGCTGAGCTCCCCATGAGGAGATTTATCTCATCACGCTCCTGACTTTCCATCCTCTAGATTTAGAGCTCCACTCTGTCACTAGCCACTACCTAGAATGAACCTCCCAAAGGAACCTCCCAAGTCTGATCAGAGCCCTACAGAACCACCTCTTCAAAACCGAGCACCCCAGACCGAACCCTATATTTTCTGCCTCCAAGATTTGGATCTCTAGGCTGAGATGCTGCCTCTTCAGACTGAGTCCTCACACATTGAACTACTAGAAAAGTATTTCATTCTGATTCCTCCAGTATGAGTCCCCCCTACTAGGGTCACTCCTCTAAGACTGCTCCCCAGAGTCTCCCCAACTTTCTCTCCCAGACTGTTATTTCCATTCTTTCCTTCATTAATGTAGCAGCTACTTACCAAGTACCTTGGTTCTGTGCATTGTCATGGGCACAGGGAATACGGAAGTGAATAAGACAGACAGCAGACAATAAACAGAAGTGAGAAATACACAAGAGTACATTAGAAGGTGCTACATGTAATTCAGAGAATAAGAGGGTGATATGATAGCGCCTGGGGGGCTTAATTTAGTTTGGGTGGCTTTCCTGAATAGAAGATATTTGAGTCAGACCTGAATGACAAGAAGAAGGGAGCCATGTGTGGATTGGGGAGGAGCATATTCCAGGCAGAAGCAACAGCAGGTGCTGTGTTCCTAGGGGGAAGGAGGCAGGAGCTTGCATATGTCTGGACCAGCAAGAGGGCCAGTGTGACCTGAACATGACAAGTGAGGGTAGAACAGTAGAAGTAGGGTTGGAGACTTTACAGGCCAAGATAAGGAGGTAAGTTTTATTCTGAGTGTGGTGGTTATCCATGAGAATATTTTGATCAGGATTACTTGGGAAGCAAGAGAGGGAGCTGAGACACCAGTTGGAAGCCTTTGCAATAATCTAAGTGAGAAAAGTTAGCTTGGATGAGGATAGTAGCAGTGGAAGTAGTGATAAATGGTTGGATTCACGATATGATATATTTGGAAGCAGGACCAAAAGAACTAGGATCTAATGGGTGTGAGGCTTGGGAGAAAGAGTCAAGAATTACTTGTAGATTTTTGGCTAGTGGTGATGGTTCTTGAGATGAGTTTAGGAGGTCAATTTTGGGCATGTTCAAAATGAGCTGCTAGTTAGGCAGTTAGATGAGTCTTGAATCTCAGGGAGAGAGATTTGGATATAACTGGCTCATAGACAGTATTCAAAACTGTGAGGCTGGCTATGATCACCAAAAGAGTGAATGTAAATGTTAAAGAAATGGGGGAGGGCAAGGACAAAGCTGAGGAAGGTAGAATCAGCAAAGGACTTAAGAAGGAGCAGCCCTATGACCCAGCAATAGCACTGCTAGGAATTTACCCAAGGGGTACAGAAATGCTGAGGCATAGGAGCACATGTNAAAGGTAGGAGTAAAGTTAGGTAAGTGTTGGGTCCTAGAAGCCATGAGTCAAGAGCAGAGAATTGTGTCCACTGCTGTGTCTGCTTTCCAAACTGAGTCCCTTCCATCCCACCAGATAAAACACTTTGCTACCAAGCATGGACCTCTAGAAAGAGCTAGAACTCTAGGAAGTTTGACAGCCGAACTCTACAGACGTCTGCAGACTAAGTGCCTCAATCCTCTCCCCAAATGAGAGCCCCACTGAAGTGCCAGGATGGGATACATAACCTAAACCTCTAGAAAAAGCCTTCTAGACTGATTCCCTGGGAGTAGTTCCATGGGCTGACATCTCCAACCTGAACCCTCAGGCTGAATCCAGTATGGGGTCCCAGTTATATGACCCCATGCTGGTTTCCCCAAACTAAGTTCTGGGCCTCCAGAACGTTCTCCCCACCTTGAGCTCTGTGAGCGAGTTCCCAGTCAGAGCCCTCAGCCTGAGGTCCCACAGGGAGATTTCCGCTGTGGAAAGAACTTCCCAGTCTGCTCTCCATGGGCCACCATTCTATAAACAGGTATTGCCAAACTTAGCACCCTTTATTAATCCCCCTATTTACCGTCCCTCAGACTGAGCCCAAAAGATGGACTCTTTTGTCAGAGACTGATCCATGCCACAGACTGAGACCACCAGGCCCTCAGACTGGATTTCTACAGTTCCCCCGTGTGAACTCCAGAGGGATTCCAGAGCTTAATAGCTGCCCAGTCTGAGCTCTAAACAGAGACTCCAAATTGTGTTCTCTCTAACCCAAATCCCCCAGGCTGAGGACCCCTATTTTCTTTCCCCTTCACTGAACCTTTAGACTAATGCTAGATTTCCCCTCTAAATTACATTACCCATGCTCCAAGTCTGATCTTTCCCAGTCTCAATTCCCAGACTGATTCTCCCCAGACAGCCCCCCATTTTCCTCATCTCAGCTTTGGATTCACAGATTGAGATTCCCAGGCTGAGCCCTTCAGAATGAGGTCTCCAGACTGGGCCTCCTACTGAGACCCAAAAAGGACACCTCACTGGCACACTGAGTCTCTACACTTGATAACCTTCCAAGTGGGATCCCCAGAAGAAGCCTCCTGTATCATTTCTCCCCTCAGAGCCCATGAATTCTACATAACTGCATATCTACATTGAGCTTGCAGGACTGAGTTCTGTGATTTTATTTCTACACTGGATCCCTAGTATGACATTTCCAAACTGAAATTCCGCAAATGAGCTCCCTGGACTGAACCCCCAAATGAGTTCCCAGTGTAATCTTCCTAAACTGGGCACCAGATAGACTCCCTTTTACCAACTTTGTGTCCCTGGGCAAGCTGATCAGTCTCAATTTTCTCATGTGTAGAAGGGGGATGATAATGATACCTCCCTCATAAAGTTTTGAGGATAGATGAGATAATCCGGGTAAAGCTGTTAGCACAGTGCCTAGCACATGGTAAAGGCTCAATAAATGATAGCAGTTTTTATTACTGAATGCCCTGGCTGATGCCCTCCACACTGAATGCCCATAAAGTCTCCCAGATTTGAGTTCACCTAACTTAGGTTCCTGTTTTGTACCAATTTTAACCCTATCTGAGTCCCCAGAACTAACGTCAGAGCTTGAGCTTGCCCAGCTGAGCTCCCCACATTGAGCCCAAAGATGAACACCCGCCCCCCACACACACACTGAAAGAACTTCCCAGTGTAGCTTTCTGAGCCATTAAGAATGAGAATCTCTGGAAGCCAGTCCAAGATATGCTCACTAAGCTACTCGGGCCAAGATTTTAAGCTAACCTCCTAATTTTTTACCCCTCAGACTAAAATCCCCAGGAAAAGCCCCACAAAGTGCCTCAAGGCCTAAGCCCCACCGAATCATATCTCTGGTTCCCTAGACTGACTCCCCCACTTTCTGCTTCCCAGACTGAACTCTGGAACCTGGACCCTAGGCTGGGTTTCTCAAATCAGCCCAACTGAAACTGCTGGCCTGCGCTGTCTACCCTGAGCCCAAGACTGAACTCCAAACCCAGACTACCAAAGCCCCGCCAAAGCTTCCAGACCAAGCCTCCACACTAAGCTCCCCAAACTACACTTCCTAGACTTGAACCCTCAAACGAAATCCTTGACTGACATCCCTACACTGAACCCCCAGACAGAGGCTACACACACTGGACCGCTGGCAATGTCAGTTTGGACTTCACATAAGATATATCTAGACTGAGTTCCTGATAGCAAAGCCTCTAGTCTTAGCCCAGTAGCCTGTGCAGGTCTAAGCTTGAATGCCCACAGCTTGCTGGAGTCTTCTTGTCCCTTCCCTGGGTGCCTCCTACTTCTTCCACCCGACATGCTCCCTGCCCTGGGGTGGGGGAGATGCAGAATGTGTGGGAGAAAGGGTAGGTGGTGGCAGAGCAGCTCCAGCTCTGATGTCAATTCAGTTGCTTCCCAGGTAGACAACCTAAGGCCACCACCTCTTCTCTCTGTTTCCTCATTTTGGAAAAACAGGGCACAATCACACCTATCTTACAGAGTTGTTGTGGGGATTGA
The DNA here is from genome assembly GCF_008692635.1 of Crocuta crocuta. Classification (NCBI taxonomy): domain Eukaryota; kingdom Metazoa; phylum Chordata; class Mammalia; order Carnivora; family Hyaenidae; genus Crocuta; species Crocuta crocuta. The sequence continues at coordinate 57,092 of NW_027529430.1, read as the reverse complement.
AAGGAGCTAATTTATGCAGAGCATCTGCTGTGAAGCCCTGGAGAGGGTGACAGGACCCTGGCCCCATCCTTGGGAGCTCCTAGTCTACTAAGGGATGAAAATTTGTAAATGCATCATGAATATGCAGTATGGCTAATAGAGGGGAGCAAAGAGGAATGTGAGAACCCAGACAGGGTCCCAACCCGCCTGGGAAGTCAGGTCGGGTTTACTGGAGGAAGAAAGCTGAATCCAGAAGACTGTGCGGCAGTTAGCCAGCTGAAGCAAGACAGGACATGTTTAGGGAGGTGCAAGTGGAGTAAGTTGGAGAGGTCAGCAGAAGCCAGATCTCCAAGGGCTTTCAATGCCAGGCTAAAGGACTGGGTCTTTACCCTGCAAATATAGGGGGGGGAGGAGGGCCATTGACAGATTTAAGCAGAAGAGTGACAGCAAGTTGTATGTGAGAAAGACCCTCTGGCAGCAGGGGTTGAAGAGGGGTTGGAGATGGGATACTCCAGAAAGGCCTGACAAGGGCTACAGATCTTCAGAACCTAAGACTTGGTCACAGAGGGAGAGCCTCCTAGAAAAGCAAGATTCGGTTTGCTCCTTCAGATGCACCTGTACTCCTCCATCTCAGGTATATTTTCTAATGGAAAAATCCAGCACCATANCCCTCAAGGTCCATCCATGTTGCTACACATGGCCAGATTTCATTGTTTCTCATTGCCATGTAGTATTCCATGGTATAGATAAACCACATCTTCTTGATCCATTCATCTGGTATCCTTTTCTTAAAATATCCTAAGCATTTCACAAATTATAAGAATCACTTGTAAAGGTTGTTTAGTATTCCATTATATGAGTGCACATTTATTTATTTAACTGAACCCCTACAATTGGACATTTTTATTTCTGGTCAACACTGTTGTAAAAACCACTGCAATGAAAGTGTATTTGTATGTAGAACATGTATTTTTTATTTACTGAATTTTTATTTTAATTCTAGTATAGTTAACATACAGTGTTATATTAGTTTCAGGTATACAATATAGTGATTCAGCAACTTTATACATCACCAAGTACTCATCAAAACAAGTGCATTCCTTAATCCCCATCACCTATATAACCCATCCCCCACCCTAAAGTAACCATCAGTTCATTCTTTATCATTAGAAGTCTGTTTCTTGATTTGTCTCTCTCTCTTATTTTTTCCCTTTGCTTATTTGTTTTGTTACTTAAACTTCACATATGAGTGAAATCATATGATATTTGTCTTTCTCCGACTCACTTATTTCATTTAGTATTATACCCTCTACCTCCATCTATGTCATTACAAATGGCAAGGTTTCATTCTTTTTATGGCTGAATAATATTCCATTGTATATAAATATCACACCTTCTTTATCTATTCAATTATCTGTGGACACTTGGACCACTTTCATAATTTGGCTATCGTAAATAATGCTGCTATAAACATCAGCATGCATGTATCACTTTGAATTGCTGTTTTTGTATTTCTTGGGTAACTACTTAGTAGTGCACTTACTGTATCATAGGGTAGTTCTATTTTTAACTTTTTGAAGAACCTCCATATTGTTTTCCACAATAGCTGCATCAGTTTGCATTCTCACCAACAGTGCACAAGGGTTCCCTTTTTTCCACCTCCTCACCAACATTTGTTGTTTCTTGTGTTTTGATTTTAGTCATTCTGACAGGTGTGAGGTGGTATCTCATTGTGGTTTTGATTTGCATTTCCTTGGTAATCAGTGATGTTGAGCATCTTTTCATGTGTCTGTTGGGCTTCTTTATGACTTCTTTAGAGAAATGTCTGTTCATGTCTTCTGCCCATTTTTTAATTGGATCATTTGGTTTTGAGGTGTTGAGTTGTATCAGTTCTTTTTGTATTTTGGATACTAACCCTTTTACAAATATTTAATTTGCAAATATATTCTTCCATTTAGTAAACTGTATTTTAGTTTTGTTGATTGTTTCTTTTGCTGTGCAGAAGCTTTTTGTTTTGATGTAGTCCCAATAGTTTATTTTTGTTTTTGCTTCTCTTACCTCAGGAGACATATCTAGTAAGAAGTTGCTATGGCCAATGTCAGAGAAATTACTTGTTATGCTCTCTTCCAGGATTTTTATGGCTTCAGGTCTTCCATTAAGTCTGTACTCCATTTTGAACTTATTCTTGTGTATGGTGTAAAGAAATTGTCTAGTTTTATTCTTTTGCATGTGGCTGTTCAGTTTTCCCAACACTGTTTGTTGAAGGGACTGTCTTTCCATTGCATATTCTTTCCTACTTTGATCAATGGTTAATTGACCATTTAATTGTGGATTTATTTTTGGGTTTTCTATTCTGTTCCATTGATCTATGTGTCTGTTTTTGTGCCAGTACCATATTGTTTTGATTACTACAGCTTGGTAATATAATTTGAAGTCTGGAATTGTGATACCTCCATTTTGTTTTTCTTTTTCAAGATTGTTTTAGTTATTTGGGGTCTTTTGTGGTTCCATACATATTTAGGATTGTTTGTTCTAACTCTGTGAAAAATGCTGGTGGTATTTTGAAAGGGATTGCATTAAATGTGTAGATTGCTTTGAGTAGTATAGCCATTTAAACAATGTTTGTTCTTCCAGTTCATGAGCATGGAATGTCTTTCCATTTATTTGTGTCATGTTCACTTTCTTTTTTCTTTTATATATTTTTCAGAGTACAGGTCTTTCACTTCTTTGGTTAAGTTTATTCTTAGGTACTTTATTATTTCTAGTGCAATTGTAAGTGGAATTGTTTTCTTAATTTCTCTGTTTTTTCATTATTAGTAATATAGAAATGCAACATATTTCTGTACATTGATTTTATATCCTGTGACTTCATTGAATTTGTCAGTTCTAATACTTTTTGGGTGGAGTCTTTCATATTTTCTAGATATAGTATCATGTCATCTGCAGATAGTGAACATTTTCTTTCTTCCTTACCAATTTAGATGCCTTTTATTTCTTTCTGTTTGATTGCTGTGGCTAGGACTTCCAGTACTATGTTGAATAGAAGTGAAGAGAGTGGACATCCTTATCTTGTTCCTGACCTTAGGGGAAAAGCTCACAGTTTTTCCTTATTGAATATGATGTTTGCTATGGGTTTTTCATAGATGGCCTTCATTATGTTGAGTAATGTTTCCTCTAAACCTACTTTGTTGAGGATTTTTATCAAGAATGGATATTGGGGGTGCCTGGGTGGCTCAGTCGGTTGTCTGACCTCGATTCAGATCATGATCTCACAGTTCGTGAGTTTGAGCCACACGTCAGGCTCTGTGCTGACAGCTCAGAAACTGGAGCCCATTTCAGATTCTGTGTTTCCCTCTCTCTCTTCCCCTCCCCCGCTCAAGTGCATATGCTCTTGCACGCTCTCTCTCTCTCTCTCAAAAATAAACATTAAAAAAATAAAAAAAGAATGGACATTGCACTTTGTCAAATGTTTTTTCTGCATCTATTGAAGTGATGAGATTTTTTTTTTTAATCCTGTCTCCTGTTACTGTGATGTACACACTGACTGATTTGTGAATATTGATCCACCCTTGCATCCTGGGAATAAATCCCAGTTGACTGTGGTGAATGATCCTTTCAATGTATTTTTGGATTCATTTTGCTAGTATTTTGTTGAGTTTTGCGTCTATGTTCAACAAGGATATTGGCCTGTAGTTCTCTTTTCCTGTGGTGTCTTTATCTGGTTTTGGTACCAGGGTGATGCTGGCCTCATAGAATGAATTTGAAAGTTTTCCTTCCTCTTCAATTTTTTGGAATAGTTTGATAATAGGTATTAGCTCTTCTTTAAATGTTTGGTAGAATTCACCTATGAAGCCATCTAGTCCTGCACTGTATTTGTTGGGTTTTTTTTTTTTTATTACAGATTCAATTGTCTGGCTAATAATCAGTCTGTTTATATTTTCTATATCTTCCTCCTTCAGTTTTGGTAAGTTATAGGCTTCTGGGAATTTATCCATTTTTTCTAGGTTGTCCAGTTTGTTGGCATATAGTTTTTCATTATATTATCTTATAATTGTTTGTATTTCTGTGGTGTTAGTTGTTATTTCTCCTCTCTCATTTGTGATTTTGTTTATTTGAGTCCTTTCCCCCTTCTTTTTGAGGAGTCTGGCTAGGGGTTTATCAGTTTTCTTAATTAGAATGTGTATTTTCTTGGTAGAGATTCCTATAATCTGAATTATTGAGACAAAGAATAGGCTCATCACTTTGTTTCTTTATGACTTTTTCTGATTATAAAAGTAATACCTGTTCTTTGTCAAAAATATGGAAAAACAGAAAAGTCTAAAGAATACAATAAAACCACCCATAGTCCCACCGTCCAGAGACAGTTTGTTTAACATGGGTATGTTTCTTTCCAGTTACATATGTAATTATTATTGTTGTTATTTTTAATGGCAAAATAATCCTGTTAAGCTTGCATTTTATTCACTGTCAGTTATTCCACGTACTATGATTCTGCCATTGTGGCATTTTCTGATTTTAAGTTATATTGCTATAGACCTCTTTGAGGCTGGTGCTTTCTGGGATGGGGAGGATGTGGTCAGGCCAGGAGGAGGTATTCAGGGAGCAGAGAAGCCCTCAAGAGCCTCTTCTCTGCTAGTCCCCGATTTGACTTCCCACTCTGCCCACAGAGTCTCTGGAGCTGATAGCCACAGCAGCAGAGCACTCTAACGCTGCCATCCGCAAAATGGTGAGTGGCCCTTCTAGCCCCTGCCCTTCCTTGGCCACCCACATGTGGTGTCTCTGTCTGGGGTCTTGTGACTTATGGACATGTAAGGGAAGGCCAGCATTCCAACCCTGCCTTTTGCTTACTGTCTCCTGCCAGGAGCGAATGCACAAGCTGCTGAAAGTATATGAGCTGCTAGGGGGTGAGGAAGACATTGTTAGCCCCACCAAAGAGCTCATAAAAGAAGGCCATATCCTTAAGCTGTCAGCAAAAAATGGGACCACTCAAGACCGATACCTCATACTAGTAAGTGCCAGGTGTGGGCTTGCACACATTGACTTGGTACTCAAGTCTGTACTTCCTGCTAGCCATTCTGTCCTCTATTTATTCATTGTATTTTCACTACCTACCCTAGGAATTTTTTTTTACAGGTGATGTAACTAAGACTTAGAAGTGACTTGCCCAAGGTCATCCAACTAGGAAGTGACTCCCACGCCTAGGCTCTTTCCTTGTGACCCTTGTACCCAATCTGGGCTATGCTTTCTCCATCTATTGCCTTGAGTCCCCAGCAATAAAGCTTCAGGAGTCCTATAAGGGTAGGGAGCTGGGCCACACCTCTCCTGAGTCCTCCACACGTACATCCCAAAACTTTTCCTTCCTAGTTCAACGACCGCCTCCTTTACTGCGTGCCCAGGCTGCGGCTCCTTGGCCAGAAGTTTAGCGTGCGGGCACGCATTGATGTAGATGGCATGGAGGTGAGCACCAAGAGGTGGGAGATGGTGATCTGGAGTGGGGCCTTGGTGCTGGGAGGAATAAAGTCATTCTGACTTTGACCCTGAGTCTTTGTGTGCATGTGTGCAGAGGGGAAGGGCCCTGTGGAGTTTAGTAGTCCTCATAAAGCCTCTTTCTCCCTCCATTCAGCTAAAAGAAAGCTCCAACCTCAATCTGCCTCGGACCTTCCTGGTGTCAGGAAAGCAGCGCTCCCTGGAGCTCCAGGCCAGGTACTTGTCCTTACCTATACCTTCTCTCCAGCCCCCTCTTTCCCTTCAGATATGAGGCAATCTAGCCTACTGCCAGGCTACCCACCCTCACCCCAACCAAGGAAGAGACTGTTCCAGAGAAAGGATGGGCACCTTTCCCCAAAGATGCAGGCTTGCTCTTCTGGTGGGTTTTGTTAGAGGAGAGGGAACAATGAGATATTAATCCAAACAGGAATAACAACACAGTTTATTATAGATTCAGAGATTTAAGAGAAATAAAAACCAAATGCAATGCTTGGTCCATGGTAGGAGCCTAATTTGAGAAAAACCCTAAAAGACATTTGCAAGACAATAGGGAAAATCTAAATGTGAACTGAACAGTAGCTGCTGGGTAATTATTACTAACTTTTTCAGGTGTGATAATGGTAAAGTGGTTATATAGGAGAATGGCCTTGATTTTTGGTGATGCATGCTGAGTATTTAGTATCATATCTGTAACTTATTTTTAAATGATTTATCAACCAAAAATACATACACACACATACATACATACATATATAACTATATGTGAATATATATATGTGAAGTAAATGAAGCAAAGTATTTTCTAAATTTGCATTTATATAGTAGGCATACACTTAATGAACTTGTGCTATCCTGTCTGCTTTTTTGTATGCTTGAAATTTTCTAAAACAAAACTTTTTNTTTAACAAATGTGCTTTCATATCTGTCCTCTACTTGGATGACTATAGTAATAGCTCACATTTAGTGAAGACTTGCTCTTATGCTAGGCACTGTTTTAAGTTAATTTTAACTTTAATTTTAAGTTAATTTTAACTTAATTGACCAGCTGAGGGGTGCCTGGTTGGCTCAGTCGGTTGGGCGGCCAACTTCGGCTCAGGTCATGATCTCACGGTCCGTGGGTTCGAGGCCCACGTCGGGCTCTGTGCTGACAGCTAGCTCAGAGCCTGGAGCCTGTTTCAGATTCTGTGTCTCCCTCTCTCTCTGACCCTCCCCTTCTCATGCTGTCTCTCTCTCTCTCTCAGAAATAAATAAAACATTAAAGTAATAATAATAATAAAAACTTTAAAAATTTAAAAATTAAAAAAAAAATCAGCTGAATCCTTAAAACAACCCTTGAAATAGCTACTGTTGCCATCAGCCCCATTTCACAGATAAGCAAACTGAGGCACAGAAGAGTTATGTACCTTTCTCAAGATCTCATAGCTAGAAAGGAGCAGAGCTGGAAACAGAGCTCATGCTGCCTTCTGAAGGCCCAAGTCATAGACTCGAGGTCAGGGTCAGGGCCAGAGAATGGATGCATATGGATAGAAGACTTGTTTCTGACAGGCTGCAAGGAAGTGAGAAATGAGAATCAGAACCCTCATTGCTGGGACTGTGTAGAGTCAGGAAAGAGAGATGAATATGGCTAGAGAGCATCCTCCTGGAGGATGAGAGATGGATGTTGGCTTTGAAGCTCTGGAAGACTGAGTGAACAGCCAGATGCCTGCGGCCAGGAAGCAAGAACTAAGCCAACCATCGGTTCAACCAGCAGAGGGCTCAGCAGAGCCTTCCTCAGTGACAAGCCACATGACTCAGACACCTTCTCTGCTGGGAGGTTGGGAGGGAGGGAGCTGCAGAGATGCTGGAGCCAGAAAGGAGCACTAAGCAGTGTAGGGTTTCCTACTGGTGGCAAAAGAAAGGCATGGAGAGTTTGCTTTGTAATTGCTTGTACTGCCCTTAAATTTTTTTTTTAATGTTTTTATTTATTTCTGAGACAGAGAGAGTGAGAGAGCGAGAGGGAGTGAGCATGAGCAGGGGAGGGTCAGAGAGGGAGACACAGAATCTGAAACAGGCTCCAGGCTCTGAGCTGGCTGTCAGCACAGAGCCCGACGTGGGGCTCGAACCCACCAACCGTGAGATCATGACCTGAGCCGAAGTCGGTCGCTTAACTGACTGAACCACCCAGGCGCCCCTGTACTGCCCTTAAAAAAATTTTTTGGTAATGAGGGTCAACTGGGTGGTTCAGTTAGTTAAGTATCTGACTCTTGGTTTTGGCTCAGGTCATGAACTCACGGTTTTGGGAGTTGGATCCCCGCATCAGGCTCTGTGCTGACAGGGTGGAGCCTTCTTGGGATTCTCTCTCTCCCCTTCCCCTCTGCCCTCCCCAGCTTGCATTCTCTCTGTCTGTCTCTCTCTCTCAAAATAAATTAATGAACTTAAAAAAAAATTTAATGAAAATTTCAAATATCCAGAAAAGTAGAAATACAACAAACACCCATATGCCTACCATTTAGACAACTGGTACTCAACCATGACAACACAGGAAACAGCTGGGGAGCTTTTAAAAAATACTGGTGTCGGGGGCGCCTGGGTGGCTTCGTCGGTTTGGCGTCCGACTTTCGCTTGCGTCATGATCTCGCAGTTCGTGGGTTCGAGCCCCGCGTCGGGCTCTGTGCTGGCTGCCGGCTCGGAGCCTGGAGCCTGTTTCAGTCTGTGAATCCCTCTCTCTCTGACCCTCCCCTGCTCACGCTCTCTCTCTCTCTCTTCTAGAAATAAATAAAAATATTAAAAAAAAAAATACTGGTGTCTGAGGGGTGCCTTGCTGACTTAGTAAAGCATGTGACTCTTGATCTTGGGGTTGTAGGTTTGAGCCTCACCTTGGATGTAGAGATTACTTAAAAATAACATCTTAAAAAATACTGATGTCTCAGACCCACCCTTAAGTCTGATTTGTTTGGGGTGTAGCCCCTGAACATGAGAAGTTTTAAAAGCTCCCTTGGTGGTTTATTGTGTGTGGTTTAGAACTAGTGACTTAAGAGCAAACAACTATTGATATTTCGCCATGTATATCTTTTGCTGAACCATTTTAAAGTAAATTACAGACATGATATACTTTACCCCAGGCCTTTCCTCTATTTACATGTATGTGTATGTGTACATACACAAACACACAATGTTTTTTTCTATATCTTATTATGAAAATATTCCAAAATGCAGAAAAGTTTAAAGAATTATACAGTGAAAAACTGTAAACCACCATATAGATTCTACAAGTGTTAACATTGTGCTATGTTTACTTTATCACTAATCTTTCCTCTTATCTATCCACCAATCCATCGGATTTTTTTACATGTATTTCCAACGAAGTTACAGATATCACTACACCTCACCACTGAAGATTTTGGTGTGCATATTTTTTTAATGTTTATTTTTGAGAGAGAGACAGAGCATGAGCAGGGGAGGTTGCAGAGAGTGGGAGAGACAGAATCCAAAGCAGGCTCCAGGCTCTGAGTTGTCAGCACAGAGCCCAATGTGGGGCTCGAACCCACGAACTGTGAGGTTGTGACCTGAGCTGCAAGGTTGTGACCTGAGCTGCAGTCGGACACTTAACCATCTGAGCCACCCAGGCACCCCCAACGTGCAAATTATTAACTAGAGTTCAATATTTGTTTAATGTCCTCTCCTTCTCTTGAGGCCAGATTTTCATACAGTGAAATGCATAGGTCTTAAATGCGTATCATCAGTGAGTTTTGATAAATGTAAACACTCATGTCATGTTTGTTTAAAAACTATGTGTATTTTATATATGTGGTTTTCACTTAACATATTATAAACAGCTTTCTACACCACTTATATTGTCTGACAGTAATGATGTACCATCATTTATTTTATCTGATCCCCTATTGTGGGACACGTAGGCTGCTTCCAATTTTTCACAATAAATAGCATTGCAATGGACATTCTTGTAGCTACATATTAACTCATATCCTTAATTTTTCATGAAGGAAGGAAGGAGTAACTCACACTGATTGAGCAGCTAGTGGACCAACGATTGTGCTGGGCACTTTATGTTACCTCAGTTACTGCTGAGAACGACCCAGACTGATAATCATCTCCACGTAAAATGGAGAAGAAAATGGATTAAAGAAAAACAAACTGCCCTCCTTTTTCAAATTTGCCATTCCAACAACAGGGAGCTTTATGGTTTCCTGTATGTTCCATACTTTTACACACACCTCACCCTTAACCCTCTACCTGAGACCCAGCACCTCCTTGAAGAAACCTTCCTTAACAACCCCCACCCGAATTGCAGGCTGGGGCAGGTCTCTTCTTCTGGGCTTCTCAGCCCTATTTTCACTCTATCACAGTACTGAGTCCCCTGTATCATCCCTGTCTATCTCCCCTCTTAGACCATGAGCTCCTTGAGGGTACGGTCCTCTCTAAGCCCCAAATTCCTAGCACAGGGTCTGGAAAGTATTAGTAACTTTTGAATAAACAAACTCAGATAGGCTACATGACTTGCCTAAGGTCACACAAGAAGTTCCGGACCAGAGGTTCAAACCAAGGTCTGTCTGACTCCAAAACACCTGCTCTTTACCACTCCAGTTGGTTTTGGTTGGCCTGCATAACCCAACATTTTTCTTTTCTTCCCCCAAGGACTGAGGAGGAGAAGAAAGACTGGGTCCAGGTAACATGCAAGAAGGCTTTGTGGTAGGGGGCTGGAGGAATATTACAGGTCTCCTTGGGGTTGGTGGACTCTCCCCTAAAACTCCTATCAGACCAGAATGGGCCTAACCACCTGCTTTCCAACAAATTTTACCATCCAAATTTTACAGATAGGCAAACTGAGGTCCAGAGGTTAAATGGAAACTCACAAATTCTTCCTTTAGAAAGCTGGCTCCACTGAGGGTGTAACCCCAAGGAGTTAAGCCCTGTAAAACCTTAAGCCAAGATAGTGGCCAGGAAGACCTTCTGAGGTTTTTCAACCACTGATCCCCTCACCCATCTCATAAATATAAGAACAGAGACATGGATTGGGGTTGGGGCTTGCTCAAGGTCATGTGCCTAGCAAGGGGCAGAGCTAGGCCTAGAAGCCAACTTTTCTGACTCCAGGCTGTCATAGGAAGGTGAGGTGAGGGTGGATATGGGTAGGTTGTGAGGTGACCTGACCTCTTATATTTTTTACAATCTCCTTCACAGGCCATCAACTCCACTCTTTTGAAGCATGAACAGACGCTGGAGACCTTCAAACTGTTGAACTCAACAAACAGGGAAGATGAAGACACACCCCCTAACTCTCCAGTAAGAGTCCCCACCCCTTCCCCTGCACTGGGACCCCTTCCAGGCCTCCAAGTTCCCACTTTATCTTGAAATGATCCTTGCCCCCTCCCAGAGAGTAAAGATCAGAGAGACAGTGCATGACCACGGAAACAATCTTCTGTTAGTATGGCCACAGAGAAATCATTGGGGAAACCAAGGCCCAGAAAGTAAAAATGACTTATCTTCAGTATCACAGTGAGGTAGGGGCAGAGCAAGGATTCAAAGACAGGTCTTCTGAATGTATCTGCTGCCTCCCAATGATGATCCAAGCCTTGGGGCAGTGGCAGGAGCTGGCTGGACTGGGCTGGGGAGTAGCTGTCTCTGACCTGGGACCTGGCCCCTCTCTCCAGAACGTGGATCTTGGGAAGCGGGCACCTACACCCATCCGAGAAAAGGAAGTCACCATGTGCATGCGCTGCCAGGAGCCCTTCAATTCCATCACCAAACGCAGGCACCACTGCAAGGCCTGCGGGCATGTGAGTTTTGGCAGACAGGGGCAGAGGTAGGGAGGGGACAGGCTGACAGCCCAAAGGCCCACTTCTGAGTGGGTTACCCTCCAAGTAGGGGAGGCCATGAGTCCACTGTGGGAGCTGGTACACTGAAGGGAAAGACCTGTTGGAACCAGGCTGTTTTTGCCCACTTGCCACCCCAGGTGGTTTGTGGGAAGTGCTCCGAGTTCCGGGCCCGCCTCATCTATGATAACAACCGCTCCAACCGTGTGTGCACTGACTGCTACGTGGCCTTGCATGGGGTGCCGGGGAGCAGCCCAGCCTGCAGCCAGCATACACCCCAGCGCCGGAGGTCCATCCTGGAGGTAAGAGCCAGGTCCTTGACTAACACCCCCACACTGACCACACGGGCCCCAGCCACCCACTCAGTGTGACTGATGCCGGGGCATCTCTGAAATCTAAGGGTGCCTTATGCATCCACTGAGCAAGTGACACAGGCTTGGAGTGAGTAAAATGAGTGGAAGAATGAATGAAAAACTAATTTTTATTTAAGTGCTTTAGATATTTAATCCTCACAGTAACTAATCTATCCATGCTATTACTATCCCTGTGTTACAACTGAGGAAACTGAGGCGCAGGGAGTTATTTGCCCAAACTACACAGCCGGTGAGTGGCAGAGCTAGGATGGTTTTTCAGTGAACAAATTACCTTTCTTATTATAGAAAATAGAATATGTGCACTGAAAAAAAATTAGACAATATAAACAAAATAATACAAACACTGTATTCTTTCTGCCCACTGGATTACCACTGTTAATAGTTTTGCTGTAGCATGCACATACACACATTTTTGGGTTTTTTTTAAAACCAAATTGAGGTATTTAACCCTTAATGAATGCTTACTCTTTGCTAGGCACTATTCTGAGCACTTTGCATTAACTTACTTAATCCTTACAACATGCCTATATGCTCCCCTTCCAAGTCAATACATTTTCATCTAGAGCTGGGATCCTAAGCCAGACTACCTTACCCAGCTCCCCAGTCCCCTTCACCACAGTGCTAGGTTGCCTCTTGCTAACTGTGAGGAATGAATGTATGATGAAAGATGAAAAAAAGGTGAGGTGAAAATGCCTAAATGACTTAAGAAATGAATGAACCAATGGAAGAATGCATGCCTGGCATTTAGGTGCCCCTGCTGAGAGTTGTATACCCCTCCCTCCCTCCTACCAACTCTTAAGAGGCAGCAGCCATGACGGGAGTTCAGCAGACAAGCCTGGCTTTCCATCTCAATTCTAACTCACTGGGGGTGGGGGGCACTGGCCAAAACACTCCTGCCATCTGAGCTTCAGCTTTATCAGTCCCTATGTTGAGGGGGTGTCAAAGCCACGAAGAGCCAGACCAGGCCTTCTATCAACACTTATGTCCCCCATGTCTCTGGCCACAGAAACAGGCCTCAGTGGCTGCGGAGAACAGCGTCATCTGCAGCTTCCTACACTACATGGAGAAAGGTGGGAAAGGCTGGCACAAGGCATGGTTTGTGGTCCCTGAGAACGAACCCTTGGTGCTGTACATCTATGGAGCCCCTCAGGTGTGAATCCTATTCCTTCAGGTCCTTTCAGCCACCTGGCAAAACCAGGATGCTCCTCTTCCCCTTCAGTCCTTGACCTCTCCTTGACCTTGGGGGACTGGGTGACCCTAAGGGAAAATCAGAACCCCTACCCTTGTGAGACTAAGACCAACTAGAGACAAGGAGTTATTGTGGGCCAGCATGTGTAGGGAAAAGTGGGGTGAGTGCCGAGGCTAGCTTCCTGGAGGAAGCCAGAGTGGAGGCTAGGCACTTCTAGGTCCATTTTGGAATGGGGAAGAACATGTAGATGGAGGCAATAGCCTAGATGATGGCCTGCAAACATTATCTGGTATATGCTAAAGAGACTAGCCCAACTGGTTTTGGTTATGGGAGGTAACAGGTATTTGATCCAGCCTGCATGCTAGCTTCAGTTGACGTTTTTCTATTGCTATCATTGGAGCCATAGAAGGTTCCTAAACAAGAAAAGGAAAATTGGGGTTCAGCAGATGCAAAACTAGTGAGAAGTCCAGCCCCAAGGTGATACCAGCTCTGTCCTGTTCCCTAGGATGTGAAAGCCCAGCGCAGCTTGCCCCTCATTGGCTTTGAGGTGGGGCCTCCTGAGGCAGGGGAGCGGCCCGACAGAAGGCATGTCTTCAAGATCACCCAGAGCCACCTGAGCTGGTACTTCAGCCCTGAAACAGAGGAGCTGCAGCGGCGCTGGATGGCAGTGCTCGGTCGGGCAGGCCGTGGGGACACGTTCTGCCCAGGGCCCACACTGTCTGAGGACAGGGAGATGGAGGAGGCCCTGGTGGCAGCTTCAGGAGCCACTGCTGAACCCTCTGAAGCCCCCCAGACCCAAGACAAGACCTAGGTTTGGGGAGGAACTAGGGCCCCCTGCCCCACACTTTAGCTGCCCATATCCAGTTGGTGGCCTCGGCCCCCTCCCTCCCAGCTCAGTCAATACTTGAACTCCCACCATGGGCACTTTCAATCCCCCAGTGCTGGGTCTTGGGTTTTTTTAATTCTTTTCACAAAACATGGGCTTTTAAGAAAAATTCCTACAGTGATGTTAATTTTTTTTTTTAATCCCTGTCCCTAGGGAGGGTGGGAGCTATTGCTAGACCCCCTTGAATTAGGCTGTTTTTTCCTCATCCCGTCAACACCCTACAGATCCTGCCTCCACCCAATTCCCCCCAAAGCACTGGAGGCAGGAGATCTGGATTCAAGTGCCAGCTCTGCCACTGACCCCACGGCCCTGGCCCACCCCTGCCCCCTCAGCCAGTGTCTTCACACATATATTACATGGGGTGGTGACCAGACCCCTCCTGCCTTTCCCATGGCTTACAGCTTCTACTCGGCCCTAAGGCTACCCAGTATTTTATCGTCCAGACCCATGGCAGGGCCACAGGGCAGGACAGGGGAATGGGAGGAGGACAATGGATACTCTTTGTTTTGTTTTTTAAAAAAATACAGTTTATTTCGGGCTTACGGAAACTTTCAGAGTGCTGCTGTGCTCCATTTGTCCAACTATTTGTTTGTTCAAAGTAACAGGCTGCTAGGGTGGGCCCAGAAACTGCTCCCTTGCTGAGCTTTGAGGCCCAGCTCCTACGAAGCTGATTCCAACGCTACTCACAGGGCAAGCCACAGATTAAACAATAAGGTACTATTTATTGAGGTTTTAAGCCTCGTCCCTGGATTTGGAGGAGTATGGAAAGACGCTGGAGGAGACAGAAAACAAAGCCCAGGTCCCCCAAGCTCACCACCTAGCCCAAATCTTAGACTTCCTGAAGGAACCCAGGGCTGGAGGCTGGGCTGCAGAGAGGGAGTGTTCCTGGGAGGTTCCAATTTCTGGGCAGGGGTACAGAGCTGCTCTGTGTGTGTACGGAGGAGTGGAGGAGGGGGAAAAGAGGGAGAGGTACCAGAGCTATTTTCGTTCACATCTTCACCTCATCTCGCTTCTGGTCTTCATGTTATCTCACCACTCCTGACCAAGCAGGAGTACTGGTTCTCCTGCTGATCCTCTCCTTCACAAATCCACCTGGCCACTGTCAACCAGTATTTATTTTCTCCTCCAGTAACACCCACGCCCGCTCATCCCTCCCTCGCACACTGACTGCACCCAAGAGGCAATGTGCTAGGAAACCAGCCCTCATCGTGCAGACTATAACTTAAGGCCCAAGGGAGTGTGTGAACCAGGTCCCACTACCTCAAGTGCAAGGACCCTAAAGCTCTTCTTCCCCTAGAGGAAACTGGAAAGGGGAACAGGGAGAGGGTGGAGACAGGGTAACCAGTCCAGAAGTCCACAACCCTCCCCCAAACCCCTACAAACAAGTGTCAAAACAACTAGCAAGCAAGGGCCCAAACGATCTCCAGCCCCACTCATTTCTTTCTCCGGACAATGGTCCAGCCATCTTCCACTATATCCTCTTCTTTAATAGTCTGGGAGTCTGGACCAGAGGATTCAGGCTGGAGGCAAACCCCATCTGTAGCTGTCCCATCATTCACAGCTGTGACCTGGAGGAGAAATACAGGAGAGAGCTAAATACATCTCCTGGCTGTGGCCACTGGAGACCCACGCTCTCCCAGCTTTGCCAGGATTGGCTGTGTGACCTTAGGCAAGTTCCCTGGCCTCTCTGGATAATACAACCCCACCCCCATCATTTCCCTGTGAAACTGATTTCCCAGAAAATTGAAGACATCGCATGTCCCAACCCACGGGGCACCCCCTTCACCTCCATCTCCTCCACGCTGTCCACATCATCCTCATTCGTCTCTCTGGCTGTTGTAACTGCAGTGGCTCTGACCCTGCACTTTCTTTGGGTGATGTGGGAGGCCATCTCCTTCAGAGCAGCCCCATCACCCTTCTGGAAGTGGTGGAACATGGTCTGTAGCTGCTGGCTCACCTACCAAGAAAACATTCAACCAGCTTGGATTTTCTAGAGAACCTATAATACAACCAGCCTGTGTCTGCAACAAGAGTGGGGAGGGGTTTGGAATTTTCCAGAAAAGAACAGGGCTTTCTTCCCCCAAGGAGTTCACTAATGAAGGAACTATATATGAAAGGCTCAAGTATGGGCCTGAAGCATGGAAGGAGGGCTTCCTAGCAAGGAAGGCACTAGAACTGGGTTTGAAAGACAGAAGAGGTAAAAGGGAAATCCATCCCAGCAGGAATTGATGGGGAGTAATGCAGGGGCAGAAATATACCTGGCCTGACCTGCCCTTAGGATGGGGGTGAAGAACAGACCTGGTTGAGAATGATATATGGAGAGAAATAAAAGAGAAGGGGCAGTGTTTGGAAAAGACCTGAAAGACTAGACTTTTTCCTTTAGGCAAAAGGGAGTCACAGAAGGTTCTTCTGCAGGACTCAAGAAGGAATGGTTAGAGCCAAGAGTCTTGGCCTAAAAACAGACAGGGAGAAGAAAGACCAGGCAGGGAAATGACAGTTGTGTAAACAATATGCTCACCTGGGGCAGACTCCCATCCTCCACAACCGTATCAAATTCATTCGTCATGAGCTCTCCAAGGAAGTCTTCCACCTCATCTAGCTCCAAGTCAGCTGAGTAGGAAAGCAAAGACCAGCCAACTAAATCAATCAGTCCTGCCCACTACTATTCAATACCTACTTCTTGGGTCCACATCTGATTAGTGGGTAAAAGTCCAAACAGTGAGCCTTTTATTCACTGAAGTGCTCTATACTCCAGGATTTGACATGATTTAAAACAGGGGCGCCTGGGTGGCTCAGTCAGTTAAGCATCCAACTTCAGCTCAGGTCATGATCTCACGGTTCGTGGGTTCAAGCCCCGTGTCGGACTCTGTGCTTACTGCCAGCCTGGAGCCTGTTTCAGATTCTATGTCTCCCTCTCTCTCTGACCCTCCCCTTCTCTCTCTCTCTCTCTCAATCTCTCTCTCAGAAACAAATAAAACATTAAAAAATTTTTTTAAAAACCACTAAATATAAATACCTAATTTCCAATCTCTTGCATCTTACCAAACCCTCTTCTTCCCACACCATCCCAACCACATTCACTCTCTTTCATCTGACCTATTTTAACTGTCCTCCTCTTTGTGATCTTGAGCAAGTTATCTATCTCTGTACCTCTGTCTTCTCGTCGACAAAGTGGGGCAAACAGTGGCATTCTTGGAGGTGTGTTATAAGGAGTCACCTAAATAATGCCTACAATACGGGAGACCCGTATCCATGTTAATTGCCATCACTCAAGGGCTAAAGTTTTCAAAATGTAGAGCCTTCACAACTGTGGCTCCACTGACAGTGAGGGCCACAGACCAACAGGACAGTAAGAAGAAATGGATGTTAAGTACTTCCAATGATGAAATCATATCCTTGACATCAACATCCTATTGTGTGATTTTGGCTAATCCCTCCCCTCTAGGCTTCAGTTACCTTTGGGGCCCATCGTCTACTTTTTCGGAATTAGAGAACTACTTGTCTTCCACAAAGCTCCTCGCTCTCTCTTTCCTCTGGCAGAGCTCATTCACTCCCTTGACTTTTACTACCACTCTAATATCCCCAAAGCTGTCTCCAACCTAGACTACTTTCTACCTTTTTCACAGATGCCTCAGGCCCTCCATATTCAAAAGCCAGACTCATTACCTTACCCTCCAAACTTACTTCTCATCCTCCAGGGTTCCTCTTTTCCATGAAAGGCACCTCATCCACCCAGCAACTCAAACCAGAAACCTGCCTCCTTTTCTCTCCCTCTCCACCGCCAAACAATCTCCAAGGCCCTAATCCACCCCTCCTTTTCCATTACTATTGCCACTGGCCTGGTTCTAGACCTCATCATTCTTTCTCTCTCCAGTTCATGCTCCATACTGATTATTTTCTGAACTTTCTAGCCAGTAAATCCTATTACTCACCTTAGAAACTGCTCTTGAATTTTTATCACCTACCTGAGTGTTTCATATCCTGCTTTTGAAAAGTAACTGTCCTGCTGGTTTTTAAAGAAAGCTACCCATAGAAAGCTAACTGGGAAATAGGGGACACAAGGTAAACAAGCTTTTTGTGGTTCTTTATCCAAGCTTTTATTATGTTCACGATTATTGTGACTCCTAAGGAGGAGCTGAAGAGCTTTTCTCACATAATTTGACTGGAAAAGCTTTTTCCTCACTGAACATCTAATTGAACTAGTCTTCCATAGCATGCATTTTGGCAAACGCTGGCCTAACAGATAAAACCAAAGGCATGTAAGGCCTTCCACGTCTTATCCTTTTCCTTGGGCCTCTCCACCGCCTTGCTTCTGTCTCTACCACTCCTCCTCTCCTTACACCCACAAGTGCACACACACCCTTACTCCAATACTGAGCTCCCTGCCGCTTTCCAAATATAACACATAATCTTCTCATACCACAGAACTTATTTGTGTGTTGCTCTTTCTGCCTCCCCCACCTAGTTAACTCCTCTTCATCCCTTTAAGTCTCAGCCCAATCACTACCTCCACTAACAATCTCCAAAAGAAGCCTCTCCTCAGTCTCATGCTACCCAAGCACCCTGAGCTCCTCTTTATTAGGACATTTATCACCCTGTGTGTAAATGCCTATTTACTTAAATGGATTCATTACTAGATGGTAAACTTCCTTGAGAGGACTCTGCCTGATGTCATCTCCAAGACCAAAAATCTGAATAAAGAATTCTGTAAAAATTCTAATGTGCAAAAGTCTGTACACGACCTTCGTTCAAAACCCATCAAAGGTGTATATATTTGCTGTCCAGAAAACCAAATGTAGTTTCTGAGCACTTAAAATGTGGCTAAGCCAAATTGAGATGTGCTAAAACTGTAAAATATCTACCAGATTTCGAAAACCTAATACTAAAAGGGAATGTAAAATATTTAATTAATAATGTTTTATACTGATTGCACATTGAAATATTTTGGATATATAGAATTCTGTAACGTTAATTTCATCTGCTTCTTTTTATTTTGTTAAAGTGGCTGCTGGAAAACTTTAAATGTTATGATGTGATTCACAATTGTATTTTTATTGTACAGTGCTGGGGTGGATACTTTTATACCCATTTTAGGAATTAGGAAACTGAGTCTCAGGTAAAATAACTTGTCCAGAGTGATACCATGGGTCAACAACACAGCCCGTAAGGCATCTGAACTCAAGATTC
Organism: Crocuta crocuta; assembly: GCF_008692635.1. Taxonomy (NCBI): domain Eukaryota; kingdom Metazoa; phylum Chordata; class Mammalia; order Carnivora; family Hyaenidae; genus Crocuta; species Crocuta crocuta. The sequence continues at coordinate 38,180 of NW_027529430.1, read as the reverse complement.
TGACTCCAAAGCCTATATTCATTCCACCTCGACCTTAGGTACCAACCCACAACTGTTCAAGAGGAAGTGGTGCGACCTCTCCAGGACCCGCTGGCGCCTCCCAACGCCGCCCACAAACAGGTCGCAACGCTTCACATTCACTCACCGTTGCGGAAGAAGTACTCCTCCACTGCACCCCCCAGCCACTCGGCCTTCTCCTGGCTGTGCACGCCCCCGAAGCCATTCTCCACGGCGATCTGTGAACACAGGCCCAAGCCCACTACGTCAACCTGGAAGCCGGCCTGGGGTGGCGTAGTGTTGTCCGCTTATGCGGCCCAGCGGAGCTTCAGGCGAGCTGTCCAGCCAACTCTTGTTCTGCCCCAGACCCCAAACTTTATCCCAGCCATGACTCCACTCACCTGCAAAGCCGGCCAGGCCTCCAGCGCCGCGCGGACGCCAGCCCCGAAGAGCGCTCGAGAATCTTCCCCAGCTCCAGCCATCATTTGGCCTCAGACCACGTGATACCCAGAAGGCCCAATCGCAGCGCAGCACGGTCCAGGCCAAAGGAGCCGAAAGCCGAGTCTGAGAACGCAGATTTGCCTTTCCGCTGACCTGGCAGCAAGACCAGAGCAATGGATGACACCACCCCAGCTACTCCTATGTAATTGATCATAGGAAGCCAGGAGTGGAGGACGAGTGGGGCCATGGGTTCTTGAAAGATGTGGGGAACTTTTTAAAGATACGAAATCCAAGCCTTGGTACAGAGGAATCAAACCCAGGGAGCATAGCCTTAAAATCTGCATTAAAAAACAACAACAACAACAAAAAAAACCCCTCTAACACGCATAGAACACTGCACTCAATAACAGCAAAATATACATTTTTCTGAAGTTCACATAGAACATTCTCCACGACACACCATATGCTGTCATAAAGCAGAACTCAATAGACTTAAAAGGATTAAAATCATGCAAAGTTTGTCCTCCCACCACAATAGAGTGAAATTAGAAATAAATAGCAAAGAAATTTGTGAAATTCACAAATATGTGGAAATTAACACACTTCTAAATAACAATGGGTCAAAGAAAAAATCATGAAGGAAATTAGAAAACATCTTAAAATGAATGAAAACAAGAACACAGCACACCAAAATTTATGAAATGCAGCTAAGGCAATGCTTAAAGGGAATTTTATAGCTATAAACACCCACATTAAAAAAAGAAGAAGGATCTAGGGGTGCCCGGGTGACTCAGTCAGTTAAGCAACCAACTCTTGATTTTGGTTCATGAGTTTAAGAGCCTCATATCAGTCTCTGCACTGAAAGCATGGAGCCTGCTTGGGATTCTCTCTCTCCCTCTCTCTCTCTCTGCCCCTTCCCAGCTCTCTCTCTCTTTCTCTCTCTCTCTCCCTCCCGCTCCCTCTGCCCATCCCCTGCTCATGCTTGCTCTCTCTCTCTCTCTCTCAAAATAAATAAATAAAACTTTAAAAAAATCTCAACTTAATAACCTAAGTTTTCACCTTAGGAAACTGGAAAGAAGAGGAAGTAATCCCAAAGCAAGCAGAAGAAACGAAATGATTAAGATTGGACAGAAGGCACATGGAATAGAAAATAGGAAATCAATAGAGAAAATCAGTGAAACAAAGTCGGTCATTTGAAAAGATCAACAAAATTGACAATTTTTAGGTAGATTGACTAAAAAACAGAGAAGACTTGAATTACTGAAATCAAGAATGAAAAAGGTGGCATCACTTCCACTAGTCAAAAAAGACCACCTATTGTATAATACCATTGAATATGAAATTTACAGAGATGGAAAATAGGTTAATGTTTGCCCAGGCCTTGGGGAATGGGGAAATGGGGTGTGACTACTAATAGATACAGGGTTTCTCTGGGGGGAGATAAAGATGTTCTAAAATTAAATGGTTGATGGTTGCTATTGGGGGCTGAGTTACATGTCATCCCTCCAGTCATATGTTGAAAACCTAACCCCCCAATACCTCAGAATATGACTGTACTTGGAGACGNCAGGTCATGATTTCGGGGTTCATGAGTTCGAGCCCCACGTTGGGTTCTGTGCTGACAGCTCAGAGCCTGGAGCCTGCTTCGGACACTGTGTCTCACTCTCTCTCTGCTCCACCACCAGTCCCACTCTGTCTCTCAAAAATAAGAGGCACATTGGGGCGCCTGGGTGGCTCAGTCGGTTGAGTGTCCGGCTTCGTCTCAGGTCATAATCTCACGTTTTGTGGGTTCGAGCCCCGCGTCGGGCTCTGTGCTGACAGCTAGCTCAGAGCCTGGAGCCTGATTCACATTCTGTGTCTCCCTCTCTCTCTGACCCTCACCTGCTCACGCTCTGTCTCTCTCTGTCTCAAAAATAAAGTATAAAAAAATTTTTTTTAATAAATAAACATTAAAAAAAATTTTTAAAAAGAAGAAGAGATTAGGGCATAGAGGGAGACACAAGATGCACAGAGAGATGACTATGTGAAGACAGAAGGTGGACATCTGCAAGCCAAGACAAAGACCTCAGAAGAAACCAAACCAGCTGACACCTTGATCTGGAAGTTCTAGAATTTTGAGAAAATAAATTTTTGTTGTGAAAGCCACCAGTCTGTGGTATTTCAATATGGCAGCCCTAACAAACTAAAACAGTTGCAGAATACTGTAAATATACCCCCCCCAAAAAAAACCATTGAATTTTACACTTTAAATGGGTGAAACTTATGGTATATAAATAATATCTCAGTAAAGCTGTTTTTTAGAGAAGTAGTGTAGGGGCACCTGGGTGGTTCAGTCAGTTGGCTCAGTCAGCCAACTCTTGGTTTCAGCTCAGGTCATGCTCTCACAGTTTCTCATAAGTTTGAGCCCCACGTTGGGTTCTATGCTGACAGCGTGGAGCCTTCTTGGGATTCTCTCTCCCTCTCTCTCTTTGCCCCTCCCCCACTCACACTATCTCTGTCTCTTTCAAAATAATTAAACTTAAAAAAAAAAAAGAGGGACGCCTGGGTGGCTCAGTCGGTTAAGCGTCCGACTTCGGCTCAGGTCATGATCTCAAGGTCCATGGGTTTGAGCCCCGCATCAGGCTCTGTGCTGACAGCCAGCTCAGAGCTTGGAGCCTGTTTCAGATTCTGTATCTCCCTCTCTCTCTGACCCTCCCCTGCTCATGCTGTCTCTCTCTCTCTCTCTCTCTCTCTTAGAAATAAATAAAACATTAAAAAAACATTAAAAAAAAAAGAAAGAAAAGTAGTATAGGTGATTCCCTCTCATAGCAAGGGTTGCAAACTTTGGACTAGACCATGATAACAAACAGTACTGTCACTGCTGTGCTTGGCCCTGTGCTGAATGCTACTGAGTCATGGGGTTTGATCAGACGCCTAAGGAGTTAGTCTGTCGTGGAAGATTGGCCAAGGACCCTAGAGAATGATCAGTGCTCTTGGGTGAATCTAGGTTTTGAAGGGTCTGAAGCAGATAGAATTTCACAAACTGTCTTTAAGAGAAATAGTGCAAATTAAGTATGAAAGCATTGCTTTAGATTTATAAAAGAAACCACAGATTTTACAAATTACAATTATTTTGAGAGAGTGAGAGAGAGAGATTATCCCAAGGAGCCTCCATGTTCAGCATGGAGCCTGATGAGGAATCAATCTCACGACCCTGAGATCATGACCTGAGCCAAAATCAAGAGCTGGGTGCTCAACTGATTGAGCCACCCAGATGCCCCCAAATCACACAAAAAATTTTGTAAACTGACAAATACGATAAACATTCTCAAATCCAAAAAGATTTTTAAAAGTTTAATAATTGTCTGACTCACCTCTACACTAATTTTCTTTTGCTACAAGCTCCTTGATATCTTCTAAATAAATATGACAGTTATTTTATAATAACATTTTCTAGAGAGAAAACAAAGAATTCAATTGAATTTAATGTCATTCAGTTGATGAAGAAATTTTGTTATTGGTAGTATCCAAAAGTTTCAACTTCACAACTTTTTATTAGTCATGTAAATTTTCAGATTGTTGTCAAATTTGGTGAAACCTGTATCTAGTTTCTTTTACACGCGAGCTGTAAAATTTCAGGGTATTTTAACTGTTCTTGTGTACTGATAAATCTTCAAATCTCCTCAAATTGACAATGCTCAATAATCAGAGACTCAGAAGTGGCATGTATAAATATGGGGTGCTCAGGCTTAAGCTTTGTTAGTTCTATTATAAATCCATTTCTGTGCAATGTTAGAGAAGGGAGCACAGGGGCTCCCCTCCAGCAGAGNGGAGAAGGAGAAGGAGAAGGAGAAGGAGAAGGAGAAGAAGAAGAAAGAAGGAGAAGGAGAAGGAGAAGGGAAGAAGGAGAAGGAGAAGGAGAAGAAGAGACTTTCATACTGAGGAAACAATGTGTATAAAAAGACACAGAGGCAGGAAACAATGTTGTGTAATGAAAACCAGGAGCATTCCCAGACTGATAACTTCAGAAGGCATAAACTCCTATGGAGCTACAGAGACTCATTCCAACAGACTCAACAACTTCAACTGAGTTCAAAAAAGCCCAAGTGAAGATACTGAGATTAAGCACCTCTGCATGAGTTTCCAGGGTCTAAGGCCTCAAATGTGCATGGAAAAAGTAGGTAAGATTCTGGTCACCAGTTCCTGTGTGTTGTGTGTGTGTGTGTGTGAGGGGGGCGGATTGATTCCACACTACCAAGAAATTCTCTGACATCAGGTCCAATTGAACTCACTTCTTATATTACCTACCAGAGGGAGATAGCCTCTGATCCCACAGGTTAAGGGTTCAGTCTTACAGAACTCCCCCCACCTACACATCCCATGCCAACCACAAGTCCAGGTTGTCACCTGTACTTCTGACCAAAGGGCTTTATAGGGAGGGTACAACAATCCCTTCCTCAGGTTCGATTAGTTTGCTAGAGCAGCCCACAGAACTCGGAGAAACATTTTACTTACTAGATTATCAGTTTAGGGACACCTGGCTGTCACAGTCCAAAGAGCATGCAACTCTTGATCTCAGAGTATTGAGTTGGAGCCCCACATTGGGTGTAGAGATTACTTAAAAATAAATAAGTAAATAAGCTTCACAAAAAGTTTAGATTGGGGCACCTGTGTGGCTCAGTCAGTTAAAAGTCCAACTCCTGCTCAGGTCATGGTCTCATGGTTCGTGAGTTTGAGCCCCGCATCAGGTGAGCTCAAGCCTCACTTCAGGTGAGCTTGAGCCCCACTTCGGGATTCTCTTTCGCTCTCTCTCCTTCTCTCTGCCCCTCGTGGAATTCTCTCTTTTCTCTCTCTCCCCCTTGCTCACTTGCTCGCTCTATCTCTCTCTCAAAAATAATAAAATAAAAAATAAAATAAATTTTAAAAGTTTAGATTATCAGTTTGTTATAAAAGGATATAACTCAGGAACAGACAGATGGAAGAGTTGCATAGTGCAAGGTGTGTGGGAAGGAGCAAGGAGCTTCTATGCTCTCTGTGAATCTCCATGTGGTCATCGACCCAGAAGCTCTCCAACAGGGTTTTTATGGAGGCTTCATTACATAGGCACAATACATTAGATCATTGGAAATTAGCGATTTGTTGTTGTTTAGTTTTTATTTCATAATCAGAAGCTTAACTCTGCAATCCAGCTACACTTGGAGGGGAGTAAGGGAAATATGGAACCCATAGAACTGCAGTGACAGCACAAAGGTTATAGGATATTTCAAGCAGATGAGGGTGAAGGGTTGCTCTCCTGAGCTATAAAAGGAATGCTTTGGTAGTTAAGATAAAGCGCAAGTCAAATTTATTAGATTTGTCCACATTCAGCAATGGTGATCTTCTTGCTGGTCTTGCCATTCCTAGACCCCAAGTGCTCCATGGCTCTAGAATATTCATGCCCTCTTTCACCTTGCCGAAGACTACATGCTTGCCTTCCAGCCAGTCAGTCTTGGCCATGCAGATGAAAAACGGAACCGTTCATGTTGGGTCCAGCATGTGTCATGGAAGAGATGCCAGGACCTGTATGTTTCAGGATGAAATTCTTATCATCAAATTTCTCCCCATAGATGGAATTACCGCTAGTGTCATTATGGTGTGTGAAGTCGCTACCCTGGCACATAAATCCTGGAATAATCCTGTGAAATCAGGAAGCTTTATAACAAAACATTCCAGTGCTCAGAGCATAAAAGTTTTCTTGTCTTTGGAACTTTGTCTACAAATAGCTATCATCTGTTAAAATAGCTTTGTGTCACATCTTCGTTTCCAGGTCCCTTACCCTGAAGGAGACAGGGCCCAAGGGCTTGCCATCCATGACAGTGTCAAAGAACAGGGTGGGGTTGACGATGGATAAGTGGTGTGGGCATCTCTGGGAACCAGCAGTGTCTGCAATGCCATTGGTGATTGAACTCAACCTCCAGCCCCTCTAGGGGTGGGACTGAAAGTTCCAACCTTCTAATCACAGGTATGGCTCTACAGACAACCAGCCCCCATCCTTTGTTACCTAGGGGCTTTCCAAAAATCATCTCACTAACATAGCAAAAGATACCTTTTACCATTCTAATCACTTAGGAAATTAAAGATTTCAGGAAATCTGTACCATGAATGGGGTTAAACCAAATATATATTTCTTATTAACAACCACAATATCATGGTAGGACTTCTATAAATCCCACATTTAGAACCCCAGTCTGAACTCCAACAACCAAGACTTCTTTTTTTTATTCCTTTATTTATTTATTTTTTATTTTTTACAAATTGTTTATTGTCAGNGAATGCTGTGTTTTGTCAAATGCTTTTTCTGCATCTATCGACAGGATCATATGGTTTTTATCTTTTCTTTTGTTAATGGGATGGATCACATTGATTGATTTGCGAATAGTGAACCACCCCTGTAACCAAGGAATGAATCCCACTTGATCAAGGTGGATAATTCTTTTTATGTGCTGTTGGATTCGATTTGCAAGTATCTTGTTGAGGATTTTTGGATCCATATTCATCAAGGATATTGGCCTGTAGTTAGTTCTCTTTTTTTTTTTTTCTGGGTCTGGGTCTGGTTTGGGAATCAAAGTGATGCTGCTTTTGTAGGATGAGTATGGAAGTTTTCCTTCGATTTCCATTTTTTGGAATAGCTTGAGAAGAATGGGTATTATCTCTGATTTAAATGTCTGCTAAAATTCCCCAGGGAAGCCATCTGGCCCAGGGCTCTTATTTGTAGGAGATTTTCGATAACTGATTCTATTTCTTCACTAGTTATGGGTCTGTTCAGAATATCTATATCTTCCCGTCAAGACCTTAGGTTATGTTTGCAGAATTAGCTTCCAAGACTGAGGCCCTAGCCTAAGTGCCCCAGAATGAGCTCTTAGGTTATCCCTTTAAATGACTCCCCTGAGGAAGTTCCCACACTGAGCCCTCAGACTGAGCTCCCAATGCCCAAGCTCCTAGGACATACGCCAAAAATGGATCTCCTGACAGGGATCCAGAGAGAGGATGTCCCTGATAATTCAGACTCAAGGCCCCACACTGAATCCCAAAAGTGATTAGTGAAAGCTAATCCCCCAAATTGAGATAGTTCCCTCAGAATGAGCCTCCAAAATCCAAAAGCCAGGCTCACAAACCCAAGGCAGAGAATATAGCACCAGACTGGCAGTTCAGAGTTTCAGACAAGCCCTGCACTGAGCCCATAGGTAGAACACCAGGAACTAGGCTCCCAGACTGAACACTCGTATTGAAATACTAGAATAATCCCCTAATCTGAGCATCCCCAGACTGAAACTCTTATAAATAGAAACCAAGAATGGGCACCTGTAGACTGACTCTACCAGACTGTTCACAGACTCAGAAATTGAACTGAATCCCTTAAAGTAAGTTACTATACCAAGATCCCCCAACTGTGATCATAAAACTGATTCCTCGGAATGAGCTTCCAATCTCTCAGACCCTAAATTCATACCCCCAGAATGAGTACTCAAAATGGTATTCTCAGAATCAGGGGCTCAGACTGAAAATCCCAGGCTGAGGCACCTGCGCAGCAAGGCTGCTAACTTCGCATTCCAACTTACATTTTCCCTTTTCTTCCTTGGAATGAAACCCATATTTTAACTGGGTGGACATAAGTCCCGCTAAAAGACTGCATTTCCCAGTATCCCTTACAACTAATGGCCATGTGATATAAGCTTTGGCTCATAAGATTTGAATGAAAGAGAGAAGCAGTTCCTTGGGACTGCTTTTACATGAAAGAAAATGATGGTTGTTTAAACCATCATTATTTGTTGGTTCTCTGTGACATGCAATCACATATGATGTCAGCAGAGCCCTCTTGGTTAGGCTGAATTCTGATCCACAATGACCCAGAACTCTAAGCCCAAATCCTGATGCACATCCAACAGTGAGTGATCCAAACAGACCTCCTGACTGACCGATACAGTGAGACTGATCCCCAGGACTAATCTAGCAGTACCATAGCCATTAGGCAACCAAAAGGTAGGTGGTCCAGTTTCTAGACTAAACCCCCAAAATGATGTCTCCAGAACAAATATCCTGCCTGAGCTCCCTGAAGAATTTTCCCAGATTTTGTACAAGAGATAGCTTGCAGAACAGAGTTTCAGATACCCATATTGAGGCCACACTCTGAGACCCCCAAAATGAAACTCCTTACCAACCTCAGAATGAACCACTGGATTGAACAGTAGCCTGTTACATCCAGAGTGAGCCCCTTCACTGTGCCTCCCCTAATTGGAGCATCCCCTAATTGGAGCCTCCAAACTGAGTTCTCCAGAGTAGAATTCCCAGATAAATCTCACTGAAGCTGATCTGCAAAACTGAGATCCCAAGATTGAGACCCTCGGGCTAAGATTCCAGAATCACTTACTTCCAATGATGGCCCTAGGTGGTCCACTCAAGTTATTCATATTGAACCCAAATACAGGCCTTCAGAGTGAGTACCTAGGCTAGGCTCCCAAATTGATTCCACAGATTGAAATATTCAGATTAAGCTGCTGTACTAAAACTGAGATAACCAGTGACAATGCTGAAACTTACTTGAGCCTTGTGTTCCTGGAAAGTAGCCATGGTTCAAAAATCCTCCACACTTTTGTGCTCTGAGAAAGGGCTAATTACCAAGGACCTTCCTGTTCCCACATAGTCTGTGATAAGATTCAGCTCCACTGGGTGCCTGGGTGGCTCAGTCATTAAGCATCTGGCTTCAGCTCACAGTTGGTGAGTTTGAGCTTCGCATCAGGTGAGTGCAAGCACTGCTTCCAGTGAGCCCTGCTTCTCTCTCTCTCTCTCTCTCTCTCTCTCTCTCTGCCCCTCACTCACTTGTGCCCTCTGTCTCTCTCAAAGAAAGAGAACCTCAGCTCCCTCTTTCCTCAATGACTCAGATAAGGCCTGTCCCTATTCTTCCTCATTACCCCATAAGGCTCCTAAACTATCCACCCTTGTCTACTTGCCTCCATATCCATAATCTCAGTCTCCCTTCCTCTCCTTTAAGACATTTTCCATTAGTGTACAGTCTCTCTATTGCAATAACCTGAATGAAATTATCCCCTTAATTGTGCAGTACATTTCATCTTTCATGCCAATCTCAGTCCTCACATTGAGGTACATTGCACTTAAGTCCTCAGGGAAACTGCCTCATTCATTCATTCATCCATTCATTCATTCACCAAATATTGATTGCCAAATATGTGCCCGGCACTGCACTATGCCCCAAGCCAACAAGACAAAGACTCTGCTTTCACAGATCTTACATTTCAGTAGGATAACAGGGGAGGGGAGAACAGTTTTCGATACAGTCATCAGGAAAAACACTTCTGAGGATGTAACTTTTTTTGAGAGAGAGAGAGAGAGAGAAGGAGGCTCACCCAAAGCAGAGCTCAAGCTCACCCAATGCAGGGCTCACCAGACACGGGACTCAAACTCTTGAACCATGAGATCACAACCTGAGCTGAAGTCAGATGCTTAACAACTGAGCCACCCAGGCATCCTGAGGATGTAACATTTAAATTGTTCTCATAAGGAGGAGATAGAAGGCCAGAAGAAGACAGTTCCAAAAAAAAGGGAAGGATAATGGAACTTAGTATGAGAGAAAAAGAGGTACAGGAGGTAAAGTGTGTGATACTAGCAAGGGCCTTGTTAATCCATGGCAAGAAGTTTGACTTTTATTTGAAATCCAATGGAAAATGTTCTATGCAAGAGGATGAAATTACATGATTTACTTTTTAAAAAGACGACTCTGGCTACTGTGTGGGGAATGAATCACAGAGAGACAAAAGTGGAAGCAGAGATACCATAAGGAAGTTATTACAGTAGTTCAGACAAGAGACAATGGTGGTTTGGTGTAGGTTAGTGATAGTGGAGACAGATGTGGACAAATTCAAGACAAGTTTTAGAGATAAAACCAATAGTACTCCATAAGTACTATTGAGCATGGAGGAGGTGAGGGAAAAGCATGATTAACATGATTAACATAAATTTTAATTTTATTTATTTATTTATTTTTAAAGTAGGCTTCGTGTCCAGCATGGGGCCCAATACAGGGCTTGAACTCAAGTCCTGAGTTGAGATGAAGAGTGGGACACTCAACCAACTGAGCAACCCAGGCACCCCTCCATTTTCTAATCTAGTAACCTGTAGTTGTTCTGAGATAGGGAAAGTGGTGGGTGGAACAGATTTGGGGGAAATATCAAGATTTATGTTTTAGACATGTTATTTGGGGTGTCTATTAGATATTCAGGTGGAGATAACAAAGGGGCAATGGGCCTACAATCTCAGAACATCAACATTTAGAATCCAGCAAAGGAGGATGAGAGGAAATAGACATGTTTCAAGAAGGAAGAACTGGTTGACCATGTCAGATGCTACTGAGAGGATGATGAGGATGAGCAGATAAGTACTTGCCTGTTGGATCTGACAACATAAAGTTTTAGGTGACCAGAGCAGGTTTCATGGAGTGCTTCTAAACTAGACGGGAGTTAGTTGAAAAGTGAATGGGATGTGAAGTGGGGACAGCAATGTATAACCCATGTCTTGAGAAGTTTTGCTATAGAAGGAAGAGAGAAATAGGCAGTAGCAGGAGGTGCTCATGGAATTCAAGGGGGACTCTTAAAGATGGTAGATAACAGAGCATATTGTATGTGCTGATGGAATGACCTCAAAAAGGAGAGAGCGGTGATACAGGAGAGGTGGGAGTAACTGAAGAAGTAAAGACCTTGAGCAGTGAGAGGAGTGTAAAGCAGATGTGGAAGGATTGGTTTTTGATAAAAAGAGGGATAGTTCCTCCACGTGATAAGTCTGAAGAAAAGGATTTGGGGTACAGAGCAGATTATAGATCTAGTGGTGAGGTAAGGGAGTTTCCATTTGAATGCAGCTATCTTCTTTTTTTAATTTTTTATGTTTTATTTATTTTTGAGAGAGAGAGACAGCGCGAGCAGGGGAGGGTCAGAGAGAGAGGGAGACATAGAATCCAAAGCAGGCTCCAGGCTCTGAGCTAGCTGTCAGCACAGAGCCCAATGTAGGGCTCGAACTCATGAACCTGAGCTGAAGTCAGATGCTTACCTAACTGAGCCACCCAGGCGCCCCTCAAATAGTTAAATTTTAAAATAAAAAGCAAAATGGGATAATTCTCTGAGGTTTTAATTGTGAGGGCTCTGATCTATTTCCCCAAACCCAGACTCAGATACAAGGGGATACTTGACCTTGCGCTTAACTGACTGAGCCACCCAGGCACCCTGCGGCTATCTTCTTAGTGGAGGGTGATGTGAAGCCAGCAGCTGAAAGTGAGGAAGCTGGAATGTGGAAGGTTTGGGAGGAGCTGAAAAGGTATGAAATAGTAATCTCTGAGAGTGGGGAAGTGAGCATAGCAGGATTGCTATGCTATTAATGCTCATTTGAGGTCTGCAATCACTGACTTAGTGTGAAATCAAGTGACTTGTGTGGTTTTTGGTTTTCTATAATAAGATTCAGCTGCTCAGATACAGATGTGGAGTAGGTGGGGCATTGTGACCAACCTGGGCTGTTTGGCGATGTCAGTATAAATATGGGAGGGAGAGGTTGTATGAGTTTTCTATGCTACAGAACAAATCACCACAAACTCAGAGGCTTAGAACAAAATGCATTTATTATCTCAGAATTTCTATGTATCAGAAGTCTGGGAACAAATTAGCTGGGTCTTCTTCTTTAGGGTTTCATCAGGCTGCAGTACAGATGTCAACTAGATCTGCAGCCTCATCAGAGGCTTGACTAGGGGAAAATATCTGCTTCTGGGCCCCTTCAGGCTGTTGGAAGAATTTATCTCCTTGAAGCTATAAGACTGAGGTTCTCATTTTCTTGCTAGCTTTCAGGTGGGATGGTTCTCAGCTGCTAGAAGCCAAGTTCCTTGCCACATGATCCTCCTTATAGGCCCTTTCACAACAAGGCAGCTTACTTCTTCAAAGGTAGCAAGAGTGTCTCTAATTCTAATCTGGTAAAATGCAGTCTTAAGGGAGTGACATCCCATTACTTTTGTCATCTTCTATTGGCTAGAAGCAAGTCACAGAGTTTGCTTACACTCAAGAAGAGGAGATTACACAGGGCATGAAAACCAGGTAGTGGGGATTTCTGGGGGTCGCTTTAGGGTCTGTTGGCCACAAGGGCTGACAGAGTAAGGCTGTTTGCAAGGGAGTGATTATAATGATGGATAATGAAATCTAAACTGAGTGTATAAGTTTTAACAAATTCACAAACTTTGCAACTTAAAATGACACACAGTTATTATGTCACAGTTTCCATGTGTGAGAAGTCCAGGCACAGCTTATCTGGATTCTCTCTGTTCAGGGTCTCACAAGCTGCAATCAAGATGTTGGTCAGAGCTGAGGTCTTGTACGAAGCCATATATTATTTCATATTCTCTTCCAATCCTGCATGGTTGTTGTCAGAACTCAGTTCTTTGTGGTTATGGAACTGAAGTCCTCAGATCCTAGGGTCTTCCCCAAGTTCCCCTGCCATGTGGCCCTCTCCATAGGCAGTTCACAACATAGCAGCTTGCCTCTTCAAGGCCAGCAGCTGAGTTCATTGCATGCCAGCAAGATGAAGCCAGATAGATAGATAGATAGATGATAGATCGATCGATCGATCGATCTCCCATCACCTTTGCCATAATCTATTGGTTAGAAGTAAGTCATAAGTCCTGCTCATACTCCAGGGAAGGGGATTATATAGGGCATTAATACCAGGAGGTAGAGATCATGGGGACCATCTTATAGTTCTGCCTACCACACTACATAAGGAGGGAAGTGAGGGCATAAGGGGAGTGTGCACCAGTGATAAGTTGATGGAGTGAAAGAATCAGAGGTTGAGATGCAGTTGAAGAATTCTTATGCGGGATAGGTATGAAAGTAAATCAGCTATAGGACCAATAAATGATGATTAGAGAGTGGTATGTTTGAACTTGAGATTTGGGGAGTAGGTTCCATTTTTGTTGAGGATGGGGGTAGGCTATGACCATGAAAGTGGGAGGCTGAGGCGGCTGGAGAAGAAGATTGGAAATGAGGAGGTCAGAGAAGTGATAGGCCAGTATGGTGGATAAGTCATCTACATCTAGGACCCAGCTATCCAGGAGAGCCTCATAAACTGAGCTCCCCTAAATGGAGCCCTAAAATTGAGATCCTAAGACAGAGCCCTATAGATTCAATACTCCCAAAATCAAGCCCCTAGATTCAACCAAGAAGCTCACATAGGCCTGAGTAAATCCTCTCCCAGGGAGAGGATATGTCCCTAACTTGTCCTTTTCCATATATGATCTCCTGCCCTGAGTACCTACTTGGGCCTCCTGCAACATTTCATCTTGTTTCTCCCAGCCTCTCTCAAGCTAACAGCCTCTTATCCTATGTTGTCTCATCCTTTCCAGCCACCCCTACCCATCCTCTCCACAATCTACCTCAGGGAGATGAAGCAGGTAAGTCTGCTACTTGCCCATAGAGTGCCATTCTCCAAATGTAGTAAAAAAGGCACTCCCCTGGCTGGACAAATTAGGAAAATGAGCCCCTTCCACCGGATAAGCACGGATTCACAAAGGGGCAACTGCCTGGTTGAATGGATCACAAGTTAAATTTCAGCCCAGCCCCCACTTATCCTCTAGACTGGGTACTCTTATAAGTGCATAAACTACACAACCATATACAGCATCCAAGGCAGCATGTGGAGGGGAAATGACCACTTTAAGGCAGCCTTAGTCCTTCTACCTCCTTTAGACAACCTAAAGCCAGTTACCTCCCTACCCTGAGCCTCAGTTTCCTTGTTGGACAAATGAGACATAATCATACTTATATTAAGGGCTGTTGTGATGATTAAAATAGCTACTCTATGCAAAGCATTTGATGGGGAGCCCTGAAGAGGGGAGTGGAATCTGAGACCTGCCCTAGGGATCACACAGACTGATAGTCCTCTGTGGGCAGGGACAACCTCTGGTCATCTAGTGTTTCTCACAATCTACTCTCACACTCATCTTGTACCATATTTCCTTTTCTGTGAATGGTCTGTTCATATCCCTTGCTTGTTATTGTTTTGGGATGGCAAGGCTTTGTATCCAGCAATGCAAATATGGAAAAAAATTATTGGTGTTCATTTATTTCTTCTAGGAGTGGTACCTGGGAGAACCTGTTAATAATTTTCTGCTATTATCAAATTCCCTTGCTAGCTGAAGGGCTTCTGTCTGTCTAGCCTTCCTTTCAATCCTGTGAATTTCTCTTACTTTCTGCTTCTTATAGCCGAAGAATCTTAATCAAAACCCACATTTATATGTGGGGAGATGAAGTTGGGCTGGCCTTCTGCCAACTTTACAAGAATGATTTTGAGGAGAGACCCTCAAATAGCATTCTGAATACTAATAAAGGAATTCCTACAGATTCAAGTTTTGCTCTTTATGGGTCAACTCTAATAAATTACTATGTGATATGGAATAATAAGCCTATTGTAAACCAAAGTTTAAATGAACATAATACTTAACACTGTTCGCTGTCAGAAAATTTCTGGAGCCTTGGAAACAAAGTCATTTGGGCAAAATATCAGGTAAGCTGGAACCATCGATTGTGAGAACAGTGCAGAGAAGCAAACTCACCCATATTTTTGCTTCCTCCACTAAGGAATCTGCTCCATACCAAATATGGCCCCAGATGGAAATCCCATAAGAGTGTCCTATTACCTTGCCAGGGAGAAACCAGAGCTGAACAGTTCCTGAAATTCCCAGCTGCTGGGCCTCATCCACAATAATGCCTATGTCCTTAAGTATTCATTCCATCTCTGGGAAACAGGGCTTCATTTGAAGGTTTTATTCAAAGATTAACCCTCATGGAGAAGTTAAGTCTGTCTTTATTTTTATTAATTTTTTTAAGGAGGAATTTACTGAATTGTCCTTATCAGTTGGTAGCACTCTCTTGGGTACACACTGAGAAACTTGTATTTTTATCTTGTAGTTGTGTATCTGAATTGTGAGAACAGTGAGTTTGGAACATCAAACTCAGATCATTCCCTAACCATATTGTCCTCCTGTCACATACCCTTCCTTTAATAAGCTACTGCATTTTGTAATGCCAAATCTTTCAAACATGGCCTTCCAGCAACTTAATGAACCAAAATAGTTATTAATGGAGACTTTAACATCAATGCAAAGAATCTTAGTAATGTGCACCAAAGCAGCAAAACTAGATGAACAGTTGAGTATCTATACACATGGTTTTCCAAGTTTTTTTTCCAGTTGTTGCTGGACAAAAGAACTTCCTACCACCTTGAAGATGCATAAGAGTCTTTACAGTCTCACAAAAGGGCTCACAAAATAGAATGTTTTTGATGACATCAGCAGCACATAAAGGCTGAAAACTAGGTGTTGGCTATTAGGGAAAGACAATGGTACTTTGACCCAGTTGCATGTTGAAAGGAAATTGGTCTCACTCTCCCTCCTTATTTCCCTCCCTCCCACTCTCTTCTACTTCTCCTTCTTTCCTCTGGAAAAGAGGACAGGATCCAGAGCAGCGCTATACTGATAGTCTTTTAAGGTTTGCTGGATCTGGATGAAGGTACTCCAGCTGTTTGCCTGTTCTGTTCTCTTTTGCTCAAAGAGTAGTCTGTTGGCATCATCTGGAAGTTTTTTAGAAATGCAGGATTTCAGGCCCCACCAACTCAGTATTTGCAATGTAACAAGACTCCCAAGTGATTTATATGCATATTAGAGTTGAGAGAAGCCAGCCCCATTCAAGATCCAACTGGTCTAGTTTGGGTCATGTGCCCATCTCTTGACCAGAGGAGGTCATATACAAATGGTTGATATTCCTGCCAGATTATATCCAGTGGGGGAAGTAATAATTTAAGTTTCCCAAATCAATGTGCTATTGCCAAAAGAATGGGTAACAAATTTTGGGGAGCCAAGAACCAATAAATATCCACTTTACCCTTGGTCTTCTTTGGGAGGGTGAGGTTTGGAAGGTATTTTCCCCAGGAAAGGTTGACAAAGCTTTGTGTGTTCATTAGATCTGGTTCCTCCTTGGATGCAATGAAGTTATTTTTCTCAAGAAAGATAATTTCAGGGGTTTGAAAAGGAAAGCCTCACAACTCCTGGGATAAATCTCTAGGGAATGGAAAGAAGAGTCTGTGATGGGCAAGTACCTGTTTTAAAACCCAGTTCCTCTGAGGCAGTGAGGTCTCTGAGAAGAGTTAAGTGTATGCCTGGAAACACTGGTCACTTAGAGTTGCAATTTGGGGAATATTTAAAGGATTACACTGACCTGTACTGGAAGGTGAAATCAGCAAAACTTTGCTCTGGAGTAGGCCAGCAGTGCCAGATGGAAACAGACCAGTGTTCAGTAGTGAGATACACTGTGGCAATGAGGCACAATACGTGCATGGCAGTGGAGGGTTTTCTCTGCTGAGGCATAGACATCAGGCCAACCTCCTTTGTGCACTATGGTCAAAAAGCTTGTGAACTTATCCTCCTGGATAAAATAGAGGAAGAAAAGAGCCAAAGAGGGTGGTATTAAACTTTTTGCCCGTAAGGCTCAAGCCTGTTTTTATTTATTTTGGAGAAATACAAAAGATAAGACTCTCCTTGCACCTCAAGAGTTGTAAAGCTGGTGGGTGGGGGGATGGGCTAAATGGGTGATGGCCATTAAGGAGGGCACTTGTTGGGATGAACACTGGGTGTTATATGTAACTGATGAATCACTGGGTTCTACTCCTGAAACCAATACTACATTCTGTGTTAACTAACTTGAATTTAAATAAATAAACTTAATATAAAAAAGAGTTCTAAAGCTATTCATACAGTCCATGTATATTTTTATGAGTTATTAGTTCAGTGTCTCTCTTCTCAGTTAGAAAACACCAAGAAGGGCAGAGATTTTGCCTGTCTTATTCATCCCTGCATCCCCAGAACCTAGTACATGGTAGATGCTCAATAAACATTTGTTGAATGAATGAATGTGATGGGGTTTCAGTGTTGTGAGGCCTCAAGACAAGGCACTGATATTAGCCAAATCCAAAAGTGATCTAGGCAGAAGGCACCCAAAAAATGCACCCTGATATAGTCAATTAGTTCTTTAACATTCTCATAAAATGGTTGAAATCGTAGACACTTGGAAAATCTGGCATCTCACCTGACATCTCTGAAGATTCTTGGCAGAATCTCATTTATCCTGACCAGATTTCCTACTTATTCTGGGTCCTTCTGATACTTTGCCCTGCCCTGCTAAATGCCATAGCCACTCCTGTTGCTGCATACACCAGGAGCAATCCTTTTCACTGGGGCTTCCCATAGCTGCCACCAACAGTTCTTGGCACTCTTTTCACCCTGTGCCTGCTTCTCTCCATGGTCCCTCCCCCATTCAATCCTTTATTCTTAGGGCTCTTAACCTCCTCTAAGGCCACTGCCACTATTCTTTCCTCACTCATACCAGATTAAGTGACTCTCAAGTAGTATTTGGTATCTGTTTGGGGGAGAGCACCACCACAAGATGGCCTCTATTTTCCTCTCTTCTTTCCAGTCTTTATTATAATATGTTCTGCACTAATCAAGGATTTCTTTTTTGCATAGAGTTAAGGTGCATTAACTTTGCATAAAAGTCTAATTTAGGAGCAAAAAAAAAAAACAACAAACCTTAGTATTATCTACTTCTTTTTCTTTATGTTCCTTCTCTAACTATTCTAATTCCAAATTCTCTTACAGGTGATAATGTACTGCATTGAATGGTGTCCTCCCCATAAAATATGTCCCTTCAGAACCTATGAATATGACCTTATTTGAAAATATTATCTTTGTAGATGTAATCAAGTTAAGTTATGGTCATATTCAATTATGGTGGGCCCTAAATCCAATGATTGGTGGCCTTATTTGAAAAGGGAATTTTGGACACAGAGACAAAGAAAACAGAAATACAGAGAGAAGGCCATGTGAAGATGGGGGCAAAGATTGGAATGATGGATCTATGAACCAAGGAACACCAAGCAATGCCAACAACCTCCAGAAACTAAGACAGAGACATGGATCAAATTCTCCCTCAGAGCCTCCTGAAGGAACTAACGTTGCCAATATATTGATTTTGAACTTCAGGCCTCCTGAGCTGTGAGAGGATAAATGTCTGTTGTCTTGAGCCATTCAGTATGTTATTTTGTATTGGCAGCCCTAGGAAACCAATACAAACATGGATGCTCTTGTCTCCTGGTAGAAGAGTTAGGAAAGGTAAGGTAAAAAAGACAAGCACAAAGATTAAGATTTCAAGATTGTTTCCTGAGATTTTTAGTATGGCCTACAACCTTGCTAATCAAAGTGGGCCCAAAGAGCAGCAGAATTATAGTTTAAGAAGGGCTGACCCAAGGAAATTCTGGCACATGCTACAACATGGATGAACCTTGGGGACATTATGCTAAGTGAAATAAGCCAGTCACAAAAAAGACATGCTATATGATTCCTCTTTTATGAGGTACTGAGAACAGACAAATTCATAGAGACAAAAAGTAGAATGGTGGTTGCTCAGGAATGGAGAGAGGAGGGAAATGAGAAGTTATTGTTTAATGGGTAGAGTTTCTGTTTTGCAAGAGGAAAAGAATTATAGAGATGGATGATGGTGTTGGTTGTACAACAATGAAAGTACTTAATGCCATTTAATACACTTTAATACACTTGAAAATTGTTAAAATGGTAATTTTTTTTTAGTAAGCACTACACCAATGTGAGGCTAGAACTCATGACCTCAAGATCAAGAGTCACATGCTCTTCCAACTGAGCCAACCAGGCACCCCTAAGATGATAAATGTTATATGCATTTTACCACAATTAAAAATTTCAAAAGCAGTGCCTGGGGGGTTCCTGGGGGACTCAGTTGGTTGAGCATCCGACTTCAGCCTAAATCATGATCTTGCCATACCCAAGTTCGAGCCCCACATCAGGTTCTGTGCTGATAGCTCCAAGCCTGGAGCCTGTTTAGATTCTGTGTCTCCGTCTCTCTCTGCCTCTCCCCTGCTCATGCTCTCTCTCTCTCTCAAAAATAAAAGGATTAATTTTTTTAAAGAAAGGGGTGCCTGGGCATCTCAGTCAGTTAAGCATTATACTCTTGATTTCAGCTCAGGTCATGATTCCAGGGTTGTGGGATCAAGCCCTGTGTTAGGCTCCATGCTGACAGTGCAGAGCCTGTTTGGGATTCTCTCTTTTTCCCTCTGCTCCTCTTTCCCACCTGTGTTCTCTCTCTTTAAAAAGAAGAAGTAGTAGTAGTAGGAGAAGAAGACAACGACGACGACGACGAAGCAGCAGCAGCAGCAGCAGCAACAGGAGGAGGAGGAGGACTGGCCTACAAAGTCACTTTTGGTTTCTGCCACTCATTTGATCCCTTTGTCCCCCTCACTTTGTGCCCCAAGAAAGCAGGAGTTTCTTTCTATTCCTGTAATGTACCACCTGTGGACTTTGACAAGATGTGGTTCTCTCTGCCTGTAGTACTTCCCCTACTCTTGCATGATGTCAAATGTCCCTTTCTCAAGGGACCAGCTCGACCCCAAATTGCACATTCTCAAGGCACCCTATACTTTTCATCCCTTATGTTGATTGCAGTTAAATACTTATATAATTGATTGTTTAATGTCTATGTCTCCAACTAGAATATCAGCTCCACAATGACAAGGATTGTGTCTATTTTGTTTACTGCTGTATCCCACTCTGAGAAAAGTTACATATTCAGTAAGCCTTTGCTGACTGACTGAATGACCTACACATTGCTGGTTCAAACTCCTCACCTTCTATAATCCAAGGCCTATGAACCTCAGCTGTGTGGGTCCAGAAATCTGACTTTGAAGGCACACACAGAGCTGATCCAGCTCAGAGCTGAGTGACACAAGCAAGCAAAACACTCAATTATTCCACAAAATATATGCCATTTAATTAATTTATGAAGTGGCTGCCTGATTGAGTAGAGAACCAGTGCCAAGAGAGATAAAGTGTCTTGAGTGATATTTGCCTGATGAAACAAAATGAAACACAGAGTACCTCTTAGCGGTTGGTATATTTCTGTCTTTGACCCTGCATCTCTGTTAAGGTTGCTTGTTGTGAACAATAGAAATCATGTCTGTACTTACAGAAGCCGTGCTCTACTGGAAGACCAGGCTGAGAAGTAAGGCAGGAACTGCAAGAATGCTATGGGGAATGAACAGCTTCACATTCTTCCCTCCACCCTTGTATTCTCTGCTCATGATTCAAAGACACCATTTGGTTGGCTAAGCTTAGTTTATAAGCCCTCTCCCCTCAACACACTAGAGATAAAAGGTAATTTATTGGGGCACCTGGGTGGCTCAGTTGGTTAAGCGACCAAATTTGGCTCAGGTCATGATCTCACAGTTGGTGGGTTCAGGCCCCGCGTCGGGCTCTGTGCTGACAGCTAGCTCAGAGCCTGGAGGCTGCTTCAGATTCTGTGTCTCCCTCTCTCTCTGACCCTCCCCTGCTCACACTCTCTCTTTCAGAAATAAAATAAAATACTTTTTAAAAAGAGGTAACGTATTATTTCTCAAAATAAGAAGTCCTAAGGTGAGTGGAGGAGTCTTCTGGGTTGGTTAATTCAGTACCTCAAGGACCCAGTCTTTTCCACCTCACCATTATGTGAAACTCAGTATGTTGACTTTGTTCTCAGAGGCTACATTGCCTTGCTGGCTGCTGAGTCCCAGAATTACTTCCAGACAGGACAATATTAAAAGACGAACCAGGGAATGGTNGGAGATATAGAATCTGAAACATGTTCCAGGCTCTGAGCTGTCAGCACAGAGCCTGACTTAGGACTCAAATTCATGAACCATGAGACTATGATCTGAGCTGAAGTCAGACACTTATCAACAGAACCACCCAGGTGCCCCAGGATTTTATTTTTAAGTAATCTCTACACCCAACATGGGGCTCGAACCCATGACTCTGAGATCAACAGTTGTGTGCTCCACTTACTGACACAGCCAGGTACCCACATTCTTCTTCTTTAACCAATTTCTGGAAAGAGGAATTAGAACACTATGATTGGCTTAAACCAGTAGTTCTTGAAGTTCTTGTCTTCAGAACATTCTTTACACCTTAAAAATTATTGAGGACCTCAAAAAAATTTTGTTTAGGGGCACCTGGGTGGCTCAGTCAGTTTAGCCTCCGACTCTTGATTTCAGTTCAGGTCATAATCTCACAGTTGTGAGATCGAGCCCCACATCGGGCACCTCACTGAGCAAGAGCCTGCCTGAAATTCTCTCTGTCTCTCTCTCTCTGCNNNNCTCCCCTGCTCACGCTGTCTCTCTCTGTCTCTTAGAAATAAATAATAAAACATTGAAAAATTTATTTAAATTAAAAAAATAAAAAATAAATGAGGGATACCTGGCTGGCTCAGTCAGAAGAGCATGTAACTCTTGATATTGGGGTCATGAATTTGAGCCCCACACTCGGTGTAGAGATTATTAAAAACAATAAATAAACTAAAAAGAAAAAGAATATGCTAAAATTTTTTAAAAATAAAAGTAATGATGTATTGGATGATAATAAGGTTGCAGAGATTATAGCAGGTACAACTGAAGATAGCTAGTAACAGCACAGTAGAAGTACTGAGAATAAACGGAGTTAT